>NC_058416.1:74065061-74235601 GCF_002201575.2 Neomonachus schauinslandi
AGTGGGAGAGGGAGAAGCAGGCTTCCCGCGGAGCAGGGAGCCCGATGTGGGGCTAGATCCCAGGACCCTGGGATCATGACCTGAGCCAAAGGCAGATGCTTAACGACTGAGCCACCCAGGCGCCCCTTTATTTATTTATTTTTAAGATTTTATTTATTTGAGAGAGAGACAGCGAGAGAGGGAACACAAGCAGGGGGAGTGGGAGAGGGAGAAGCAGGCTTCCTGCTGAGCAGGGAGCCCGATGTGGGGCTCGATCCCAGGACCCTGGGGTCATGACCTGAGCCGAAGACAGACGCTTAACGACTGAGCCACCCAGGTGCCCCTTTATTTATTTATTTTTAAGATTTTATTTATTTATTAGAGAGAGAGACAGCGAGAGAGGGAACACAAGCAGGGGGAGTGGGAGAGGGAGAAGCAGGCTTCCCGCGGAGCAGGGAGCCCGATGCGGGGCTCGATCCCAGGACCCCGGGATCATGACCTGAGCCGAAGGCAGACACTTAACAACTGAGCCACCCAGGCGCCCCGCTAAGTTCTTTTTCTTCTGAAAATAAGCTGTAGTCTACAGTCGTGTGTTCTGCAATTCCAGGTATGATTTCTTTATCGTGAGTCAGTCCGTGAAAGATGGTACTGTCACTCCCACTCATTATAATGTCATCCACGACACGGTTCGCTTCACTCCAGATAGGATCCAGTGTCTCACCTACAGACTATGCCACATGTATTATAATCTGCCAGTAAGTATTTTTTATATGCATTTTCCTTTAGATCTGTACGATTGTCCAAAATTGAAGCTATACTTTTTGAACCTTCTGAAATGGTACCTCTGAAAGGTTACATTTAGATAGAAAGTTTAGAAAAATTGTTGTTCTTCTTTCTGCTAAAGGGTGTCATTCGAGTTCCTGCTCCTTGTCACTATGCCCACAAACTGGCTTACCTTGTGGGCCAGAGTATTCACCAGGAACCACACCATTCCCTGGCAAACCGTCTCTTCTACCTGTGACTGGCAGAAGACAGCCTGACGACGTGTTGAAAACCAGCATTTGTAAATTTATTTTTTTTCTTTTTAAGCTGCACTTTTGAAATACCCTTAGATGCGTAGTTTGAAGACACAGATATATATATTTGGGGGGAGAGAGAGAGAGAGAGAGAGAGAGAATGAGCTGGGAGGGGCAGAGAGAGTGAGGGGGAGAGAGAATCCCAAGCAGGCTCCACTCTCAGCACGGAGCCCGATATGGGCTCATGACCCCGTGATTCTGACCTGAACCTAAATCAAATGTTGGACACTCAACTGACTGAGCCACCCAGGTGCCCCAAGATACATAGTTTTAAATTCTAATCATTCTGGACAGGACATGGAGGTTCCAAGTGGTGTGCCCTTTTGTCGGGACGACCACTGACTGAACATGCTGCTTCTGTTTTCCGGGCAGGAGAACAGACCATGAGGTTTGTGTCTTGCAACTCACCTTTGAAGTGGATTAGTGACTTTATGATTGGCCACGCCTGAACACTTGGCACTTCTGAGCAGGTGACACTATGCATCATCGAGATTGGGCATTAGTCTCATGAACAAGTAGACTCTGCTTGGAAAATGATATCTTTTTGAAACCTTTTATTTTTTAAAGGACAGCAAAGCTCTCAAAATGTCAAAATTAAATGGAATTTCTTTGTGTTATTTAAAGTTTTATAGGAAAGAACCTATGTATGTAGTATTGATGACTCTTCAGACGGGTGGAAATCGGAACGTAACTTTGGAGCTGTAATAAGGAGAGCCTTGTGGTTTAGGAGTTGGCAGCTCTTGGAACATTGAAGTTGTTGTGTCCCTTTTTCCACAAAGAAGGAAAACACAGAGCTCGATGAGCGCTGCCTTTTCATGTGTTCTCTTGTGCGTGTTCCAAGGGGGAGGACACTGTGAGCGGGGCCGTAATCAGCAGAGTCTTGAGTAATTGGTTAAAATGAAGCTATTATGTTTCTCCTGAAAACTTTTCTCTCCCCTTGAAACTATCTTGAAATAGATTCAGGAAACAAGACGTAAAACTTTGTTTTCTTATACTCCTAAATAAAATAGTATTTTGGCGGGTGGTAGGGAGTAGATTAGCTTCAGGCATACCAAAAAGGGTATGGTTAAAACAATAGAATTGCTTTGGTTCTAAGTTAATCAGTTTAGGTTTACAACTTGAACCAGTCTTACAAGAAATAAAATTAAAACAAGTCACTTAAAAATGCCTTGTACTCCAGGTAACATCTTACCTAGCAGGACTGCCCATAATGATGAGTAGAATACAGAGGATGGGTCCATCATTAAAGATAAATTAAGGCAACATGTTCTTTTCTGATGCTAGAATTTGACTTATGATAATACATTTCTAGACATCTATTAAAAAAAAAGCAGGAACAAATCCAAAGTAGTTATTAAAACTTTCTGAACATCTCCCATATGTACAATCAAAATCATTTATAACACTATAGAAAAACTTCTAGACTTATAAATTTAAAATGATGTGATCCAATAAAGATATGCATATTAAAATCATTGAATCAGGTCTTGTTATTTTAGAAACATACTCTGGTCTTAAGTTTCTTAATCTACTGGCTAGAAAAAAATAGTTGGTTTTCTAAGATACATGGCAATGTTTTCGTGACTCAGGCACTATCTGAATTTATTAGCCTACCTGTGCTTCATAAATTCGGTGAAGGAGGCTGGTAGTCAACATTTCCAGGAGAAAGCCTTACCTTCCCAAAGGCTTGTAAACCACATTTCTACAAAGTATCACAGTGCCTAGTTTCACATTGCTGAGTAGGTGCTGAGGGACTAGTTAAAGGTCTTTCAGGAATGGATTTGGCCTAACTAGCAATGAAATATGTAAGAAAAATGAACTTCCCGACTCTGGGAATAGTGAGTATGTGTATCAGAGAGCAGGGCGGAAGGTCAGAAGAGGATACTGAGCAGCACTGAAGATGCGGCGAGGCCCAGAGGAACATAGCACGGTATGCCGCAGAAGGAAATCTAGAGAGATTGCTCTGTTAGGATCGGTACCAACTGCCGTTGGACATCATCTTGTCTTCCATCACTGTTAGGTTAACTGTAGATTCTTTGTAAGTGTCCTTCATTGTTGAAGTGACGGTGATCCTTCTTCAGGCTGACGATGTGGGGGTTCC
The DNA here is from genome assembly GCF_002201575.2 of Neomonachus schauinslandi. Classification (NCBI taxonomy): domain Eukaryota; kingdom Metazoa; phylum Chordata; class Mammalia; order Carnivora; family Phocidae; genus Neomonachus; species Neomonachus schauinslandi. Next base: position 74,068,218 of record NC_058416.1, read on the forward strand.
TGGATCCGTTCCCTATTGCTGCTGTAGCTGATTACCACAAACCTAGAGCCTTCAGGCCCCACAAATGCAGTATCGTCGTTTTGTAGGTTAGAGGTCTGGTGTGGGCTAAAACAGGTCAGCAGCGTGTTCCTTTCTGCGGGCGCTGCCAGAGAAGGCGTCTCCTTGCCTTTTCCGGCTTCCAGAGGTTGGCTGTGTTCCTTGCCCCATGGCCCCTTTCTCCTTCAAAGCCAGCAATGGCTGATTAATTCCTTCTCCTATCCTTTCTAACGCTGGCCCTTCTTTGCCCGCTTCTACTAGTAATGATCCTTGTGATGATACTGGGACCACTTGGATAATCCAGGATCATCTCCCTATTTCGTTAGGGGATTGGCAAACTTAGTTCCCTCTGCAATTTTATTTTTTTTCTTTTCCTCTTTTAGTCTTCCCTTTTTTAAATTTTTATATTTTATTATGTTCAATTAGCCAACATATAAGACATCATTAGTTTTTGATGTAGTGTTCAACGATTCATTAATCTTCTCTTTCCTTCTCTATTCCTTTTTATTTTTTATTTTTTCAAGATTTTATTTATTTATTTGACAGAGACACAGCGAGAGAGGGAACACAAGTAGGGGAGTGGGAGAGGGAGAAGCAGGCTTCCCGCCGAGCAGGGAGCCCGATGCGGGGCTCGATCCCAGGACCCCGGGATCATGACCTGAGCCGAAGGCAGACGCTTTCGACCGAGCCACCCGGGCGCCCCTCCTCTTCTCTTTTAATCTTCTCTTTTAGTCTTCTCTTCTCTTCTAGAAAGGCAGACTGCCACATGAAGTGCCTCATTTGGCTGTGTCTGGAGCCTTGGAAGTTTGTCCTGTGTTCTCCTACAAAGGGACCTTGAGATCTAGTTTGGAGATCCTAGCAGGGGAGCACAGCTGCTCATGTACCCTTGACCTAAAAAAGCTCCTCCTCTATGGGGGAAGGTTGTCCTCTTCCACCGACCATGCAGGGTCAGGAGGGACCCACATGGGGCAGGGAGGGAGGAGGGGGACACCTGCCCAGCCCGCTAGATCAGTGGAATCAACCCTGCTGATCAGTGGGGTGACAGACGTCGCAGCCACATTGCTCACATCCCCATCTGCCCCTTTAATGACCCTTCCCCATATAAGGCAACATCTGGGCAGATGCCAAGGATTCGAACATGATCATCTTTGTGGGGGCTGAGGGAGGCATTATTCTGCCACAGAGACCTTGCCCAGGAGTGTCAGGGATCAAGGACAGATTTAAATGGAGAAACCCCTCCCTCCATAGGTCCTTAGGGAGAGAATAAGCACGACCCCGGAGAGCCCCTGCTGGAGTCTCAGAGGACAGAACTCAAGCACCCGCACTGTGTCCCGTGTGCCTCTCCCCATCGTCCTCCTTACTCTGTGCCCTGCTGACACCTGACCTGCCCGGGGTGGAAGATCCGTGGGGGACCCCTCAGCTCCCCTCCCTCACTCACCCGGCTCTTAGTGCTCCCTGTCCCGCCCCTGCCACGGTCTTTGGCCCCCGGCAGGGCTGCCTCAGCCTCCCCCGGTGTCCAAGAGCCTAGGACAGACGGCCACCATCGCCTGCCCTGAAAACAGCAGCCATGTTGGCAACCAGGGAGCAGCTTGGCTGCAGCAAGCCCCGGGCCGTGTTCCCGAACTCCTGACCCACAGAACTACACAGACTCCTGGGGATCTCAGAGGGATTCCCGGGCTCCAGGTCAGGCAGCCTGGGCTGTCCCTTCCTGGGCTCTAGTCTGGAGATGAGGCTGATGGTGACCTCTCATTGTGGAACATCTGCTTGGTGCCTGTGTTGTATGCAAAGCCCGCAGGGAAGTGGGAGAAAAGTCTGCGGACGGCCCGTGCCTACTCACTGCCCACAGCCTTTCTCATCCCTGTTGCTCGGTGGGCAAGCGGCTGCTGCTGAGTCCCGGGGAAGCGTCCTGGGGGTTCACGCACAGCCGTCCTTTCTCTCCTGGTCCTCTGGCGCTTGGTGTGTTGCTGCACCCCATTTTCTATGGTCCTGAGTATGGTCTGCTGACTCAGCCGTCCTCACCGTCTGGGGCTCCCACTCAGAAGATGACTCTGTCAAGCACTGGAAGCATCGGTGTGGATTATTATGTTAGTTCCTGGAACCAGCTTCCCCCCGGGAAAAGCCTCAGGGCCCCCCTGCCCCCAAAACTCTTGCTCACCCCACAGTCTCCAGATTCTAGATGTGCACCCCCAAACTATAGGCTCGCTCAGCCCGTGGGTCCAAGTTTAGGCTGAAGGTAACTGGCTTGTTCCAAGGAGGGCTCGGGTCCACCAGAGTGGAACACCCACGAGACGTGCTGAGTGCTCGCTCGCTGTTCCTGGGGACCTCCGTGTGATGTCCCCCCCCCCCCCCCCGCCCCAATCAGGGCTGACAGAGAGGGAGGAACCACAAGGTGAGGTGAAGGCCCACCCTCACCACTGCCACAGCGGGAAGCTGGTTGGTTTGGCGGGGCTGTCACTGGCCTTTGTCTCTCTGATGTTCTGAATCTGGAACAAGTGCTCTCTGAGCTCGGGTTGCCCCTGGGTCCCTCTACAGGGATCCACGTGGAGGAAGCAGCTGTTCCATGGAGGCCACGTCCCTGGGCTCAGGGCTTCGCTGTGGAACAGAGGCTGCAGCCTGAAGGGGAGGCTCGGGGGCAGTAACGAGCGCCCTGTCTGTGAGGAGGGAGTGTGGGGTGCAGTTGTCTCTCTCCAGGGTCCCCTTCCTGTAAGTGCCCCTGGTCTTCAGGCAGCAGGGGGCGCTGTGGGCCTGCCCTGCTAATACCCCTGGGGCGCAGCTGCGGCTCATTCTCAGCCCTGGGCAGAGAGCACTGTCAGAGCTCAGGTGTGGGAAGAGATGGATCTGCCAGACTCCCCCGCTCTCCCACGGAACCGAGCAAGTAGGAAGCAGAGCTCCGGGGGGCGTGTCCATCACAGCCTAGACCCCTCCCCTCCCCCTCGTCCCTCTCTGCCCCGGTGGTCGGCTGCCGGCCATTTCCTTCTTATTTGAGGGGCATAACATGACAATGACTTCAGACTCACCATTCCTGTGTCTCTCCTTTTATTTCAGGGCCCTGGGCACAGTCAGCACTGTCTCGGGAATCTCAGTGTCGGGGTATCCTGGACAGTTACCTGCCTTGCACTGGGCAGGGCAGCATGTTTGGACCCTGAGGTGCAGGCTGGTATCCACAGCTCCCTGGTGCTGCCCCCCAAACTGTGATGCCCGGAAGTTCTTGGCGCTCACCTCATTCCGACACTATGGTTCTGCTTGCCACTTCAATCCGTTTTGGAGTGAACCATCTTATTTTCAGTGGAAAACTTTGAGCCTATTTAGAATGATCTGTTCGTTGAATAGGTGTAAGAAGTGACCTCCTAGGGTTCCTGTGTGAGTTCTATTCCTCGGGAAGTGGTCTTGATGACTCATCCCATGTCTTCAGTGACTATAGGATTAGCCATGCTTTTCTGCCTGGCTTTGGACAAGCAACTTAATCTGTCTGCAAGCTCACAGAGGAGACTAAGCTCCCTTTACAAGTTTGGACTAAGTGGGCAAAGGCCAGTTAAGTGCTTGGGACGCGTGGGGGAGCGTGGAGGGTGGGGGGTCTTTGGAAGGACCTGAGAGACTGTACAGTGAACTGAACAACGTGCCAGGAGGGAAGTGACATGGCAGCGCCCCTGTGTCTCGCATATCCCCTAGATCCTGCTGGAGACATTGAGCCCCTAGACCTCTGTGATGTAAGAAATAATGGCAGGCACACAACAAAGAACCGAGAAAGGAATGCCCACGACTGAGGTTGACTGGGGTCGGCTGTGACAATGGGGGCAGCAGCTGTGATGAGAGTGGCCACAGCAAGGGCCTCAGAGCTGCACGGAGGCTCGTGCTTGCTGAGTGAGGAGGTTTGCACAGAGGACGTGACCCGGTGATGTGGGGCCAGGCCACCAGCAGGCTGCCACGCAATGATTAGTGACAGGTAAAATGACAAACACATTCCAAGGACCTTCTGTGAATAATACTTCTCTCTGGCCTCACAAAGTGCCCCTTGAGGATGGTACTGGAATTCCTGTTACTCCTGTTTCAGACACGAGGAAAGGGGCTCCTAGAGAGGTTCCTTGATCGGGCCTGGGTCACGTGGCACGAAGGGCAGGACTGGGCACGGAGTAGACTATGCAGATTCAGATCCCCAGTGTGGAGTGTTGTTCTTGTCCTGTCTCCAGAGAATCTCCGTCCTGCTCACCAAGTGCAACGGGGGGGGTGAGCAGTTCGCTCTGGTGAGTAAGAACCTCACATCCTCTGTCTCCATGGATCCTAATTATTCTGGGGAAGATACACATAAAATAACGACATAATAAATTCTCCCCTAATAGGAGATCCCTGAAACAGATAACCTGGGCACACTCTGGTCGGGAAGTTCTTGGAGGCTCAACTGTAGGAGACTGCCAGTATTAGCCAGAGGCTCCGGGTCATATTATTCATTATACTGTTTTAAGAAAATTCCTTTGAGGGGCACCTGGGTGGCTCAGCTGGTTAAGCATTCTGCCCTCAGCTCAGGTCATGATCCCGGGGTCCTGAGATCCAGCCCCGCATCGGGCTCCCTGCAATGGAGAGCCTGCTTCCCCCTCTCCCTCTGCCCCTCCCCTCTGCTCATGCTCTCTCTCTCTCTAATAAATATATAAAAAATCTTTATAAATAAATAAAATCTTTTTTTTAAAAAAGAAAGTTCCTTCAAAAATGAGATGAACTTCTGTGTTTAAGTTTATTTTTACGTATTTGACCTAACAGTACGCACGTGACTGCAAGACAAGTTTTCACCTGAGATGCAGTTTACGTTGAACTGTGTGTATTATAAATGCCCAAGGATAACCTGTCATGCACTGTGGCCTGAGGATATTCAAAAGGATATGATCTGGCGAATCACTGCAGTGGAGATGGCCGCTGACAGACCCCAAGTTTCTCCCCTCCAAAAAAGCAATGAAAAACCGTCGCAAATTGCACCACCAACATTTTCAGAATTCTGGAGATGAACGGAAGCTTGCAGCAACAGAGGGAATGTGGATTCCAGGAAAACAGCAGCTGAATCTCGCTCAGAACCATGAGTTTTGTGCTGTTCTCACCTGCCTTGTCCCACGCCCTGCTCTGCATTTCCACAGCAGTGCAGAAAGCTGAGAGCCCACATTCACGGTGAAAGTCGGCAGTGCGGCAGCCAGCCACCAGGGGGAGCACGGGGGGCGGGAGCCTCCTCACAGCTTCACTCCTAGGACAGAATCACTACTGGACCTACCTGGTGGGTCTCTGTCAGACCGCACTCGTTCAGCAGGCTGTCTTTGACCTGACTTGGAGCTTGTCCAGAACAAAGAGCCTTTTCCCTGGCATCACTGTCAAAATGAAACAAACAAACATATAGGCAATTGTTTAACTTGGGCTTGCTTAACGTGATGGATAATAGTTGGAGCCAAAAGTAGGCTAACAAAAAGCTTCAAAACTGAGAAAGAAAATTTCCATAGGGGCTTTGAAAAGCCCTGACTTAGTCCTAGAATGTGTGCAAGTATAAAGTTGTATGAATGCTCAGGAAAGACTTGACAAGCCCCCATGTGGTCCCCTCGGGCTGACCTTGATGTTCTGCGCAAGCAGCAAGCGAAGGTCACAGCCGTTCTCAGTTGCCAGCTGAGTTTTGAAGACACGATTCAACAGGCCCACAGGGCCCCTCGGCAAAGACGGAGCGACTTCTCAGTTCAGGCTGTTACTGAAATCTCTAGCCAGTCATTGGCTGGACCACCAAGTAGCCTAGCAGGGACTACAGTGGTCCCACATGACGAAGCGTACAGACTTTGGAGAATGAGTTCAGAAACGTCACTCACAAGAAAACAGCAATAACAACAACAACAAAAAGAGCAAAAATATGCAATCCTGGGGAGGGGCCAGATCTGATTCCCAGAGTTGCCATATCATTTTAAATGTCCAGTTGATGCCCCCCCACCCTCAATAACAGTCATAATAAGAGACCTACAAGGAAATTAGAAAGTTGGGCTCTGTGCAGAAAAGAGCTGGCCATAGCAGGGATGAGACTGCTTTCCTTAGAAAGGTCTGCTTCCTAGGTTGGCCGTTGGCTGAAGTCTGGGACAATGGAATCAGGAGTGTCCCCACCATCCTCTGCTAAGAGTGGCTAGCTGTGCCCAAACTGTTTGTGTGAACACTGGTTTATGCTGAGAATCTCTTACCTGCTGGAACCCTGGCATTCAGGTTATGTGCTAGATGACCGGTCCCCACTAAAAAGCTCTGGGCGCCCAACTCTCTAATGAGCTTCCCTGGAAGACCACATTTCACACATGTTGTCACAAGTTATTGCTGGAAGAATGAGATGCACCCGAGCGTCTCCACGGCAACGGGATTCTTGAAAGCCCGTGCTTGGTTTTCTCTGGACCTCCTCCCATGTGCCTTTCTCCTTTGCTTCTTTTGCTTAGTGTGCTTTCATGGTAATAAGTCATAGCCATCAGCATGACTACATGCTGAGTTCAGTGAGTCTTCCCAGAGAGTCACAGATGGGGGCTGCTCTTGGGCTGTCCCCCAACCCCCCAATACACAAGAAGAAAAGCAACCAAAGAAGCTGGCCCTGAAAGAAGTCCGGACACTGGACAAATACTTTCTTTTTTAAGATTTTATTTATTTATTTATTTATTTATTTATTTATTTATTTATTTGAGAGCAAAAGAGAGAGAGAGAAAGAACAAGCCGGCGGCGGGGGGGGGGGGGGGGCAGAGGGAGAGGGAGAAGCGGACTCTGGGCTGAGCTTGGAGCCCCACACAAGGCTCCATCCCAGGATCCTGAAATCATGAACTGAGCCGAAATCAAGAGTCAGTCACTCAACTGACTGAGACACCCAGGCGCCCCTGGACAAATACTTTGTATCAGCTATTTTAAGTCCATTCAAAGACTTAACGGAGCTCTTAGTTTAAGAACTAAACCTTAGGACAAGAATTATGTCTCTCCAAGTACAGAATACCCATGAAAAAGATATAAAAGAGAACCAAATAGAACTTGCGCAGTTGAAAAGCCTAGTCACGGCTGAAAATGTCACTAGACGGGCTTGTATTGGTTTCCTGGGGCTGCTGTAAGAAATGACAACACGCTACATGGCTTCAGACAATGGAAGTTTCCTGTGATGTGCTTCCGTGGGAAAAGCTGGAAGTCTGAGGTCAAGCTGTAGCCTAAGAAAGGGGCGGGGAATGATGCCTCCTCGCCTCTTTCTCGCCTTCAGTATTCTTCTGGACACCCACGGCCTTCCTTGGCTTGCAGCTGCAGGTACCCCCCCCTCTGCCTCTGCCATCACATGGCCTTTGGCCCTGTGTCTGTGTGTCCAAACCTCCTCCTCTTGTAAGGACAACAGCCTTTGCATTAGGGCCCGCCCTAATCCAGGGTAACCTTGTTCTAACTTGATTATACCTGACAAGACCTTACTTCTGAAAAAGGACACTTTCACAGGTACTGGGGGTTAGAGCTTGAATATATATATGATTGAGGGGGAGAGGGACACAGTTAAACCCACGACAGGGCTGAACAGCAGATTGGAGTGGAAGGAAGACAGAACCAGCATATTTAAGGATAGAAAAATTGAGATCTGGTCTGACGGACAGTAAATTAAAAAATAAGGGTGGGAAGAAAAGATGAACAGAGCCCCAAAGACCACATCATACTATCAAGCATACCAATATATGCGCTGAGAGAGTCCCAGGGAGACCTAAAAGAGAAAGGGAACAGGGAGAATATATGAAGGACTAAGAGCCAAGCTCTCACCAAATTTGATGAAAAACAGTAACCAAAATATTCAATAACATCAAGCGGGATCAACTCACATCACATTCCAATAGTTGAAGGCCAAAGACAAAGGATTGTGAGAACAACAGAGAAGTGACTAATTGTGTACAAAGTCTCCTCAGTAAGTTTAACAGCAAATTTTCCTCAGAAACCCTGGAGGCCAGAAGGCAGTGGGATGAAATACTTAAAGTGCTAGAAGACACAAACCTGCCACCCGAGAATTCTGTATCTAGCAGGGATGTCCTTCAGGAATATAGGAGACATGAAGACATTCCCAGATAAACAAAATCTGAGAGCATCCATTGCTATCACCAGTCTTGCAAGAAATAGTCCTCACCAGTCAGAATGGCTAAAATTAACAAGTCAGGAAAAGATAGATGTTGGCGGGGATGCGGAGAAAGGGGAACCCTCCTACACTGTTGGTGGGAATGCAAGCTGGTGCATCCACTCTGGAAAACAGTATGGAGGTTCCTCAGAAAGTTGAAAATAGGGCTACCCTACGACCCAGCAATTGCACTACTGGGTATTTACCCCAAAGATACAAATGTAGGGATCTGAAGGGGTACGTGCACCCCAATGTTTATAGCAGCAATGTCCACAATAGCCAAACTGTGGAAAGAGCCAAGATGTCCATTCACAGATGAATGGATAAAGGAGATGTCGTATATAAACACAATAGAATATTATGCAGCCATCAAAAAATCCCCCAAATCTTGCCCTTTGCAATGACGTGGATGGAACTAGAGGGTATTATGCTAAGCAAAATAAGTCAATCAGAGAAAGACAAGTATCATATGATCTCACTGATATGAGGAATTTGAGAAACAAGACAGAGGATCATAGGAGAAGGGAGGCAAAAATGAAACAAGACAAAACAAGAGAGGGAGACAAACCACAAGAGACTCTTAATCTCAGGAAACAAACTGAGGGTTGCTGGAGGGGAGGGGGTGGGAGGGATGGAGTGGCTGGGTGATGGACACTGGGGAGGGTATGTACAATGGTGAACGCTGTGAACTGTGTAAGACTGATGAATCACAGACCTGTACCCCTGAAACAAATAACACATTGTGTGTAAAAAAGAAGAAGAAGAAGACAGTAGGAAGGGAAAAATGAAAGGGGGCAATTGGAGAGGGAGATGAACCATGAGAAACTATGGACTCAGAGAAACAAACTGAGGGTTTTAGAGGGAAGGGGGGTGGGCGGATGGGTTAGCCTGGTGATGGGTATTAAGGAGGGCACGTATCGCATGGAACACTGGGTGTTATACACAAACAATGAATCATGGAACACTACATCAAAAACTAATGATGTAATGTATGGTGACTAATATAACATAATAAAAAAAATTTAAAAAAAGAAATAGTGAGTCCTTCCAGGTGAAATGCACGAACAACAGAGGAACTTAATTCTACATGCAGAAGTAGTTACATAGGTAAATAGAAAAGAAAGTACAAATGTGTAAGTCCATAAACACAAATGGAGAAGTGCCTAAAATGTATATAACCTAAGCTTATAAACAATATATTTTCTTCTGATTTTGAAGATAAATGTGTAGTAAATATTATAAACATATATAAATTATATATTATAAATAGAACATATATGTTAATGAGCACATGATGTATAAAGATGTGATTTGAGTAACAAAAATAGCAAAAAAGAGAGCACATCGATCAGAGACATTAAGAGTCAAGTCTCTGTATGCCATTGGAATTAATCTGGTGTTCATTTGATTAGAACGTTAGAAATGAAGATGTTAGTTGTAACCTCCAGCGAAAGTACTAAGTATACCTGGAGTATATAGTAAAAGAAACAACATGGGAATTTAGTTGGTACACTAGAAAACAACTAACACAAAAGAAAGCAGGAATGGAGGACTATTACACCCAAAAGATTTAACACATACAGAAAACAAACAGAAGAATGATACATCTCATGCAACCTGATAAGTAATTAAATTAAATGTACATGAATTATACATCCAAGTAAGAGGCAGGTGTGAGCAGAATGGATACAAAACTACATTCTCTCTCTCTGCCATCTGCACGACAGTCACGCTTTAAATCCAAGACAAGAAGAGATTGAAAGTAAAAGGACAGAAAAATATATACCAAGCAAATAGTCCCTGAAAGAGAACTAGACTGGCTTTGTGACTCTAAGGGAAATAAGCTTTATGCGAATTTTTTCTAGAGACAAGTAAGAACATGCTATGGTGACCAAAGCAGCATCCATCCTTCAAAGAGATCATGGTAAACATTTTGCACTTAACAAGAGAGCTCCAAAATACATGAAATTAAAAAGAGCAGCAGACCTGTCAACACTAAGAGTTGGAAACTTCTATACCGGACTGCTAAGAATAAAGAAGATCTTGTGATGGTCACATCTGCACTGTGGGGTGGGCAGATTAGGGCCTCTTTATTATTTTATGGTTCAGGGCACTGACGTTTAGAGAGATTAAGTGACTCACTCAGAGTGACAGCACTGATGAGCGGTGGTTCTGACGCAGGGAATACAGGTGCCTCCCTGGGGATAGAGATCCCTGATCACCAGGGTATGAGATCATGCCCAAGCCCTTTCCCTCACTCCCTTGCCCACATCCTCCTGCCCCAAGGTTGCTGCGAGGAGACAGCTGGCCCCCTAAGGGGGTGTTGGCCCAAGAGAATGGCTCAAAACCCGACCCAAGTCCTGGCTCTACGTTTCAATCCCTGACCCAAAATACAATGCCCCCAAGTGGTTCCCTGGGGACAGAGATCCCTGAATGCCCGGAGTCATCTAGATCATGTCCTGGACTCCAGATCAGGGGCTACCCTCCCTCCGTTCCATAAACTCTCCTCGTTCGGGACACGGGAGATGCCTGAGACAAAGAAGGGCACACGCCTGACTCAGCCTCCACCCATAGGTTTCAATCCCTGACCCAAAAGCTATGACATTTTCCTAAAAAGAAGTCCCTTGAAGGTCAGGGGGTATAATCTGTGTCCCTCCTCCCTCAGCATCTTCACACATCAGCTGCCCGATGTGAGCACCTGGGGGTCTGACCAGTGGTCTGCTTGGCTCCCACGTGGCTCAGATTCACTTGAGTCATTCACTGGATGTACTTGGTCCTCTCCCCAGATATGGGTTTTTCTGGCCTACTTTTGGAAGCTGAGAGCAGATCGACTAGACCTTTTTTTAATCTTCATCTTTATTTTCTTGATCACAGACCCTGGGAAATGCATTACAATAGAAAGAGCGGTTGACATCTTGCTATCAGAAGACCACAGAAAAATGAGTGATAACTTTATCAGAGTTCAAACTTCTGATCCCATTGTTCATCATTTGCCTGGCAAAGCCACTTCAGTCAGAGTGGGCTTTAGGAAGGTCTTGGAGTTGGTATATCCTTAAAATACCCAGCAGAGAATGTAAACTGATGCAGTCACTATGAAAAACAATATGGAACTTCCTCCAAAAATTTACAAAAGACCTACCACTGGTTCCAGAAATCCCACTTTTGGGGAATATATCCAAAAGAATTGAAATCTGGATTTCAGGGAGATATCTGCCCATGTTCTGCAGCACTATTCACAAAAGCCAAGCTATAGAAACAACTTCATGTCCACTGATGAACAAACGGATAGAGACAATGTGGTCTATCCATACAATGGGCTATGATTCCGCCTTAAAAGGAAAGAAATCTCAACATGACATCTCCCTGAAAGGAAGTCCCTTGAAGTGTCAGGGGGTCCAACCTGTGTCCCTCCTCCCTCAGCATCTTCACACATCAGCTGCCCGATGTGAGCTCCTGGGGAATCTGTGCACTGTTCTGCTTGGCCCCCAGGTGGCTCAGAGTCCAGGCATGTCCAAGCCAACTGCCCACATGACAGGTCTCTTGTGAATTAGCTTGGCCTTCACCCACCAAGCCTGGGTGAACTGTTGGTGCTGATTAATGAGGACAGTATCCTGCTGCGCTGGTGTTTGCTGGTTTGTTTCCTGTGAAAATTTATATTTTATAGGCCTGGTTTTTAACTGCTGCTCACTCCACATATCGTACAGGGCATGCATCTTAAGTGTACTCTACGGTTTCTTATAAACCCGTCTGCGGCCAACCCCCAGGCCAGTATGCGGATCGGCTCCAGCCCCCTGACAGCCTCCGGTAGAAGGATGTCCATGTCATCACCAATTTTAGGATACAAGCATGAAATCAGCTACTCCATGAATATCCCAAGCACGACAATTATACATAATTGGCCCCAAAATATTTGTGGCACCAGCCTGGGATGGCAGTGGAGCCCCGGGAGAGCTGGGAGAATGCAATTTCCACGACGGAAGCCTGGGGGCAGGGCAAGGAAGCTGGGAGAAGCTTCTCAGAAGCATTTGGGCTTTCACAGAGTTAACAGAGCGCGGTGCCCACAAGAACTCAGCGACTGCTACCTTTGCTTGCAGTGCTGTTCTGCTTTTGTGTTTCATTTTACATAAGAAGGTTTTAAAGATAAAACTCGCAGGAGATAAATTCTGCTTCATGTGAAAACCTCCCCCATTAACTGTAAAACGTCTCTCTGCACTGTGTTAGCTGGCTGGGACCGGAGGGGCCACAGTGGGGCAGACCTTGGTCCTTGGCCTTCCTGTCCCGTTAAACTTCCAGACACGTTGCAAGTCCAGATGCTCTGAGGCCCCAGCCCACACCTGCAGGGCAGTCCTTCCCAGGGGTCTAACAAGCATCTGCAGCACAGACAGAGGTGAGCCGCCCTGCTGGCAGGAGACCTCTGTCCTCCTCACTTCTCCCAGCAGCCCGAACTGGGGGAAGTCAGGGCCCTGCTCCCATAGAAATATGGAGCAGGTATCAGTTTCCAGGAGAGATGATCCCAGGGCATCCTTCATTTACGTGCTCTGGTTCTTACCACCCTTCTGTTTCCCTTTGCGCGGTCACATGCAGAATGGCCATCAGGGGGCTCCCTTGGGTTTTGCGGCTTTCCTGGAAGTGCCAAAGACAAAGTTAGGGAAGCAACTTGTTGGCCTTCTGCTTTGCCTCCTATCCCCTCCACACTCCCATTTCCTCTTATTCTTCCCCTCTATCAGCTTTTACGTCCTTCACCCCCTCTCTTGAGCCCAGGACGAGAGAACTTGTGATAGCAGACTTCTGTGGAACCAGTCCTGACAGCTGGTGGGAAGAGAAGAATGGGGCATGTTCAGAACCCCCTCCCTCTACCCGGGGCAGAAGAGCACAAAGTTGGGGGGGGCGGGGCAGATCCAGGCTTCTGGAGACCCTCCAGCAGTGGGGACCCAGCCCTTCTCACTGCACCCCCCTGGCTCCCTGCCCCATACTCAGGGCTTCTCAGCACCATTTAGCGGGGCAGACCCAGATCAGGAGCCAGGGTGATGCTAGGAGAGTGGCGGTGGGGGGGTGGGAAGTGACAGGATTTTATAGACATTGGAGATGCAAGGACCTCCTGCGCCTGGATGGGACCAGGTCCTTCAGGATGGCAATCATCCAATCAGGCAACAGGAAAGAGCCCCCGAGGGAGCTCATGGGTAGGGAAGTGAGAAAATGAAAAGGAATGACAGAGGAGATAAATTACATGCACAGTTTTGCTCCCTCTGTCCAGTCTTCAAAATCTGCAAAGTAACCCTCTGCATGGACCTTGGCAGGAGTGGCCCAGGAGAAGGTGACCTTGGGGAAGGACAGGGGACAGTCAGGGCAGAGGTGAGCATTCAGGCTCACTTCCCCCAGGGATTACATCCCTGACCCCAGAACTCAATTCTGTCCTCACCTCTGCAGTTCTCCCTGGGGCCACGATGGCTTCCCCTCTGCCATGAAGGACTGTGTCTCTGATCACCGGACCTCTGTCCCACGGAGCCAAGTGCAAGGTTTATTCTGATCCCAGGTCCGAGGAGAGGAGGAGAGAAATGTGCTCCAGGGAGTGCCTCTCACCTCACTTCTGCAGCAGGACCCGGAAGCTCATGCAGGAGGCTGAGCCAGAACATTCTCTGTGCTGCCCACCCTGACAGCGCCCTGTCCCCCCAGGGGTGGACCTGAGCGCGGCCCCTGCAGGTGCTGCTCTGTGACCCGAAGGTGCAGAGGGAGAGGGTCCCAGGCTCCCCCAGCACCCAGCTCCCAGGGAAGCACTGTCTGCAGTTCAAGTGTGCGGGACAGAGTGTGCCCCACCAGACCGCCTCTGTGTCGGGTCACACCAAACCGGACCCGGTAACCCCCCTGCTCTGTTCCCCACACACACGAATCAGACATAAGCAAGGCTTTGCTGCTTGGCAGGGGCAGAGCGGGAACAAGCAGGTCTGGGAGAAAGAATCGTAAATAGCAAAGCACAGCTGAAACCCATCCACATAATATCTCCTACTATTATGTCTTTGATACGTGAAGAAAACAAGACAAGCTATCACACATATTTACTTCTTCTCTCTGATTTCACAACCCCCTCCCCCCCTCAGTCTCCAAAGCAGCAAGTGAACCTGACTGCTCGCAGAGCCCTCCTCCATTGATTCCCACCTGAGTAGAGTTCCCTACCTGGAGAGTCTTCCCCATCACTTGGGTATTCCAGGCTCTCAACGACCTAATCTTTAGAGACACAAGCATGAGCAGCAGGTTATTAGAGAGAGGGGCTCCCCTGTTCCTGCTCCTCCAGCTGAGGCCAGGCTGGCTCACCCAGCGTCACCTGCTCTTCCTCCAGGGCCTCAGACCTTCTCTGGTCTCTGTGGAGTCAGAGCCCTTAACAAGACCTTGACACAGTTGCAAACCTTCAATGAGAGAAATGATCCCCCTTCAAATGGCACATCCCCACCCTACCAGATCCTGTCAGCTCTCACGTGCACAGGGATCAACCTGAGATCCCAACTGGGACGGACACACACCGGGGTAGTTGGGGTCTGTGAGCAGCCCCTCTGCCAGGCCCACAGCAGCTGCCCAGGAGAGCTGTCTCTGAGGCTGGGAGTGTTCTGTGTTGTCAACATGCACTACCGGGCACCGGAAATGTGGCAGGTGTGACGAGGGATGGGAATGTTCCACTTCGTTTGTTTTAATTAACTAAAACGTGAGCAGGCATGTGTGACTAGCAGCTGCCCCCCTGGATAGTGCAGTTCTAGGATCCACAGATAAGGAACATAGGACCTCCATGCCCTGGGGGTCCCCACAGAGGTGTTTGCTGGCCTGATCTGATCGCTCATTTGTAGGTACTCCTTGGGCTCCAGGCAGTACACGAGGCCCTGGGGACACTCAACAGGAAGGTCAACACCCAGGTCCTAGAGGAATTCCAGCAGGGGCCTGCTTGTAAGCAGAGCTGAAGAGCATGACCTCGCACATCTGTGCTGGACGTAATCAGAGCAGCAGGGCAGGGGTGGGGGACACCTCACCGTCCTCAGGAGCCCACACTTCTCTTCCTGATCCAGACAAGAGCCTGATCTAAACTCATCCCTCTCCTAGCATGAGGGAGAAGAGGTCTCGGGGTCTTCTGTCTCCAGCCAAACGCCGTGGTCTGTTCCTTCTAACCCATGTCAGGCCTGGTTCCTCTGCTCTGCCTCTCGTCGATCTCCAGGAAGGGAAGTGCCTGGGATGTCAGGGTAGATGGAATGACAACAGAACAGGAAGGAAGCTTCTCCCTGGAGATATTTGGGAAAATGTCCATGCCATTCTCAGTCTAGCGATCATGCCTGCATCGTGCTTCCTTCCCACTTAGAAGAAGCATAAATACAGTCCTGCCCTGTTTTACTGAGCTTCGGCTTCATCGCACTTCGCAGATACTGCATTTATTACAAGTCGGAGATTTGTGACAACCCTGTGTGGAGCAAATCTATTGGCACCATTCTTTCCAACAGCATTTGCTCACTTTGTGTCTCTGTGCCACATTTTGGTAATTCTCCCAGTATTTCAAAACTTTTTACTCTTGTTGTATTTATTGCACTGATCTGGGGTCAGGGATTGCAGCTTACTGAGAGCTCAGATAATGATGAGCATTTTCTAGCAACAGAGCGTTCTTTACTTAAAGTATGGAACTTGTCTTTTTTTTTTTTTTAAGATAGAAAGCTATTGCGTACTTAGCAGACCACAGTGTAGTATAAATGTGGCTCTTCTGTGCATGAGGAAACAAAAAAACTCATCGGGCCCACTTTATTGGGATTTTTGCTTTATGCCAGGGGTCTGGGGCTGAGCCGCACTCTCTCGGAGTTGTGCCTGTATCATTGCCCAGACGGCCGTGGCTGGGCCCCAGCGAAGATGCTGGAATGACCCTAACACCTGGGAATTCGTCCCCTCCCTCTACCCTCATGTGGCCTGTGTGCTCTTTTTTTTTTCCTTCCGCCCCTCTGTGTCTTTTCCCTCCTAAAGTCCAGTCCACAGCTCTGGACCCCACGTTCTCCCAGGGAATCCACTGGTCAGCTCTTTCTGGATTCCTCGAGCCCTCGCTCTTGGTATCACTTATTTTAACAATCACTCGCAGCCTGGGCCCCCTCAAGCACCCGGGGAAACTGTGTTGTAGAGATGAAGGATTCCTTGTGACAAGATGCTTGTTTATCGGGGAAATAAAAGTGTTGTTTTCCATCAAGCAGTCTTATTTTTTATTACATGCAGGAAATACTGATACCTGCAGGGCAATCGAGTTCAATTCAAGAGCATGTGTTTCCCACAGGAGTCATGATCCAAAGGCTCCAAGTCATAATTTGCCTCACTGTGTATTTGTGATTACTAAAACAACTACCTTGACTCATTTCCTTGCAGAGGTCTACAGAATAAGGCAAGAGCCTGTTTCATCTGGCAGGTCCTGCAGGGACGTGAGTGGCGATCTTCCCATCACATACTGAGTTTCTCTGGGCCTTGCAACGCACCACCTCCCCTTCGACCTCCTAGGTGGGAAGCCAAGTGCCCACCCTGAGGCTCAGTCCCTTAAGAAGACCTTGTGGCTCTCTCTTCATCTGACAGTGTTTCTCGTCCCACCACCCAGAAACCATGGCTGGCACAAGTGATGGGAGACTGACTTTGCACATGGGAAGGCCATTTCCTACTTTTGGCAGCAGTTTCTAGGGCTAAATATTAGACCTTGGTGGGTGAAAGGTGAATGAATGGGGCCAACTCTGCCTGGAGGTTCCTTCTCCTCAGATTCCCTCTAGAACCGGGTGTGGCGTGGGGCTGAACCTGGAGCCAGCTACCCCAGCTCTCCAGCTAAGAGGGGGAGGATTCTTTCTCAGGCTCCTTTAATCAAAAGGGTATGGGAACGTGAGGAGGGGCAGGAGGGAAGTATCAGTGGAGGAAATATCCCCTTGATCCTGAAGTATCTGATGGAGAAAAGACTCTGGGATGCCTGCAGTCTTGGGTCTGTCAAGTGCCCCACAGAAGGAGGATTGGGAACAGGATTTAAAATTATGACTGATGCCAAACCCAATGTAGAAAATTAGAGTCTCCCCCCTCCCAGGAAGTAGAGACATGGGAGAAGGTGCATGGGATTTGGGGTTAAAGGACCTTGTCTCGATGCCTAGCTCCCCATCTGCTGGTCATGCAACTCTGCACGATTCACCCACATTCTCAAGCCTGTCTTTTCTCATAAATCAAATAAATATAGCCCGAGAAGACTTTTCTTGCTATATGATCAACCGAAATGCCACAAGGGGAACATAAAGGCCTACTCAGGGTTGAGATTTATTATGAAATGAAGTGGCTACTGACTCCGTAATAGAGCCAGCATCTGAATAAATGAAACCACACTTGAGATGGAATTGGTGGCCCAGAGGAGGGAGGTCTCCTTGCAGCCCTTTGCAGACCCAGCAGGAAGAGAAAGAAACCCAGCAGCATGAAGGAAGATTTTCTCCTCCCCAGGCGACAGCCCAGCCAGTGAGAGACAGTCACGACTGGGCCAATGAAAAGCTGCTACACTTGAAATCCCAGGTCACCGCTTTGGGCTTTTTTCTACAACAGCTTGCTTACCCCACCCACCCATTCCTCTATAAGGGAGCAAGTCCATCTGTGCCACAGTCATTTCCATACATTAAAAGTTATAGAGAAAAGTTGAGTAACAGAATTTGGAAATGATGGACCCAACTCCTAGGGAGCTGGCCCACTGAAAATGTAGAGGAAATGTAAAATAATAAGAAAAAGTTAAAGATGCAATCCCTTGCTCATGGTTATCACTAATAGCTAAAAGGAATAGGAAACAGAGTGGTGGGTTGGATCTCGAGGCCATTCAGTCTCAAAGCGTTCCCCCAAGGAAATATTAAGCTTGGACAACACAGAGCATCCCTAAAACCTCTGGTCACCAACAAGGTAGTCCAGCTAGGGGGGATGACAAAATCAAGGAATCACTGAAGCCAGGAGGTAGAGTGTGAAGAAGTTGTCTCATTTTATGGATGGGCATCACCAGCTCCCCAACAAACCTTTACTGAAAAGGGATGTGACAGTGACTCATTTGGGGGCTGTGTCTTTGGTTTTGAAGGCTACAGAGTGGGAGGGCATGTTTGGGTCCCTACAGGACCCACATCTCATGATGGAACAATCACAGCTGGCTGTGCATGATCCAGACACACTACAGGTTATTCCTGAGGCAACCAGCAAGCCCGGGACTGGAGAAAAGGCACTGTATGGTTTGTGTATTCTGAGACGGAAGGGACTGTCTGATTGTCCCTATAAGTGCCAAGTGGTACATCCCAGATGAAGCAACGGATACATTTTGTATACAAGCGAAGCTGCCCTGGCTTTATGATGATCAGGAAGTGCATCAATGGAATAAGCCCCTTGTCTAGGGCATGGTAGGTGCTGTGATCAAAATGCCCCTTTTGTATGGGCACACCATGAAACCTTAATACTGCAAAATCGATTAAGGGGCCAAAATCACTTCAGGACTTTACTGTCTCAGTTTTCCCTTACGGGTCTCTTATAGATGCTACCCTCCCCTCCAAAAAGACTTATGGGGAAAATCAGAGAGTCAAGAGAGTCATTCCAGCCAAAAAGCAATCTTTACATGGTTTTTAAGGAATGGGACAAAGAGCGGATGTTGCTGGGTTTGAAGCAAAGTTATATTTTTAAACAGTTCTGAATAGAACACTTAATGAACTTCTTTGGTGTCCTCCAACATTAAAGGCTTCCAAAGAAGTCTTTCCCCCTGTCTAACCCAGTTGGAAGTATTTTAAAAGCCAGAAGGTAAAGATTCCAAGGAGAAGCCCAACCTGGTGTTGCGTGCGCCGATAGTCAAGCCAATTTTTCAAGATGAATATTGGCAGAAGGGCCAGTGTATCTGGGCTCAACCCTCTGCTGGGGACCCAAACCTTGTGCACATGAGCAGGTGGAATGGTGGAGGTGTGGACAAGAGGTTTCTTGGACTCCTTGACAAGGGGAACCCCAGGAACTGTGTCATACCAAAATCTGTTGGTAAGACCCTAAATGAAGCTTACAATTAAATTCAGAGAATCTAGAAATGCAAGAATTGATAGGATTAAGGTGAAAAGTTTGGGTGACAATCGGAATGTTTCTGCAGGCTTTGTGCCTATTTTACCTGAATGTCTTATGAGGATGGATAATATGTCTGACTGGTGAATGTTTCCCCCACCCGGGATTGTAAAGGCCCGTAAATCCACCCTTCAAGCCATATTAATTGGACATGCTAAATGGGTATCAATAAGAATGCCAGAGCCCGATGGGGGGAGAGGGGGAAGGGGCAAGATGGCAGATGAGTAGGCGACTCCAATTCAACTGGTCCCCTGAATTTAGCTGGATATCTACCAAACCATTGTGAACACCCATGAAATCAGTCTGAGATGTAAGAATATATATGTGGGTCTCCACAAGCTGAAAATCCATGGTCTCGAAGGTGCATCTTGCTTGGATTGTGGCTGATATTTTGGACTCTACATCCCCTCCACAGGAGGACTAGGAGGAGAAATCCCCAACAAAGGAAAGAACCAGAGACAATGGCCTCCCCTGCAGACAGATAGACTTCAGGTTAGCACTTATGAAGTTAATAGCTAGGCTTGAGAAAATCATGAGGGGCAATATAGAAAATCTAAGGGTAGAAATGAGAGCCAATCAGGCCGAACTTAAAAATGCTATGAATGGGATATAATCTAAACCGGATACTCTAACAGCTAGGGTAAATGAGGCAGAAGAATGAATTAGTGATCTAGAAGATAAACTGACAGAAAGGGAGAAAAGGGAGGAGGCCTGGGACAAACAGCTTAAAAGCCATGAGAACAGACTTGGAGAGATTAACGACACCATGCAACATTCCAATGTCAGACTTTTGGGATCCCTGAGGGAGTGGAGAGAGAGAGAGAACTAGAAGGTATATTTGAGCAAATCATAGCTGAGAACGTCCCCAGTCTGGGGAATGAAACAAGCGTTCATGTCCTAGAGGCAGAGAGGACCCCTCCCAAGATCAAGGAGAACAGACCAACCTCCCGGCCCTATAAGAGTAAAATTCGCAAATCTTAGAACCAAGGAAGGCATCCTGAGAGCAGCTAGGGGGAAGAGATTTCTTATGTACAGCTGGAGGAACATCAGAATAACGTCAGACCTGTCCACAGAGACCAGGCAAGCCAGAAAGGGCTGGCGAGACATATTCAGGGTACTAAATGAGAAGAACATGCAGCCAAGGATACTTTATCCAGCAAGGCTGTCGTTCAGAAGGGATGGCGAGATAAAGAGCTTCCAGGACTGGCAGAAACGGAAAGAATATGCAACCACCAAGCCAGCCCTGCAAGAATTACTAAAGGGGATCCTCTAAAAGAAGAAAGACTCCAAGGGTACTAGAGACCAGAAATTTACAGAGACAATCCATAGAAACAGGGACCGTACAGACAATAGGATGGCAGTAAATACATATGTTTCAGTAGTAACTCTCAATGTGAATGACCTAATTGCTCCCATGATACAGCACACAGTTGCACATTGGATACAGAGATAGGACCCATCCATATGCTGTCTACAAGAGACTCATTTTGAACCCAAAGACACCTCCAGACTGAAAGTGAGAGGATGCCAACAGACCTCAAAAGAAAGCTGGGGTAGCAATTCTTACATCAGACAAATTAGAATTTAAACCAAAGACTGTAATAAGAGATCCAGGGGGACACCATATCATTCTTAAAGGGTCTATACAACAAGAAAATCTAACGACTGTAAACATTTAGGCCCCCAACATGAGAGCAGCCAACTACAGAAGCCAGAAGTTAACCAAAATAAAGAATCAGATCGACAATAATACATTAATAGAAGGAGATTTTAACACTCTACTCAGCATTGGAGAGATAATCTAAACAGAAGCTCCACAAAGAAACCAGAGCTTTGAGTGACACATTGGACCAGATGGACTTCGTAGATACATACAGAACATTCCACCCTAAAACAACAGAATACTCATTCTTCTCGATTGCACATGGAACTTTTTCCAAAATAGACCACATCCTGGGTCACAAATCAGGTCTCAGCCAATACCAAAAGACTGACATTATTCCCTGCATGTTATCAGACCACAATGCCTTGAAACTGGAACTCAATCACAAGAAAGAATTTGGAAGGAATTGAAACACTTGGAAGTTAAGGAGCACCCTGCTAAAGAATGATTGGATCAACCAGGAAATTAAAGAAGAACTTAAACATTTCATGGAAACTAATGAGAACAAAAACACTTGAGTCCAAAAACTATGGGATACTGCAAAGGCGGTCCTAAGAGGGAAATACATAGCCATCCAAGCCTCTCTCAAAACTTAGAAAAATCCCCAAAGCACAAGTTAACCTTATACCTAGAGGAGCTGGAGAAAGAACACTGAATAAAATCTAAGCAAGCAGGAGAAGAAAAATCATAAAGATTAGAGCAGAGATCAATGAAATAGAAACCAGAAAAACAGTGGAGCAAATCAATGAAACTAGGAGCTGGTTCTTTGAAAGAATTAATAAGATCAATAAACCACTGGACAAACAGCCAAAAGAAAAGAGAAAGGACCTAAATTAATAAAATCATGAATGAAAGGGGAGAGATCATGATGAACACCAAGGAAATAGAAAGAGTTATTAGAAACTATTACCAGCAACTAGATGCCAACAAATTAAGCAACCTGGAAGAAATGGATACCTTCCTGGGAAATTACAAACGACCATGACTGAAAGAGGAAGAAATGGACAATCTGATTAGACAAATAACCAGTAACAAAATTGAAGCAGTAATCAAAAACCTCCCAAAAACCAAAAGTCCAGAGCCAGATGGCTTCCCGGGGAATTCTACCAAACATTTAAAGAAGAAATCATTCCTATGCTACTGAAGTTGTTTCAAAAAATAGAAACAGAAGCAAAACATCCAAACTCTTTCTATGAGGCCAGCATCACCCTGATCCCAAAACCAGGCAAAGACCCCATCAAAAATGAGAATTACAGAACAATATCCCTGATGAACATGGATGCCAAAATACTCAACAAGATCCTGGCTAATGGGATCCAACAGTACATTCAAAGGATTATTCACCACGGCCAAGTGGGATTTATTCCTGGGAGGCAAGGGTGGTTCAACATGTGTAAATCAATCAATGTGATAGAGCACATTAATAAAAGAAAAGACAAGAATCATCTGACCCTCTCAACTGATGCAGAAAAAGCATTTGACAAAATACAACCTCCGTTCCTGATTAAAACTCTTCTGAGTATAGGGATCGAGGAAACATTC
The DNA here is from genome assembly GCF_002201575.2 of Neomonachus schauinslandi. Taxonomy (NCBI): domain Eukaryota; kingdom Metazoa; phylum Chordata; class Mammalia; order Carnivora; family Phocidae; genus Neomonachus; species Neomonachus schauinslandi. The sequence continues at coordinate 74,090,654 of NC_058416.1, forward strand.
CTCAATATCATAAAAACCATCTATGGAAAGCCTACAGCAAATATCCTTATCAATGGGGAAAAGCTGAGAGCTTTTCCCTTAACGTCAGGAACACGACAGGGATGCGCACTCGCACCACGATTGTTCCACATAATGCTAGAGGTCCTGGCCTCAGCAATCAGAGAACAAAAAGAAATAAAAGGCATCCCAATTGGCAAGGAAGAAGTCAAACTCTCTATCTTCACAGATGACATGATACTTTATGTGGAAAACCCAAAAGACGCCACCCCCAAATTACTAGAACTCATACAGCAATTCAGCAATGTGGAAGGACAAAACTCAATGCACAGAAATCAGTTGTTTTCTTATACACTAACAACATACCTGTAGAAAGGGAAATTAAGGAATTGATTCCATTCACAATAGCAGCAAAAGCATAACATACCTAGGAATAAACCTGACCAAAGAGGTAGAGTATCTATACTCTAGAAACTACAGAACACTTATGAAAGAAATTGAGGAAGACACAAAAAGATGGAAAAACATTCCATGCTAATCGATTGGAAGAAGAAACATTGTTAAAATGTCTATCCTGCCAGAGCAATTTATACTTTCAATGCCATCCCTATTAAAATACCACATGGCATTTTTCAAAGAGCTGGAAAAAACAATCCTAACATTTGTATGGAACCAGAAATGACCCCGAATCACCAAGGGAATGATGTAAAAGGAAATCAAAGCTGGGGGCATCACGTTGCCTGACTTCAAGCTGTATTACAAAGCTGTGATGGTATTGGCAGAAAAACAGACACATAGATGAATGGAACAGAAGAGAGACTCCAGAAATGGACCCTCAACTCTATGGTCAAGTAATGTCTGACAAATCAAGGGAAAATAGCCAATGGAAAAAAGACAGTCTCTTCAATAAGTGGTGCTGGGAAAATTGGACAGCTACATATACAAGAATGAACCTGGACCATTCCCTTACACCATACACAAAAGTAAACCCAGGCGCCCCCGTCTGGCCTCTTACCCACAGCCCAGGGGCGAATCTTTAAAATGCAGATATGATGTCAAGACTCTCCTCCAGTGCCAGGGACTGAAAACCTTTCACCGATCTCCCCCACCTCCCCGTGTTCCATCTATGGGTCCATTGGGAAGGGCTGTGGTTTATTTTTTTCCCCAAGTTACGTCCTTCCTACTCTTTATGTGTTAAGATGGTCTTCCTTTTGGGGCGCCTGGGTGGCTCAGTTGGTTAAGCGACTGCCTTCGGCTCAGGTCATGATCCTGGAGTCCCGGGATCGAGTCCCGCATCAGGCTCCCTGCTCGGCGGGGAGTCTGCTTCTCCCTCTGACCCTCCTCCCCCTCATGCTCTCTGTCTCTCATTCTCTCTCTCTCAAATAAATAAATAAAATCTTAAAAAAAAAAAAAGATGGTCTTCCTTTTTATGAAATGATAGAGACAGTGACTGTGTGTCTGTTAATTGGTTTTCTTGTCCTTAATAACCAAAACAGAAAACACATTTGCTTGGGGGGGGGTGACAGTTGGTAATTTCTGCCGCTGGTTTTCGGATTTGAGTCTTGTGTCCATTACCTACTAGCTGTGTGACCTTGGGTAAGCAAGCTGGCCTCTGCGCCTCCCTGCCTCCTTCCAGGGGAGGTTGGGAGGATTAAGCGATCTAACCCCACGGAAAGCCCCCGCTCACCCGGCTCCAGGAGCTCCAGCGGCTGGGAGAGCGATCTTCGTCGTTATTCACGAGGCAACAGCGCCACCCAGTGGCTCTTCATCCCGCCTGCAGACAAGCCGCCTCCGCGCAGCAATAATGACGCTCAGAGGGCCGGCCGTGGGCGCGCACCTTGTACTGCAGCCAAGGCTGAGCCCGCAGCAGGGAGAAAAGCCATAAATATTCATGGGATCATATAAAGCTCAGCCTGTCTGTCTCCCTGAGAATAAAGTTTGTTCCTTGGAAGCTACTGTCCGAGCTGTCAGCTCTAGAAGAGGAGAGAAAAGGAAATCTCTCTCCCTGGCCACCCCTCACCCCCCAAGTTCCCAGGGGCTGCTTTCTTTGCCGGGGGTGGGGGGGGTTGGGGGGGGCACGACAGGGAGGCAAGCTGTCTCTTCGAGGGGGCTGACAGGGAAGTGGGGCCCGGGCTGGGTGTCAGGTCACCTGCAGCCACAGGCTCTCCTTGCCTCTGGCTTTTCTGGGAGGTCTGAAGAAGGAAAAAGGACAGTCAGCTGAACGTGGGAGCCCTTTATGTGACAGTCACACAACAGAGACAAATGTAAGCTCTGTGCTCCCTCCGGGAAGAGTCTTGCACGCCGACAGAGCCGTTCGCCCCTTTGTCCTCAGACGAGGAGTTGCAGGAGAGTCTGTGAGACCCGGGAGGCACAGGAGCACCGTGTCTTTTCACATTCCTGCCTCCGGGTGAGAGACTGACGCCGATTTCCCTTTCCGCTCTGAGCTCCGAGGCTTCCATCTAGCCTGTGAGCCTGGGAAGGAAGCTCCACAAGGGACAAAGAAGGCTGGCTCTGGGAGTGAGTGGGCTTGCGTTCAAATCCCAGCTCTGGCACTTGCTGACTGTGTAACCTTGGGCAAGTCACTGTCTCCTTGACCTTGTTTCAGCATCTGTAAACTGGGGGTGACAAGAGTACAACTCTCAAGGATTGGATGTGGGATTTGAGTGTGCTAATCTACCTAATAATTTCCGATGTCTGCAGAGGCCAGACAGGCCTTGTGGGAGAGTTGGGCCGGGTGTGGTGCAGCAGGGACTGGTGGGGACTGCGGCAAACCAGGAGCACAAACCCCACGTGATGGGCGCAGCTGCTGCTGGTCAGCATTATTTGATCCAGAGCACTCAAGGCCTTTGACCCAGGGTTTCCAGACAACCTCAAAATCCTCAAATTTGGGTGTTGCTGGTTTGTTTTTGCACAAGAGTCTATGGATGGGCTTTGGCACTCTGGGGCTTAGCTGACCTGGTAGAATGGATTTAGTTAGTAGGGAAGTGTGGTAGAATGAAACATGACCTCAGTGCTGCCAGTTTTTCTCCAATGTTCAAGAGAAACAGGAAATCAGCTGCATTTTTCAATGCTGGCAATTAAACAGCATTTTAAAAACAATGCACCGGGCTGCAGACAAAAATCCTGTTAGCTGTGTGACCTCGGGAAAGTCTCTTAACATCTCTGAGCTTCTGTTTCTTCATGAATAACGACTGTAAGACTCCACCTTGCTCCTGATCTTAGCAATTGGCATAAATTACTTATTTAACCTTTCCCTCAATATGATGAGCCATGTATCGCTTCTATCCCTCAGTTTACAGCTGAGGAAACAGAGGCACAGAGAAGCTAAGTAACTGGCCTGGAATTCCGCAACCAGTAAGCGACAGGGCCGCTCTGGAGGCTTCAGGATGAGAGAGTGCATGCAAACTGTCAGTGACTATTAGCTACTGTTATTTTATCATTGTCATTATTACCACTATTATTAATAACAGAAATGGCTCAAGGTCACTTCTCATATTTAATTTGATGACCAAAGCAAGCCAGGAAACTTCAATCTGCCAGACAAAGACCCAGGGCCAGCTATAAATTATGCGGTATGTATTCTTGCAGGTTGCTCTTGACCATCTTAAGCGTTCCTTTCTCCATAGGCACCAGGCTACCCTGCCAACAGGTTTCCCAGGACGATCATTAGATTTAGACCCTTGGTGCCGTGGATGGATTTTCATTTCGGGGTGACCAAGCCAATCATGACCTGTAATTTACAGCCTGAGTTGTTCTGAAATCAATACGGATTTGCTCTTCACCGAGGAGACTATAAAACATGGGTGACAAGAGGCCCCGAAAAACAGTTGACATGGGAGCAGAGAGCTTGCTGGGGCCTGCAAAGAGGCCAGGCTACTTGAGGGACAAAGCAGAGGGTGTGAGAGACCCACCTCTGTCCAGCAGGCTGTGGTCAGAGCCGCCCAGAGTTCCCACTGGGGTCCACATGGGACACAGTGTGGCTGAGAGAGTAGATCTGATTGGAAGTGAAGCACGGCGGAAAGAGAACAAGTTTTAGAGTTGGATAGAACTGGATTTGTAAGTCAACCTTGCAATTTTCTACCTGTGGTTCTCTGGGGGCATTAGGCGCCATTCCCCGACACTCCGTCTTCTCATCTGTACAATGGGCAACTCACTGAACATATTGCAGAGATGAAGATGAGATGAGTCAGTGTTTGCAACACATTTTTTTTTTTTTTTTTTTTTACTGCACTGTGAGGCTACCAAGCACAGTGGTGGAGAGGCCGTGGAGTCAGGAGGACCCGGGGTTGAATCCTTCCCCCTTTGCCTTTAGGCACAATCACCTCGGTTAGGTCACTCCACCACTTTGAGCCTAAGTATTCTTATCTGGGGATAATAATAGAAGCCCTTACCTAGGGTGGTTGTAATCATTATATCAGATAACGCACACGAGATGCGTGCACAGAACACAGCGTGAGCTTAGCAAGAAGAATGCATTATTTTTGCCAGTCTGATTCTTACCCATTATAAGCCAGGCACAGGGGAGGCTCCCAGTGAAGACGGGCTCAATTACATGACGGATCGATGTCTTCTTCAGGAAATAGATGGCATCCTCAAACTGGGCAATTTGAGGAGGGTTTAATTTTAAAAATTAATGACACTGAAAACATTCAAATAATAAAATAGTCATTAACTTTATACATACATGCACTATTTGCAAATATGTGCATGGGGCATCAGACAGCCAACATGGGATAACACTGAATGACAGGGCTACACCAGGGGATATCACGCTCTCCACCCATTTAGCAAACATGGAGTAATCACGCTATATGCCCAGGCTTGTGATGCGGACCTGGGACACATATGACCAAGACATGGCTCCTTTTCCCAAGAACCTCTAGATCCAGTGGGCAAGAAATAGACTCTCAAATTAAAAGAAGACACAATCAAGCTCAACCAATTTTTAATAAGACGTGGCCAGCAGGAGGCAACATCTTATACTGCTTATGCACTTGGGCTTGGAAGCCAGACCAGCCTGGCTTTGATGGGGCCGCTTGCACAATGCTGGATGGAAGTCCCTGTACCAATCATGGGACCGTGTCAAGCCTCAGTTTCCTCATCAGCGAAGTGGGAATCATGATTGCATGTGCTTCAGAGGATCACTGTGAACACGAAACACGGTAATTTAAGTAAGTCACCTCCACCCTCCAGCAAGGAGCTCATTGATACCTTGAATGCCGTGTGTGTGGGACCCTGAAGAGAAGACCCCACTGAGCCGTGCCTGGACTAGTGACTCATGGAAACCACAAGATATTGTGTGTTATTTTAAGTTGCCACATTTGAAGTCATTTGTTATGTGGAAACAGATCACTAAGACATTAGGTAACTTGCCCAAGGCTACATAGCTCGGTGGTGATAAGAGCCAGGATTCAGAACAAGAGGGAACCACCATACTTAGTCAAAGGTAACAGCCAGAGGGGTTAAAATGCAAAAGATTTTCTGATTAGCACTCGGTTAACTGGAAAATTCAATTAATCAGAATCTCTAATTCCTGGACCTTATGATTAGTCAGGGATTTTCTGGGTTAGAAATCAAGTTTTCCATGGCAATTGGGACCTACGCTGCAGATGCCCTGGAGAAAGGCAGAGAGCCTGAAGCTGGGAGAAGGTTCTCCGTTGCATGTCACGCAAAGTTCTGACTCAGACCAGCCACGTTTCCATCTTGAAAATGCAGTGCTTTGCTTACTGAGCCCCAGCCATCGACTCTGGGCTTCTGTTGTGTTCCTCCCCATCAGATCCCAGGGGCTGAAAAAATGACATCTTGGGACATATGACATTCCTTTTAAAGACAGAGTATGGGGCCGCCTGGGTGGCTCAATCAGTTAAGCGTCTGACTCTTGATTTGGGCTCAGGTTATGATCTCAGGGTTGTGGGATCGAGCCCCGCATTGGGCTCCGTGGTCAGCGGGGAGTCTGCTTGAGATTCTCTCTCCCTCTTACCCTGCCCCTCTACCCCCACCCCTCTCCCTCGCACCCTCTCTCTCTCAAAATAAATATATATTTAAAAAGAGCATGACTCCAGTGGAAGGGGGTGTCCACCAACCAAATAGCCACCCCCCATCAGTGTAACAATAGTAGCTTGCAGTCATCCAGACTCTCCTGAGCTGGACCCAGAGCCTCCCTGAGACTGCAGTTTCCCCAGACAGACTCACCACTGGCATCTCTTCTGTCATCATTCTTGAATATCTATTCACCGTCTATTTATTGGGAGTCAGGGAAACTGCGTTTCTCCTAAGAAAATGACAGGCTTTTTGCAAACCCAGAATGTGGACTCACTCAGATACAGCAGGAATGGAGAAAGAGACGTTTACTCATTCATTCCCTGGGGCCAGCACGGATCAACGGCCTGAAAGCACTGGGCAAAATGTTCCACCCTCTTCTCTATTCCATTTTCTCACTTCACTTTTAGTCTCCAGGTTCTTGAGAGACACATTAAAGGCATCAACATTTGGATCAAGAAATAAGCCTCACTTCTGGGATTGAGCTCTATGCCCCGCACAAGTGCACAAATCCTCAACAGACCAGGGCTGATGCAGGTGGCCAGAGTTTTTCAAATTTTCGCCAGTGAGTTCTCTCGGCCTCCAAGTGCAACTTGCCACCTACGTTCAAGCACGTGCAAACCTGAGGGAACTGGCCCCACACTCCCAATCTGGTCTTGGGCTGCTTTGGCACCTCCTGCCTGAATGGCTTGCCCCTTGACCTTGTCAGTCTCTGCAGAGCACTTTGAGTAGATCATCTCATCTTTTCCTTCCTATCACCTTGTGAGGCGGGTACTATACCTCAGACTTGGTCCAGACGCCTTTGTTTTCATATTTCCAATTCGATCCATTCATTATTTGAGATGTATTGAGAACCCACAATGACAAATACTGAGTGGTGGATTAGACTAAGCCCCTGCTCTCATGGAACTTGAATTCTAATATAAAGATAAAAGAGATAAGCAAGAAAACCCAGAAATAGATTTTAAAAGGTACTAAGATGTGAAGGAAGCACAAGAGGATCTTCTTAATGAAACCAGAGAAGACCTGTCTGAGGGGCGGAGCTGAGACAAGAATGGAGAGAAGGAGGCAGCCAGGCTAGCGCTTTGAGGAGGAGCACTACAGGCACAAGGAAGAGCAGGTGCAAAGGCCCTGGGGTGGGAATGAGTGAGACCCACACGAGGAAGAGAACAGATGCAGTTAGGAGGCTGGTGCACAGTACGTGTGCTGAAACAGAGGCGGGGGGCCCATGTGGCATGAGGTCAGAGATAGGGTCAGCAGGGGTCAGTAGGACATTTGAGGATAAAAGGAACTTAGACTTCATTCTGCTGGCCACAGAGAGCCACGAGGAGGAGCAGCAGCGTGATCCAAGTTATATTTTTCAGTGATCTCCCTGATGGCTATGGGGGAGATTGGAAAAGACCGCTCCAAGAATGGTAGCAGGGAAAACAGGTGGGAGAGCCGGCAGTGGTCCTAGCCTGGCCACCCCGAGGGATTTCTTGCTTCATCCCACTCCAGGTGCATTGGGATCCTGGCCTTTAACTCAGAAGCTCGCTCTTGCCTCAAGGTTTCTCACACGGCGCTCCCTCACCTCGCTCAAAGATGAAGAGGACAATCCCCTTCAGCCTCTTTCTCTAGCTACCTCTCCAGCTCTTTTTTTTCTTTGAGATTTTATTTATTTGGAGAGTGTGAGTAGGGGAGGGGCAAAGGGAGAGGGAGAGAGAGGATCTCCAGCAGATTCTGCACTGAGAGTGGAGCCCCAAGCGGGGCTCGATCCCAGGACCCTAAGATCATGACCTGAGCCGAAATCAAGAGTCAGACACAAACGACTGAGCCACCCAGAAACCCCTCCTGCTCTTTCTTTATACAGTCTTCCCTCACGTCTGCTCACCTGGGATACCTTCTCGGATCCCACGTCCAGGTGAATGCCCATGGCATCTAGTTCTTTCTGTTAGAGCTTGCACGGAGCTTGCCAAGCCCACTCACCCCACCATCCCCTCCGTGAGCCTATGAAGGCAGGAACTGCATCATTGCCATCCTACATAGAAAGTGCATGGGAGGCTCTCTGCAAAGAATTCGTTGATGGAATAATATTTTGTTAAAGTTAGTGGCAATTTGAGCTTTATGCTGCTAACCTTAAATGATTTTTAAACAATTAAGTAGGGTTAGTCTTTCAAACCAATGTGTTTATAGAGAAGTAACCACAACTGGCAGCATGGCTCATCGGTGCTAGGGATGTCGCTAAGCATGCCAACTCCACTCACTTAATTATCTCAGTAACCGTAGACACTGGGAATGTTCACCCCACTTTTCAGATGGGAAACTGAGGATGGAAGTGGATAAGAAACTAGCCTGAGAATACCTTATATAATGGAGGTAACAATTTGAGTCCACGTCCATTTGGATGCAATGCTCATGATCTTATGACTGTTGATTCCTGAAAATAGGCACAATCTTTCCTCTGGCAAGAATCCACCAAGTGGCAGCTTCAGAGGTGGAGAAGGCTGTGCTGTGAAATTAGCCAGAGCTCCTGTGTTCCAGGAGATGAGCATCTGGTAGGAGAGACGGCAGACCCTGGGGGGACATGTCAGTGTAATGCTGATAACTTGGGATCCATATGGACCAGTTGAAAGAAGTGTTGATCATACAGGAATTCAGTAAAGTGACAGGATATAAAATCAATACACAGAAATCAGTGGCATTCCTATACACCAACAACAAGACAGAAGAAAGAGAAATTAAGGAGTCGATCCCATTTACAATTGTACCCAAAACCATAAGATATCTAGGAATAAATCTAACCAAAGAGGCAAAGGATCTGTACTCAGGAAACTATAAAATATTCATGAAAGAAATTGAGGAAGACAAAGAAATGGAAAAACGTTCCATGCTCTTGGATTGGAAGAACAAATATTGTGAAGATGCCAATGCTATCTAGAGCAACCTACACATTTAATGCAATCCCTATCAAAATACCATCCGCTTTTTTCAAAGAAATGGAACGAATAATCCTAAAATTTGTATGGAACGAGAAACGACCCCGCATAGCCAGAGGAATGTTGACAAAGAAAAGCAAAGCCGGCGGCATCACAATTCCGGACTTCCAGCTCTATTACAAAGCTGTCATCATCAAGACAGCATGGTACTGGCACAAAAACAGACACATAGATCAATGGAACAGAATAGAGAGCCCAGAAATGGACCCTCAACTCTATGGTCAACTCATCTTTGACAAAGCAGGAAAGAATGTCCAATGGAAAAAAGACAGTCTCTTCAACAAATGGTGTTGGGAAAACTGGACAGCCACATGCAGAAGAATGAAACTGGACCATTTCCTTACACCACACACAAAAATAGACTCAAAATGGTTGAAAGACCAAAATGTGAGACAGGAGTCCATCAAAATCCTAGAGGAGAACACAGGCAGCAACCTCTTCGACCTCAGCCGCAGAAACTTCTTCCTAGAAACATCGCCAAAGGCAAGGGAAGCAAGGGCAAAAATGAACTATTGGGACTTCATCCAGATAAGAAGCTTTTGCACAGCAAAAGAAACAGTCAACAAAACCAAAAGAAACCAACAGAACGGGAGAAGATATTTGCAAAGGACATATCAGATAAAGGGCTAGTATCCAAAATCTATAAAGAACTTACCAAACTCAACACCCAAAAAACAAATAATCCAATCCAAGAAATGGGCAGAAGACATGAACAGACATTTTCCCAAAGATGACATCCAAATGGCCAACAGACACATGAAAAAGTGCTCAACATTGCTCGGCATCAGGGAAATCCAAATCAAAACCTCAATGAGATACCACCTCACACCTGTCAGAATGGCTAAAATTAACAAATCAGAAAACGACAGATGTTGGCGGGGATGCAGAGAAAGGGGAACCCTCCTACACTGTTGGTAGGAATTCAAGGTGGTGCAGCCACTCTGGAAAACAATATGGAGGTTCCTCAGAAAGTTGAAAATAGAGCTACCCTATGACCCAGCAATTGCACTACTGGGTATTTACCCCAAAGTTACAAATATAAGGATCCAAAGGGGTACATGCACCCCAATGTTTATAGCAGCAATGTCCACAATAGCCGAACTATGGAAAGAGCTAAGATGTCCATCGACAGATGAATGGATAAAGAAGATGTGGTGTATATATACTATGGAATATTATGCAGCCATCAAAAGGAATGAGATCTTGCCATTTGCAACGACGTGGATGGAACTGGAGGGTATTGTGCTGAGTGAAATAAGTCAGTCAGAGAAAGACATGTATCATATGATTTCACTGATATGAGGAATTCTTAATCTCAGGAAACAAACTGAGGGTTGCTGGAGTGGAGGGGGTGGGAGGCATGGGGTGGCTGGGTGATAGACATTGGGGAGGTACGTGCTATGGTGAGCGCTATGAATTGTGTAAGACTGATGAATCACAGACCTATACCTCTGAAACAAATAATACATTACATGTTAAGGGCGCCTGGGTGGTTCAGTCGTTAAGTGTCTGCCTTCGGCTGAGGTCATGATCCCAGGGTCCTGGGATCGAGCCCCGCGTCGGGCTCCCTGCCCTGCGGGAAGCCTGCTTCTCCCTCTCCTGCTTCTCCCTCTCCCACTCCCCCTGTTTGTGTTCCCTCTCTCGCTGTGTCTCTTTCTGTCAAATAAATAAATAAAATCTTTAAAAAATAATAATAATACATTACATGTTTAAAAAAAAGAAGAAGAAGATAGTAGGAAGGGAAAAATGAAGGGGGGGAATCGGAGGGGGAGATGAACCATGAGAGACTATGGACTCTGAGAAACAAACAGGTTCTAGAGGGAAGGGGGTGGGGGAATGGGTTAGCCTGGTGATGGGTATTAAGGAGGGCATGTACTGAATGGAGCACTGGGTGTTATGACCAAACAATGAATCATGGAGCACTACATCAAAAACTATTGATGTAATGTATGGTGGTTAACATAACATAATAAAATAAAATAAAAAAAAGAACGAAGTGTTGAGGTCAAAAGAACAGTTTAACAATCTCAGGAATTATTGCAAAATGACTCATGTTCACTTAGTGTAATTCTCCAACACTGTGGACTCAGGGTCCAAGGAAATATTTCTTGAGCCTCCTTTTCTATCCCAGCGTCACCCCAAACCACCTTCTGTACTCTTGATACACTTCTTTCCTTTCTGCATTAAGATTCCATATCACTGAAGCTCCAAACAGCTGACAAAACGCGAATCAATCCCTTTGACAGTCTGTGAAAGCCGTGGGTCTTCTCCTGGCGAAATACTCCAGTGCACGCAGATACTCGTGCGTGCACACGCACACACACACACACGCACACACACACACACTGTTTTCCCTGGTTTGCCTATCATTTCACGCGGTCCGCAGACCTCCTGATTCTTACCCACGGCTTCTGAGTGAGAACCCCTGCCACTGGTGACCTGAAAAGCCTTCAGCACCTTAGCAGTTGCCAAAGGAAAAGAGCTTCTGTGTTTTCCAAGCGCACAAGAAAACTTCAGAAATTTATGTAAAAATAGGTACACTCCCAGCCAACCAAACCCACCCCTTGCTGCTCCGGAAGCTTGTCCTTCTGCGCAGTGTCCAGCCTGAAATGGCTTTCTCTTCCAAGGTGCAGGAAACTCTGTAATTAGGATAGCGGATGACAGTGGCCTCAGCCACTCTCCAGCTGTCGGCATGCTAGCAGAAAAAGCTGGAGCCAACTCTCTCCTGTTTTGGTCTGAGTTTGGCTTCTCGAGACCCAGGGTGGTTTCGGTTCCACTGTGTGTCATGGTTCCGGAGACCAGTGGTTCTCAACCACCGCATTGCCTCAGTGCTGGATGGCCATGAGTTTACCCGGGATATTGCAAAATAACTTGAACTCGTGGTGAAATGTCAAAGTGGGCCAATTACTGGCTTAAAAAATTAATTTGAGGGGCACCTGGGTGGCTCAGTCATTAAGCGTCTGCCTTCGGCTCAGGTCATGATCCTGGGGGTCCCGGGATCGAGCCCCGCATCGGGCTCCCTGCTCAGCGGGAAGCCTGCTTCTCCCTCTGCCTCTGCCTCTCCCCCTTCTCATGCTTGGTCTCTCTCAAATAAATAAATAAAATCTTAAAAAAAAAGAAAACAGGGCGCCTGGGTGGCTCAGTTGGTTAAGCGACTGCCTTCGGCTCAGGTCATGATCCTGGAGTCCCGGGATCGAGTCCCGCATCGGGCTCCCTGCTCGGCAGGGAGTCTGCTTCTCCCTCTGACCCTCCCCCCTCTCATGTGCTCTCTCTCTCTCTCTCATTCTCTCTGTCTCAAATAAATAAATAAAATCTTAAAAAAAAAAGAAAAGAAAAGAAAACGGGCGCCTGGGTGGCTCAGTCGTTAGGCGTCTGCCTTCGGCTCAGGTCATGATCCTGGGGTCCCAGGATCAAGCCCCGCATTGGGCTCACTGCTCAGCAGGAAGCCTGCTTCTCCCTCTCCCACTCCCCCTGCTTGTGTTCCTGTTCTCGCTGTGTCTGTCTCTGTCAAATAAATAAATAAAATCTTAACTAACTAACTAATAAATAAATAAATAAATAAATAAATAAATAAATTTGATAATTTTCAAGTTTCCCTCTAAAATGATGCTATTTTCAATGCCTTGTTTTCCTGCAGGTGACGGATGGGTAGAAATGGGCAGTGGGTGCCATCTGGGGAATTCCGAATGACCCTATGGTACTCACGTGACTCTGTTGCACCCTGCATGGTTCCTGATTTGTTTTTATGTTTCGAAAGGCCTTAGCTAACCCCAAGATTTCTTGTCACCATTTTTACTCCTTCTAGAATAATGCTTCCTAAACTCCAGTTATTTTAATATCACCTTCAAGATTTTTTGCCCTACCTTTAGTTATACCTTATTTTTTTATTATATTATGTTAATCACCATACATTACATCATTAGTTTTTGATGTAGTGTTCCATGATTCATTGTTTGCGTATAACACCCAGTGCTCCATGCAGAACGTGCCCTCTTTAATACCCATCACCAGGCTAACCCATCTTCCCACCCCCCTCCCCTCTAGAACCCTCAGTTTGTTTTTCAGAGTCCATAGTCTCTCATGGTTCATCTCCCCCTCCAATATACCTTATTTTTTTAAACATTTATTCCAATAGCCAACCATCTGGAGTCTTGGCCTAAGCAATAATAATCATGAAATCATGTGGTTGATGTGTTTGTTATTTCCCCTCAAGACACGTTAAAATAAGTGCACAACTTTAAAAATAAAAATCATTATCCATGCACCATGAAACATCATTCCCTATGCCCCTCTCCCCCCGTGGTACGGTTACCACATTTTACAGATGCATTGTTCTAGTAAGTGCTTTCATGCATTGAAAAGAATTAACTCCAGTCCATTTATTCATTTGTAAATTCCATTTCTTCTCTTAAAATCATCTGTTAGAGAGGGGCGGAGCAAGATGGCGGAGGAGTAGGAGACCTGGATTTCGTCTCCTCTCAGGAATTCAGCTGGTTGGGGATCAAACCATTCTGAACACCTACAAACTCAACAGGAGGTCGAAGAAAAGAAGAGCAACAACTCTCTCATCAGAAAAGCGACAATTTCTGGAAGGTAGGACGTGCGGAGAAGTGAATCCGAGGCGATATTCGGGAGGATAGACGGCGGGGGAGGGGCCTCCGTCGGCCACTTCTGGCAAGTGATAGAGCCGCGGGGCACAAAATCGGAACTTTTAAAAGTCTGCTCCGCTGAGGGACGTCACACTGGTGGCTAAGCGGGGGGTGGAACCCTCCGGGACAGTGTGGTCTCGGGACCCTCGGGGTCACAGAAAGACCGGGGGTGCCTGAGTGTGGCAGAGCTCCCAGGTATCGGAGCAGGGAAGCCGGCTGCAGAGGCGGAGCCCAGGCGCGGGCTCTCAGCTCGGGGTGGCCATAAACCGTGATCCGCGGCACAGTCGGGCCCCTGCTCCTCCAGCAGGGACCCAACAAGCGGCAGATCCGGGGAGACTCACCTTCCTCCCCCGGGAGGAGCCGCGCGGGAGTGCACCGCAGGGATCTGCTGGGTTTGGAGACTCCACCCGGGGTCGGGTGCCAGAGATAGAAACGCGCGGTCACAGGCCGGGTGAGCACGGAGTGCGGCTGGAGACCGGGGAGACGGGAGTGACTGACGGCTTTTCTCTGGGGGCTCACTGAGAAGCGGGACCCCGAGTTCTCGGCTCCTCCGCGGCGGAGATTGGGAGGCCGCCATTTTCACTCTCCGCCTCCAAAGCTGTACGGAAAGCTCGCAGGGAACAAAAGCCCCGGAGAGCAAACCCCAGCAGATTACTTAGCTGGGAGGGGGCAAGGGCGGGGCAATTCTGCCTCCGGCAAAGACATTTGGAAACCACGGCAACAGGCCCCTCCCCAGAAGATCAGCGAGAACAGCCAGCCAAGACCAAGTTTACCCATCAATGAGAACGGCAGAACTCCAGCGCTAGGGGAATACTGCACATAGAATTCATGGCTTTTTTACCATGATTCTGTAGTCTTTCAAAGTTAATTTTTTTTTAACTGTCTTTTTTTCTTTTTTTATTCTTTTTGAATTTTTCTTTTTCCCTTTTTCAACCAACATCTTATCAATCCCTTTTTTTTTTTAAAAAAACATTTTTATTTTTCATTTTTAGAGTCATATTCTATCCCTTCATAGTAGTTACCCATATTTTTGGCTTATATATATGTTGTTCTCTCTTTAAAATTTTGAGATAGTTTCTTCTAACAGATCAAAATATACCCTAAATCTCTAGTATATGGTGTTTTCTGTTCCCCTGCCTGATCACATCCTCTCCCTTTTTTTTTTTCTTTTTTTAAATCCTCTTCTTTCTTTTTTCAAACAACTTCTTATCAATTCCTTTTATAAAATTTTTTATAATTTCCATCTTTACAGTCATATTCCATCCCTTCATCATATCAACCCTTATTTTTGTACACATATAAGTTTTTCTTTCTTTAAAATTTTGGGAGGCACTTTCTTCTAACAGACCAAAATACACCCCAAATCTAGTGTGTGGCACTGATCATATTTGATCACATTCTGGTTTTTTTGTTGTTGTTTTGTTTTGTTTGTTTTTGTTTTTATCTTTATCTTTTTCTTTTTTTTCTTTTTCTTTTTTCTCTCTTTCCCTTTCTTTTCCCACTGCTTCAGGTTTTTTCTGATTTGTTTAGAGTATATTTTCTGGGGACGTTGTTACTCTGCTAGCATTTTGTTCTCTCATTAATCTATTCTCCTCTGCACAAAATGACAAGACGGAAAAAATCACCTCAACAAAAAGAACAAGAGGTAGTACCGACTGCCAGGGACCTACTCAATACGGACATTAGTACGATGTCAGATCTAGAGTTCAGAATCATCACTTTAAAGATACTAGCTGGGCTTGAAAAAAATATGGAAGTTATTAGAGAAACCCTTTCTGGAGAAGTAAAAGAACTAAAATCCAACCAAGTAGAAATCAAAAAGGCTATTAATGAGGTGCAATCAAAAATGGGGGCGCTAACTGCTAGAATAAATGAGGCAGAAGAGAGAATCAGTAATATAGAAGATGAAATGATGGAAAATAAAGAAGCTGAGAAAAAGAGAGATAAACAACTACTGGATCATGAGGGCAGAATTCGAGAGATAAGCGATACCATAAGACGAAACAACATTAGAATAATTGGGATCCCAGAAGAAGAAGAAAGAGAGAGAGGGGCAGAAGGTATAATGGAGCAAATTATAGCAGAGAACTTCCCTAATTTGGGGAAGGAAACAGGCATGAAAATCCAGGAAGCACAGAGAACCCCTCTCAAAATCAATAAAAATAGGTCAACACCCCGACATCTAATAGTAAAACTTACGAGTCTCATAGACAAAGAGAAAATCCTGAAAGCAGCTCGGGAGAAGAGATATGTAACCTACAAGGGTAGAAACATTAGATTGGCAACAGACCTATCCACAGAGACCTGGCAGGCCAGAAAGGACTGGCAGGATATATTCAGAGCACTAAACGAGAAAAATATGCAGCCAAGAATACTATATCCAGCTAGGCTGTCATTGAAAATTGAAGGAGAGATAAAAAGCTTCCAGGACAAACAAAAACTAAAGGAATTTGCAAACACAAAACCAGCCCTACAGGAAATCTTGAAAGGAGTCCTCTAAGCAAAGAGAGACCCCAAAAGCAACATAGACCAGAAAGGAACACAGACAATATACGGTAACAGTCACCTTACAGGCAATACAATGGCACTAAATTCCTATCTTTCAATAGTTACCCTGAATGTAAATGGGCTCAATGCCCCAATCAAAAGACACAGGCTATCAGACTGGATTAAAAAACAAGACCCATCGATATGCTGTCTGCAAGAGACTCATTTTCGACCCAAAGACAGCCCCAGATTGAAAGTGAGGGGGTGGAAAACCATTTACCATGCTAATGGACACCAAAAGAAAGCTGGGGTGGCAATCCTTATATCAGACAAATTAGATTTTAAACCAAAGACTGTAATAAGAGATGAGAAAGGACACTATATCATACTTAAAGGATCTATCCAACAAGAAGATCTAACAATTGTAAATATCTATGCCCCTAACATGGGAGCAGCCAATTATATAAGCCAATTAATAACAAAAGCAAAGAAACACATCGACAACAATACAATAATAGTGGGGGACTTTAACACCCCCCTCACTGAAATGGACAGATCATCTAAGCAAAAGATCAACAAGGAAATAAAGACTTTAAATGACACACTGGACCAAATGGACTTTACAGACATATTCAGAACATTCCACCCCAAAGCAACGGAATACACATTCTTCTCTAGTGCCCATGGAACATTCTCCAGAATAGATCACATCCTAGGTCATAAATCAGGTCTCAACCGGTACCAAAAGATTGGAATCATTCCCTGCCTATTTTCAGACCACAATGCTTTGAAACTAGAGCTCAATCACAAGACAAAAGTCAGAAAGAACTCAAATACATGGAGGCTAAAGAGCATCCTACTAAAGAACGAATGGGTCAACCAGGAAATTAAAGAAGAATTAAAAAAATACATGGAAACCAATGAAAATGAAAACACAACTATTCAAAATCTTTGGGATGCAGCAAAGGCAGTCCTAAGAGGAAAGTATATAGCAATACAAGCCTTTCTCAAGAAGCAAGAAAGGTCTCAAGTATACAACCTAACCCTACACCTAAAGGAGCTGGAGAAAGAACAGCAAATAAAGCCTAAACCCAGCAGGAGAAGAGAAATAATCAAGATCAGAGCAGAAATCAATGAAATAGAAACTAAAAGAACAGTAGAACAGATCAACGAAACTAGGAGCTGGTTCTTTGAAAGAATTAACAAGATTGATAAACCCCTGGCCAGACTTATCAAAAAGAGAAGAGAAATGACCCACATCAACAAAATCATGAATGAAAGAGGAGAGATCACAACCAACACCAAAGAAATACAAACAATTATAAGAACATATTATGAGCAACTCTATGCCAGCAAATTAAATAACCTGGAAGAAATGGATGCATTTCTAGAGATGTACCAACTACCAAAACTGAACCAGGATGAAATAGAAAACCTGAACAGACCTATAACCACTAAGGAAATTGAAGCAGTCATCAAAAATCTCCCAAAAAACAAAAGCCCAGGGCCAGATGGCTTCCCAGGGGAATTCTACCAAACATTTCAAGAAGAATTAATACCTATTCTTCTGAAACTGTTCCAAAAAATAGAAATGGAAGGAAAACTTCCCAACTCATTTTATGAGGCCAGCATTACCTTGATCCCAAAACCAGACAAAGACCCCATCAAAAAGGAGAATTACAGACCAATATCCCTGATGAACATGGATGCAAAAATTCTCACCAAAATACTAGCCAATAGGATCCAACAGTACATTAAAAGGATTATTCACCATGACCAAGTGGGATTTATCCCTGGGCTGCAAGGTTGGTTCAACATCCGCAAATCAATCAATGTGATACAATACATTAACAAAAGAAAGAACAAGAATCATATGATCCTCTCAATAGAGGCAGAAAAAGCATTTGACAAAGTACAGCATCCTTTCTTGATCAAAACTCTTCAGAGTATAGGCATAGAGGGTACATACCTCAATATCATAAAAGCCATCTATGAAAAACCTACAGCGAATATCATTCTCAATGGGGAAAAACTGAGAGCTTTCCCCCTAAGGTCAGGAACGCGGCAGGGATGTCCACTATCACCACTGCTATTCAACATAGTATTGGAAGTCCTAGCCACAGCAATCAGACAACAAAAAGAAATCAAAGGCATCCAAATTGGCAAGGAAGAAGTCAAACTCTCACTCTTTGCAGATGATATACTTTATGTGGAAAACCCAAAGACTCCACCCCAAAACTGCTAGAACTCATACAGGAATTCAGTCAAGTGGCAGGATATAAAATCAATGCACAGAAGTCAGTGGCATTCCTATACACCAACAACAAGACAGAAGAAAGAGAAATTAAGGAGTCGATCCCATTTACAATTGCACCCAAAACCATAAGATACCTAGGAATAAATCTAACCAAAGAGACAAAGGATCTGTACTCAGAAAACTATAAAATACTCATGAAAGAAATTGAGGAAGACACAAAGAAATGGAAAAACATTCCATGCTCATGGATTGGAAGAACAAATATTGTGAAGATGTCAATGCTACCTAGAGCAATCTACACATTCAATGCAATCCCCATCAAAATACCATCCACTTTTTTTCAAAGAAATGGAACAAATAATCCTAAAATTTGTATGGAACCAGAAAAGACCTCGCATAGCCAGAGGAATGTTGAAAAAGAAAAGCAAAGCCGGTGGCATCACAATTCCGGACTTCCAGCTCTATTACAAAGCTGTCATCATCAAGACAGTATGGTACTGGCACAAAAACAGACACATAGATCAATGGAACAGAATAGAGAGCCCAGAAATGGACCTTCAACTCTATGGTCAACTCATCTTTGACAAAGCAGGAAAGAATGTCCAATGGAACAAAGACAGTCTCTTCAACAAATGGTGTTGGGAAAATTGGATAGCCACATGCAGAAGAATGAAACTGGACCATTTCCTTACACCACACACAAAAATAGACTCCAAATGGTTGAAAGACCTCAATGTGAGACAGGAGTCCATCAAAATCCTAAAGGAGAACACAGGCAGCAACCTCTTTGACCTCAGCCGAAGCAACTTCTTCCTAGAAACATCGCCAAAGGCAAGGGAGGCAAGGGCAAAAATGAACTATTGGGACTTCATCAAGATAAAAAGCTTTTGCAAAGCAAAGGAAACAGTCAACAAAACCAAAAGACAACCAACAGAATGGGAGAAGATATTTGCAAATGACATATCAGATAAAGGGCTAGTATCCAAAATCTATAAAGAACTCATCAAACTCAACACCCAAAGAACAAAGAATCCAATCAAGAAATGGGCAGAAGACATGAACAGACATTTTTCCAAAGAAGACATCCAAATGGCCAACAGACACATGAAAAAGTGCTCAGTATCGCTCGGCATCAGGGAAATCCAAATCAAAACCTCAATGAGATACCACCTCACACCTGTCAGAATGGCTAAAATTAACAAGTCAGGAAATGACAGATGTTGGCGGGGATGCGGAGAAAGGGGAACCCTCCTACACTGTTGGTGGGAATGCAAGCTGGTGCAGCCACTCTGGAAAACTGTATGGAGGTTCCTCAAAAAGTTGAAAATAGAGCTACCATATGATCCAGCAGTTGCACTACTGGGTATTTACCCCAAAGATACAAAAGTAGGGATCCGAAGGGGTACGTGCACCCCGATGTTTATAGCAGCAATGTCCACAATAGCCAAACTGTGGAAAGAGCCAAGATGTCCATCAACAGATGAATGGATAAAGAAGATGTGGTATATATATACAATGGAATATTATGCAGCCATCAAAAGGAACGAGATCTTGCCATTTGCAAAGACGTGGATGGAACTGGAGGGTATTTTGTTGAGTGAAATAAGTCAAACAGAGAAAGACATGTATCATATGATCTCACTGATATGAGGAATTCTTAATCTCAGGAAACAAACTGAGGGTTGCTGGAGTGGGGGGTGGGGTGGGAAGGATGGGGTGACTGGGTGATAGACACTGGGGAGGGTATGTGCTCTGGTAAGCGCTGTGAATTGTGCAAGACTGTTGAATCTCAGATCTGTACCTCTGAAACAAATAATGCAATATATGTTAAGAAAAAAAAAAAAAGAAGAAGAAGAAGGTAGCGGGAGGGGAAGAATGAAGCGGGGGAAATCGGAGGGGTAGACGAACCATGAGAGACGATGGACTCTGAAAAACAAACTGAGGGTTCTAGAGGGGAGGGGGTGGGAGGATGGGTTAGCCTGGTGGTGGGTATTGAGGAGGGCACGTTCTGCATGGAGCACTGGGTGTTATGCACAAACAATGAATCATGGAACACTTCATCTAAAACTAATGATGTAATGTATGGGGATTAACATAAGAATAAAAAAAAAATTAAAAAAAAAAATCATCTGTTAGAAAGAATAACCTGTTAGTTGCTCACTATGTACCAGGCACTGGCCTGAACTTGTGCACACTCATTATTTCGTTTAATCCTTGCAACAGACCTTTGAGGTTACTACTGCTCTTCCCATTTTACAGATGGAAAAAAAGAGGCTCAGAGAGGTCTGAGGGTCTTGCCCAAGGTCACGCAGCCTAGGCCTTTCCGGGAGGACCGAACCAAGTTCCTATGTTCGGGTAGTGAGGACCTACCAGCCATGCTGGGGATGCTGGCTGGCCTTCTCCAGTATCTGGGTCCTGGACTCCACGGTGCCTCCATCTCCTCTAAACAGTCAAACCACACTGGGGACATTTGTTTGTGAAATATGTCCTGTGTTCCAGCAGCCTAGGATCTTTCCAAGAGTTTCTCAAAATTCAGCAGAATAAATATCAGATTTTTTATTGCCCACCACATAATAGGAATATAACTTATTACTGTTACAGGACCAGACTTTCAGCAGCCTCCATAAATCTGGCACTCCAATTGACTCTATATGCATTTAAGGAAAACCCGGCCCACGTCGGGGAGCAGTGGATGTAATTGGAATATGGAGTGGGGCTTTTGGATTAATCACATTCTGAATATTAACTGTGCATTATGCTGATTTCCTTGTAAATAGATGCAGAAACCCCAGCGTGTGTACCTGACTCGGGCTTATACAATCAGAATAGCAAATGTCCTGAATGTGGGGTTGGAAACAGTCCCAACTGTAGTGTACGAAGCCGAGTTTCATTTCCCCTGAGAGAAAGAATATTTCAGCCCACTCCAGGAAGCCTCCAAACACAATGTATGGTTTCCCGACACCAGGGGAAGGAGCCGTGTTTGTTTTCAACTGCCTGGTTCAGAATGGATTTTGCCAAAAACAAGAACACATTTTTTTTTTCCGGTGAATTCTTGGAGGATTTTTCTGGCCCTAACACTTCTTTAGGAATAAGCCATTCTGTCTGTCTTTACTGGGGAGGCAGTGGGGTCAAGAGGTGGTGGAGGAGAGAACAGGATGGGGAACGGTATGATCAAGGATTGAGGTATAGAAGGAAAATCCTGAATGACTCCCAGCTCTGCCAAGGGCACCCCCCACCCCCACCCCGGGGTGACCTTGCTGCATGAGAACAGACAACATCCTCCATGAGTCACACAATTCATCATTCACAAAGCAAGCCGCGTGCCTAGAGAATTTCATCCAGCATGCCTGGCAGGTCTGAGGGGTAGGTGTTACAATTCCCATTTCACAGATATAAAAACTAAGACTTGGACAAGTCTTGCCTTGAGGAAATGTAAGTAAACCAGCCGTGGGCGAAGGGCCTGGACTTGGGCACAAAAGTCAGGGGGGGCACCAAAAAAACTCAGCCAATCAGGAACAGTAATATTTTAATGCCATATTTTTTAATTACTGCAAAAAAAAAAAAGCTGTGATGAGAAAAATATCAAAATTTTAACTAAAGACAGGCTTGGTTAAGAGTGCTTTGCTGAGCCATGTTGGAGTCTGAGACGAAAGGAAGTATCAGTACTACCGATTTATCTTTATCTTGATTAACTTGAGAGGTTTTTGTTATTGTTGTTTGGCTTCTCCTTGAATTTTGTGCCTCATTAGCCTCACCCTAGTCCCCAACCCTTCATGGGAGCCAGAGTTATCTCCCTAAATCACATATGTGCCCATGTCGGGCCTCTGATCCCATCCTTGGTGGGGGGGGGGGTCCTCCTTATTACCTGCAGGGAAGAGTCCAGATGCCCAAACGTGGCGCAAAGAAGCTTCTGGAATCGAGGGACCTCTGGGGCTCTGTGATTTACATACATCACATCATTAGTAATCTTTGGGCTGAGGACACGGGTTCTGGACCTAGATGGCCTGCATTGGGATCCTGTTCTATCACTTATGAGCAGTGTGACCTTGGATGATGAACTTGAAGTCCCAGGACCTCAGTTTTCTCTCCTGAAAATGGGGAGAGCAGCCACGCTTGTCTCATAGAGTTAAGAAAATTCAAAAAGAGGGGTACCCGGAGCAGAGGGCTCTGTCATTAAGCGTCTGCCTTTGGCTCAGGTCATGATCCCAGGATCCTGGGATTGAGCCCCGCGTCGGGCTCCCTGCTCAGCAGGGAGTCTGCTTCTCCCTTTCCCTCTGTGCATGCACATTCCCTCTCTCTCTCTAATAAACAAAATCTTAAAAAAAAAAAAAAAAGAAAATTCAAAAATAAAAGGCAAGAATCATAAAAAATAATGTCACTTAATTGGGCACCAATTTTTCCCCAACATCTGGCATCCATGATAAATGCTCAGTTAAGTCATTCAACAAATATTTATTAAACATCTACTATGTGCCAGGTACTTAGTGCTGGAGCTTTCGAGGCCCAATAAGTGCTAGTTACGGCTCTTGCTGTTACAACCATGGCACATGAGGTAGGTACCACTGTTTTCATCCCCATTTTATAGGCAAGGAAACTGAGGCTCAGAGGGATGAAGCCAACAATTAAATTGGAGAGCCAGGATTGGGCCCCAATAGGTCTGGCTCCAAAGCCCGCTGAGTTCTCAGTGAAGTCAACTGGAGCCTTTTCTTAGTGTGCTTGTCTCTCCCTGGGGACTGCGAGCTTTCAGAGGGCCTGCCCCTTGTGTCTACCTCGGACCCCTCAAAGAGCTTTGTTTACAGCGAGTGCTCAACAAATGGCAGAATCTTGTCTTACAGAACAGAATAAACTGAATCTTGTCTTAAAGCCTTCTTGAATATGCTTTGTAGCTTGTGCCCTTGTATGTACCCCTGTGATGGAGAATGTATGTGCTTCTTCTCTGAACTCCAGGTTCTTTGCCAAAAAAAGAGACCTTGGTTGGGGTGGTAGAGATGGTGGTGTCCAAAATGAAACTTGTCTTTTGCCCCCACGTGCCAGCTCCTTCTCTAGGTTCCTGTCTCAGTGGACATAGCACAGTCCATGGTTCACCCGAGACACCGGGCGTCCCTCCCCCTGCCTCCTCCCTTCCTGGCCCCTGACAGTCACTCAGCTGCCGTGTGCTGGGGGTCCTACCTCTTAAGTCTTTTCCCATCAGCCGCCTCTCTCTATTCCTTCACCACCTTGGTCCAAGCTGCCACCAGCTTTTGCTTGGATGCCTGTAACCCCCTCTTCGCTGCTCTGCCTGCTTCCAGCCTGGCCCCCATCCCATTCCACTCTCTCCTGGGCAGTCAGAACCACTTTTTCAACCACAGATCTGACCCAGTCTCTCCTCTGCCTCAAATCCTGCCAAGGCTCAGCTTACCGTAAGCTGGTCTCTTGAAGTGGGGCATCTACAAAGTGGAGGCAACGTAGAATGATCCTCCTGGGTGTGGGAAGAAGGTATAAGAACTTCTATTTCTGTTTATTTTCTATTGTATCTGTTTTTGGAAGTTGTTTCTGGCCATGTTTCATAATGTACTATCTTAGTTCAATTTCCCGGGAAGCAGAGCCTAAGGCGAGGATTTGGATGCATGTGACTTATTCAGGCAGTGAACTCAGGAGGAACCTATGAGAGAGTAAGAGAAGCAGGATGGAGTAGAAATGTAAGCAAAGGTGTGGTCTCAGCTGGAGTCCAGCTTCAGCTTGATCCAACTGGGAGCTCTAGAAGGTGAATTGCACCACGAGGGGGTTGACCTTTTGTATACCTTTGTCAGCCAACTGACCCTACAGTGATGAGGAATGCCCACTTCCAAGTGAGGCAGCTCCCTTTGGCCAAGGACAATTCTTTGGAGAAGTGGGCAACTCTTCTGCGAATGGGCATTCTGCATGGGACCAAGGGAGTGTTGACTGTACGTACAAGGGTGTAGTAAGAAGGCATTAGACCTTCCTTCTCTTCCTTTTACATTTTATGTATTTTCTCCATGTTTTATAATAGACACCTCATCATAATATACATAACATATTAATACAAGACTATGTATGCAATTTAACAATAAATTGATCAATGATTAGGATAAAAGCTCATCTCTTTTGATTCCCTAGGGGTTATAGATGAACTTGAATCTACGTCTGAGTCCTGGAATGGGTAGGACTCAAGTCATCCAGAGAAGCCAGGGCTGGGATGGGCAGGGATGCACTTCAAGCAGCAGGAGTCTGGACATTAGAGGGGTCCAGGCTTGTTTATTTTGGAATCCAGCATTTGAACACTTTGGCCCAGTCTCTTCTGGTCCCTCCATCACTTACTGGGAACATGAGAAAGTAATGATTTCACTGAGGGAAGCCCTTGCAGTTTTAGAGGCTCTAGTAATTCCAACATCTTTTTACCTTTTCTTGTGCCTCAACCCTTAATGGATCCTCCAGATGCTGTGAAATCCACAACCTATCTCATCCTTGGTGGAGAACGGCAGCCAGAGTGGAAAGTCCCATGAGAACCAATGGTGTAAAGACAATCTGCTTTGAAACAATAGTGGTTCCCACTCTGTGCCCAGCTGGGCTCTGCATGCAAATTATTCTGATTCAAGCTTCTTTTTTTTTTTTTTTAAGATTTTATTTATTTATTTGACAGAGAGATAGAGAGAGAGCACAAGTAAGCAGAGTGGCAGGCAGAGGGAGAGGGAGAAGTAGGCTCTCCACCGAGCAGGGAGCCCGACGTGGGGCTCGATCCCAGGACCCTGGGATCATGACCTGAGCCAAAGGCAGCCACTTAACCAACTGAGCCACCCAGGCGCCCCTGATTCAAGCTTCTGGGACGGCACTGGAGGGTCTAAATTCAGCTCATATCTGGGATGGAGTGCAGTAAAGAAGGAGGGACTCAGAAGTCACATACAGTTGGGACCCAACCTCACCTGGGCCAACTACCAAATCTTATGAGCTCTGTGCCCCTGGGCAGCTTACAAAATTTGTCTGAAGTCAAGATCTTTCCCCAAAGCCAAACCTGGGACAATGAACTATGAGTGGAATAGTAATAACTGAGCATTTGCTACATGCCCAAGACTGTGCTAAAAAAGATGTGTGTATCTATATGTATATGTGCATATATAAAATGTGGGTATATACACATACAGATATATATTTTAATTTAATAACCTCAAAAATCCTGTTAGCTGGGCACATTGTCTTTATTTTATCGATGAGGGACCCGAGGCTCAGAGAGGGTGAGTAACTTATTATAGCTAGTACATGGTGGAGCTGGGATTTGAAGCAGGACAACTCACCTCTTCCCCTTCCCCTTCATTGCCTCACAGATCCTCCTTTCTTAAGTTATCAGCACCCACATGCAGACTCTGAACCCTTCTGAGATGGTGAAGGCCTTGTTTGCAGGCGTTTGGAAGTCATAATTAGCAAGCAAACATCATCTTTATTAAATTCCACGTGGTAGCCAGCTGGGTGTAGAAAACTGCACAAATCTGATGGTTTGAATGTCTTCTTTATCCTGGTTGGTGCCTTACCTAAATTAAAATCCCCTGAAGGTACTGCTGTCTTAATTAACAGTTTGCCTTGTTAACACTGTAAACATTTTCTTGTTGTGGAGCAGGTCATGCTAATTAAAGGCACAGATCTCGCTGAGTGGGAGGGCATTGTGTGTGTGCCTGGTGAGAAGCCCAGCCTTTTCTGGTCAGCTGTGGTCCCCACATTTCTTCTGGGAGTTCGCTGAGACATGGGGCTCTGGAAGGACAGCTGCTTCTACCTAGTATGCAGCCATTGGCTACCCATGGAGGTTGGGGGCATGGGTTTGGAGCCATAGAGCCCTGGGTGTGTGTTCTGGGCCCTCTGTGCACCTCAGTTTCTTCAGCAGTACTTCCCTCATAGGATGGCACAGTACTCACCTCCTGAGCAGCTGTGAGGCTTGAATGAAGACATGTGTACAAAGGTACTCAGCATGGGGTGTGGCGCTCGAGAATGAAAACTATTCCCTCCTCTCCCTCCATGTGCTCTTGTGGATACTTTTTATGCCTTATTGGCCAGTGAGCATCATTATAATGTTCTTCCTTAGTGGGGACATTTTCCCTTACGAGTCCCACCTACTCAAGGAAAAAGCCAACAACTCACTTGTAAGCATGTGGCCCAATCCTAGGACTCAATCTTGAAAGACTTGGATTGTTTTTGGTTTGCAAATTTTTTATTAAAGAATAACATATGTGTAGAAAATCACACAAAGCATAAGTATACCACTTCTTAAATATTTACAAACTGAACATATTCCTGTATCCATGCCTAAAACACAAAAGAGAATGTTACCAGCTCCCCTGAAGACCTTGCTGAGCCCACTTCCCCTCACTGTTCCCCAAGAACATCTACTGTCTAGACCTCTAGAGCACAGGCTAGTTTTGCTAATTTTTGAACTTGAGATAAATGGACTTATGCAAAGCTATATGTACAGAAAAATTAATGGAATTTCTATTCATGGAAATATAAATGGAATGGATATAAATATAATCAAATGAAATTATATAAAAATACATAAAGTCTGTATTCTTTCGTGTCTATCTTCTTTCATTCAACATATTGTTTGTGAGTTTCATCTGTGTTGTTGCATTAGTTGTAGGTCATTCATTCTTATTTCAGTGTACTATTCCACTGTGTGATTATACCTATAGTTTATTTATTCATTCAACTATTTGTTGACATTTGGGTTGTTTCCAGTTTTCAGCTAATACAACCAGGGCTTCCGTGAATATGCTTGCACATGTTTGTTGGTGAACAGATATGTGCATTTCCTCTGAGTAGAGTCGCTGAATCATAGGTTATGTGCGTGGTTGGCTTTAGCAGATACTGTGAAATCGTTTTATGAAGTGTTTATACCAATTTATACTGCCGCATAATGTATGAGAGTTTGCAGTTGCTTGGATGCTTGGTGTTGTCTGTCTTCTTAATTTTAACCTATTATGGTAAGAGTGAGAGATACTACATTGTAGTTTTGATTTGTATTTCCCTGATGTCTAAGAACGTTTTCATGTATCTTTTGGACAGTTGGATATTGTTTTTTTGTGAACTTCCTGTTCATGTCTTTTGCCCATTTTTCTTTGGGGTCATCTGTCTTTTCTCTTACTAAGTCATAGGAATTACAGTGACCCTTGAACAATGCAGAGGTTAGGGATACTGACTCCCTGCACAACTGAAAATCTGTGCATAACTTTTGACTTCCCCAAGACTTAACTGCTAACAGCCTACTGTTGAGTAGAAACCTTACCAATGACATAAACAGTCGACTAACACATAGTGTGTAGGCTATAGGCATTATATACTGTATTCTCACAATAAAGCAAGCTAGAGAAAAGAAAATGTTATTAAGAAAATCATAAGAAAGAGAAAATACATTTACAGCACTGTACTGTATTTGTTGAAAAAAATCTGCATACAAGTGGACCCTTGCTGTTCAAACCTGTGTTGTACAAGGGTCAACTGTTTTTTTTATACTTTGGATAGAAGTTTATTTTGAATTTGCAAATATCTATTCATTCTCCTGGTCATCTTTTCATTCGCTTCATGGCATGTTTTGATTACTGTCAAAAGATGTAGTTGTAGTCCAATTTATCAGTATTTCCCTTAGTTAGCTCTTATGTGAACTGTTTAAGAAAGAAATCTTTGCCTACCCCCAAGGTCATGAAGACGTTCTCCTGTTTTTCCCTCAGTGTTTCATTGTTTTACCTTTCACATTTACCTGTATAATCCATCTGGAATTAATTTTTGTGTATGGTGTGAGGTAGGGTTCGAGATGAAATTTTCTTTTCCACATGGCTATCCATATCCAATTGAACCATTACCAGTATTTGAAAACAACATCCTTTCCCCTCTGTTTCCAGTGAGGCTTCATTATTAATTAGGTGATTATATATGTGTGAGTCCATTTCTGGACTCTATTTTGTTTCATTGGTCTATATATCTAACAATTAGGAAACTTTCATGTGGAAGAGAGTTTTGTGAAGAAGGACATACCCCCAAGGAATCCATTATTGGCAATGGCTGTGGGAGAGGTGGAAAGAAATCCAACCAGTTTCTGGAAGCAGCTGTGCTTCCAGACCTCCACCAAGGTCCTAGAGCCTTGGTGGTATGAATTACAGGGACTGTAGCTTCAGTGGTGTTAGTTGTAGGGTCTTCCCTGGAGCAGGCCAGGGGTGTAAAATGGGCATTGCCCTTGGCCATGTAGACTTGAAGCTTCATCCTCTGTTCCTTCCATAAAGCTGGATGCAAAGAATTTGAATCCTCTGTGTTTGCCTTCCCCTGAAACCAGTTTGCCCCCGTGTGCTCCTTCCCCTGTAAGCTGTGAAATACAAGGTCTCCTTGTAATACTTTTATACACTGCTTGCTGCAGTTTAATATATGAGAGCTGCATCATAGTCTGGAGGTTCAAAATTACCTCGAAGTAATCATTTCCTAGAGGACTGGTAGTAAACATTCTGTCACACAGCTATAGATTGTCGCCTGTCGCCATCAATCAGCCCCCAGGGAGATATTAGGGGAAATGATAGGGGAATGAATTGAGAACTGGTGCACATGGCTGCCAGGTCTCTGCAGAGGGAAACAGGCTTGGTGGCCCGTGGCAGGCTGCCTTTGTGGGGGGTAGGCTCTGTCTGCACCACAACCCAAGGTTGTGGCTGAGCCCTGGGTGGCCTGTTGGCATAACTCACCTCCAGGGTCATGGGATCCTTCAGCCTCATCCTGACCTCGGCCTTTTGACATCTTCTCTGCATCCTTCAGAACAAAGCCATCACCTGTGTTTGCAAAATAGTAACAATTGCTATATATGAAGACACACTCTGCACTAGGGAGTCAGCTAACCCTTTTCACGCATGCTTTTATTCATCTTCAGAGTGACCTCAGGATGGAGTTAAGTTATATTAGCTCCATTTCACAGTTGAGAAAACTGAGGCTTGGAAACGTGGGGAACCCTGCAAAGTCATACCGCTGGTTGGTGGCAGAAGCAGGATTTGAACTTGGGTGTTGTGCCTGCAGAGGCCAAGCACTAAGTCGTTACATACTACCTCTGTTTAACGTCCAGCTCTACACAGAGCCATTGGCTCACATTCTCCCTGCACTTGTACGCATGCTGTCCATTGTACGGATGAAGAAATCAAGGCTTTCAGAAGTGCAGCCACATACAAGATGAGCACGTAGATAATATTGCTGAGGCTCCACTCCAGGGTTCTCTGGCCACACACCTAGACCTTCCTCCCTGGGAAGGCAGGTAGAAGTCGGGTAAAACATCAACTGCCTGCAGAGTTTGCAGGACATGTGCAGGTTCATCCAGAGGACCTAATGTCTTGCTGAACTTTGGCCTATGTTCCTAACAGGATCAGATCAGGACTTGGAGACTGAAGCTTTTACAATCTGGATGACTCTTAAAAGAGAATTATTAATAACACTGAGGTAGGAGCATACATATTTATTTAGCAGGTCCATTCAGGTGAGGGGTCCTGAACCTTACATCTCATGAACGTCACGGCCAAACCACTCTGGTCCCCAGTCTCTGTGGGATTCCACCTCGTTTGCTAAATCTCTAACGATCAGAAATCTAACAATTTCTTGCCTCAGTTGGTCCTGGGTCAGAATCTCTAGGATGGGGTCAAGGCATCAACCTTGTGCTTCTGGGGCAATAATGTTGTGGAACAAATAATTCTCACATCTCAATGACTTACAATAAGAAACATGTATTTTTCTCAACTCTATATCTACGGATGGGCTAACGTCTGGTCAGTTTCAGTTGGGTGTAACTCTAGGCTGTGCATCTGCTCTGTGTGTCTCATTCGGGGACCAGCAGCTCTCTGGGGGCATGCCCTTATTATAATGGTGATGTTAAGAGTGCGGGAGATTGTGATGCCCCTTGAAGCCCAGCTTAGAACTCTAAGACCATCACTACCTCCTGCACGTCACTGGCCAAGGCAAGTTACATGACCAAACAACAGCGGGGCAAGGAAGGAGACTCCACGGTACAAGTCACATGGGCAAAGGGCATGGATGCATAATTCTATCAAGGAGGGATGTGGAGATGGAAACAGTAATATAATTTACCAAAGCTGAGAACCTCGGATCCTAGGAAAACACCTAACCATGTGCCTGGTTAGAGTAGGTGCTCAATAAACGTCGTGTATTCTTCTAGAAATCGCACTCCCATGGATCCTCTGAGGCTGTTGCATGGGGGCCATTCTTCCCCCATGATGGGTTCCAGGGATGAGTTAACTTCCCACCCTGGCGTACATTCAGTCTCCAGGGAGACAGGGCTGCGCTGTAATGCACCAAAATGCTTTGAGTTCCTAGGAAGAAAGATCCCACCTGGAGGCTGCAAGAACGATTATCGACTGCTTAAATATCCATTTGCCCATCCACCACTCACAAAGTGCTCTATTTATTTGCACACTCTCTGTAATACAGCAGCGGAGGGAGAATTCATTAAGGCAAATTGTGAGGGTAGCTTTCAGAAAAGAATTCATCTCTCTGTTCCATGCACTGCATAGTTCCCTGTTTAATGAGAACTCTGCAAGTCCATTTTCCTTAAGGGTTTAATAAAAGTATAATTTAAAAAATTAAGACAGGTGGGGAAAGTGCCGAGGGAAGCTATTTCTCCCATTAAGGCACAGAGTAGACCTTCTTAATACGGCGAGATGGGTAGGGAGAGGAAAGACTCCGGGAGCTATCAAGAGTTCTTTGTTACATAAAACTCTGGCCTGGGTTTATGTGGCTTAAGGATTCCTGTCGAACAGATAGGAATTAGATTTATTGGTTGAAAAATGGGACTCTTACTAGCTGGCAGTTTAATTAATGCTGATATAGGAGCCTGGCTTTCCCTTAGAATTTGAACTACAGAGCCCGGGGAAGGAGACATTTACATTGTTACAACTTTCTGAATAGTTTTGGTTGCATTTGGAGGGGAGAGGAGGATAGGGCATTGGAGGGAGGGAGGAAGGGTCTTGGGGTGTTGGCGGCCAGTGTGTGATTCTCAGCTCCCTACGTGTGGCATATGGGGGACAGACTGATCACCGCAATTTGGTTTCCTTCTACCCTGCTGTTGCTCCCGGCTTCCTGAAGCGAGGTGGAACCTAAGATCTAATCATTTAATAATATATAACAACAATATGTAATTATATTACTATAATTGAAGAAGCTAAGAAGTAGTACTGCTCTCGTGTTTGATTGCTTCTTTTGGTTCATCTTCTCTGGGAAGCTAGTGCTGTTATCATCGCCCCCATTTTACAGACCAGGAAACCAAGGCTCAGTCAGACAGAAAAATGCAGAGCTGGGACTTGAACCCCTGGGTTCGTGTCTTAAACCCTGTGCTACCATTTTCTACATAACTGATAGGCCACTGGGGCTCAGAGAAGTGTGGTAAAACCCTCCAGGCTGAACAGCAAGTGAATACAGAGTGAGGACTAGGTCTCTTAGCCGGAAGCTTTCCCTACTACACTTTTCAAATTTAATACGGGGATTCTGACTCACTTTAATATTAATCTGTATAACACTCATTAAGAAATATAAATTTGCTCTCCTTCCTCATTTCGAAAGCAGTAAGTGCACTCACAGTGACGGGGAGGAGGGTTACCATGTCGCCTGCACTCCGCTGAGGGCTGCGTAGTCTTCATTTCATTGAGTCGTCACCATTACATACTAGGGGAAGGTATATAACTAGCTCCACTCTCAAGATATGGGATCTGAGGCTCTGAGAGATGAAATGACTTGCCCAAGTTCACGCAGCAGGAAGCAATCCAAACAGGATTCGGACCCAAGTCTATCAGAAATTCCCAAGCCTTTGCACTGAACCCCAAAGCTAAATAGATAGGATCGCTGGGTCTTCCTCTTTGCTTTGCCAATGTTCCAGGACGCCTTCACCCGTGGTAATTGAGAGGTGGTCGGTGCAATGCAGTCTGGCACACCTGGGAGTTATTTTTAGCAAGTTCCTGTATAAATCCTTCTTCTCTGAAGGTAGAAAGGAGTCTGCTTTCCTTGGTGCATTCCCTGGTTGGTATATTTTTTTTTATGGTCTCCTTGGTGCGCTGTGTTGTAAATCAGGAAACCCTTGCTGAGATGGACAGGTCCCTGCGTCAGCAGCTTGGGGAACGCTCTCTTCTCTGCCTTTCTTGGCCTGCCATTCAGTAAGTGATCCTCGAGAGAACCAGATTCCTTTTCGACCAACAAAATGCCTTTGGTTCCCTTCTATGTTCAATTCAAAAGTACTGGGAAAAGTTTTTTGTTTCTTTACCATGTTGTCAAAGACGTTCAAATCAATGGAGAAAGGTCAAGAATCAGATAATGCCCGGAGAATGGAGAGGATGAATCATGTTCACGTTATTGGAAATTCACGTTCACTCTGTCAAAGTCAGTAACTGGCTTCAAGTAAGTCAAGTTGCTTTCTACCTTAAACAAAGAAAATAAGTGGGCAGGTTTTAATTTTTCAAGGACACTTGGAATTTGCAGAAGTTTCTTTTGCCTCACACAGACCTCTTCAGTCCACATCTTCATCCATGCCAGACATCACTAATAGATCATGGCACTCTGGCCTGCTCAGACCAGTTGTGACCTTACAATCCTTCCCAGGAGAGGGTGTCAGGCAGCCTCCGCCACTGGTCAAAATTGGATTAGAGGTGAAATCAATGTGCCAAGCCTGGCTGGACGCTCTTTTATGTCCTTTGTGAATTTAGGCATCCATGTCTTCCTAACAGACTGCCTTGGATCCAGGCCAAAATGGACTGAGTTCAGATGCTAACCAAGGCATCTGATAGAAAAAGAAATGATGCTCTAATTCTTAAATAATGAGAAATGAAGGTTTAGAGGAGAGATTTGTCAAAGATCACATGGCCAGTGAGTGGGGGAGGGGGTTAGTAGATTCGGGAGTCTGCTAGACCCAGGTTTGTGTCCTGCTGATACCGCTTCCTCATTGGTGGTGTCAGACCCCTGAGCCTGCAAGTTTCCTCATCTGTAAAATGGGAACAGAATGCTCCCCATTGAGCTATGGTGAGGCTTAAAATGAGCTACTATATATAAAATGCCTATCTAGGAGGGTCCCGGGGAGGTAGAAGTATCTAATAAATGTTAGCCATTATTTTTTCGGTTTTCTTAAAAATATCTTATGCCCAGGGGCACCCGGGTGGCTCAGTCGGTGAAGTGCCCGACTCTTGGTTTCAGCTCAAGTCATGATCTCAGGATGGTGAGATCGAGCCCTGCCTCGGGCTCCATGCTCAGCGAGGAGTTTGCTTGTCCCTCTTCCTCCCCCTCTGCCCCTCTCCTCGCGTGCTCTCTCTCTCTTTCTCTCTCTCTAAAATAGAATAAATAAATCTTTAAAAAAATGTATCTTATGCCCAGAATAACTTAATACGCATTATTACGAAATCGGACAACTCTGTGAAGTGAGTGCCACTATTCCCATCGTATATCATGAAACAGAGACTTGGAGAAATAAGATGGCTTTCCCAACATCATCCAGAAAGGAAACAGAAATGCCAGATACAGCAGAGAACCAGCGCTCGCTTCTATAAAGTCGCACGGGGCATCCCTCTCTCCACGCCTTGTCTCACGACCATCCTTTTAAAATCCCAACCTCAGGGCGCCTGGATGGCTCAGTCGGTTAAGCATCTGCCTTTGGCTCAGGTCATGATCCCAGGATCCTGGGATCAAGCCCCACGTCGAGCTCTGCGCTCAGCAGGGAGCCCACTTCTTCTTCTGCCTGCTCTTCCCCCTGCTTGTACTCTCTCTCTCCGTCAAATAAATAAAATCTTTAAAAAAAAAAAATAAGATCCCAACTTCTACCTGCATATCTGTTCCTGCTTTTTACCTTTGGCACATTATCTTGCTATATAATTTACTTATTTGTCATGCATATATTTTATTGTCTCCCTCACTCCTACTTGACTCCAAGCCCCCAGGGCAGGAAATTGTATTTATTTTGTTAGCTGCTATAGTCACTGGTCTGAGCACAGTGCCTGACACACAGTAAGTGCTCAGTAAATATTTGCAGAATAAATGCCTGGCTCAAAAGCTTCCTTTATATATCACACTGCTAATCCTAAACAATTCATAATCAGAGCTATCATTTGTTGAATGCCCCCCCAATGTTCTAGCCTTCCTGAAGGCATCAAAAATATATTATTGCTGATTTTTACTTAACCTTTCATGGAAAGGAGGACTATCCAGGCTTTGCAATTGAAGAGACTGACAGCAAGTTTGCTTGGACTTGGTGCCCATCAGGGGCAAGTGGGAGTCAGATCTAGGTCAGCTGGACCCCAAGACGGGTTCTCCTTCCCCAGCCAATGTACTGCAGGAGCGTGGTTCATTCACAGAGAGAAGGAATGTGCCTCGGTACGTGTAAATGTATCTACGTATGTATAAAGTGTGTGGATGTACAACTTTACTCGTGTAACACAGACTGTAGCTGTTTTCAGGGATGCCATCACGGAGTGTCACAAATGGGTGGCTGAAAAAACAGAAATTTATTGTTGTACCTTTCTAGAGGCTAGAAGTCTGGGACCAAGGTATCAGAAAGGTGGTTCCTTCTGAGGAAAATCTGTCCCAAGCCTGTCTCCTTTGGCTCATACATGGCGGTCTTCCCCCTGTGTCTCTTCACACCATCTTCTCTCTATCTTCTTCTCTCTTGTCTTCAAATTTCCCCCTTTTTGTAAGGATACCAGTTAAATTGGACGAGGGGCCCACTCTACTCCAGTATGACCTCATCTTAACTAGTTACATCTGCAATGACCTTATCTCCAAATGAGGTCATACATTCTGAGATCGTAGGGATTAGGACTTCAACATATGAATCTGGGGAGAGGGCACAATTTAACCCATAATATGCATATTATGAAACATACATAAAAATGAAATTTTAAAAGGTATAAGATAAATAGAAATATTCTAATGTTTTCTTCTTACACCTCCAGTGGATTGTTTTTTTAAAAAACAGCTTTAGGGCACCTGGGTGGCTCAGTCGGTTGAGTGTCCAACTCTTGATTTCAGCTTGGGTCATGACCTCGGGTTTGTGGGATCGAGCCCCGCATCAGGCTCCACGCTCAGTGCAGAGTCTGCTTGAGATTCTCTCTCCCTCCCTCTCACTCTGTCCCTCCACTTGTGTGTGCACACTCTAAATAAATTAAAGAAAGAAAGAAAATCTTTTAAAAAAGAAAACAAAAACAGCTTTATTGAGATATAATTCATACACCATGCAATTCACCCCTTTAAATGTGCAATTCAATGGTTTTTAGTACATTCACAGGGTGGTACAATTATCTCCACAATCAACTTGAGAACATTTTCACTGTCCCCAGAGGAAACCCCATACCATTAGCATGACTCCCCATTTTCCCTCAACCCCCAGGCAACCGCTAATCTACTTCCTGTCCCTACAGATTTTCCTATTCTGGATATTTTATATAAACGGGATCATATAGTATATGGTCTTTGCGACTGGCTTCTTCCACTTAGCATCATGCTTTCAAGGTTCATCCCCACAGCATCTATGAATGAGTTCTTCACATATTCTGGGTACAAGTCCCTTACCAGATGGATGATTTCAAATATTTTTCTCCCAGCCTGTGGGCTGTCTTCTCCGCTTCTTGATGGCATCCTTCAGAGAAAAAAAAAGGCTTTAATTTTGATAAAGTCTAATTTATCTACCTTTTTCTTTTGACATTTCTGCTTTTGGTATAAGATCTAAGAGGGCTTTGCCTAATCTAAGGTCATGAAGATTTATTTATTCCTGTGGTTTCTTCTAATGGAGGATGAGCTGGGCCCTCTCCTAAGTGTGTTGTGTTATTTACCTGTCACTAGTGATGATGAGGAGGAGGAGGAGGAATGCTGAGCTAAGGGTTTTCTGTTTACTACCTTATTTTATCCTCAAAACATCCCCCTAAGGAAAGAATTATCACCCTTGTTTTGTAGACAGAAATGTTGAGGCTCAGAGAGACATACCTGTAATAAGAGACAAAGCACATATTTAAACCCAAATATCTCTGACACCAAACACTGGCCACTTCCCAGCCCACCCACCCATGTCAGTTCCCGGGTGGGTTCAGAATTTTGACAATAAACTGTTCTTACATTGCCATTCACATTGGCTGCCGAACTTCATAGTTCGTGAGGACAGTACTTGTAAGCGGACCCAGATCTGCCACATCACAAGAGCTAGTTAAGACTGATCTCTCCTATGGGCCTGGTTCTCTTCTGGTTAACAGGAATAACCTCATAACCTGGTGCTAACCATCTGGCTGGAATGAACACAAATTTTGCCATCAGACAAAACTGGATTCGACTCCAGCCCTTGCCATTCACACTCAGTCGTGGACATGAACACACTACTGAACTTCCCTGGATCCATTCGCTCAACTGTGAGGTGGGGATAATAAAATTATCATGAAACAACCCAAAAAAGTTATAGTTTTTTTGTTGTTGTTTTTATCAAATAGAGAGATTGAGCATCGGAGAGGCAAAGCAACTTGACTAAGGTCACAGAGCTATTTAAGTGGCAGAGCTGGGATTTGAACCCATGTCTGTTAGATTCTGGGGGTGTAATGTATATCTGCCATGTTACACGGTTCTCCACAGAGAGAAGTAGCTATAAAACTCACAGGGAATTTGTAAAAAAGATTATGAACCCAGTGAAGTCTTCACCCAACTGGTGAGCACCTTACACTGAGGCTGTGTGGAAACTGCCCTGTGACCAAAAAAAGGTCCAGACTTCCCTAATTCCCACCGGCTTCCTACAGAGCCAGCCTTCCCAAGTTCTCCTGCAACACAGGAATTTGGAGAGCCCTTGGAGAGATTCAATTTCTCTAATATCACCAGGCACAAGAATTTGGGAAACATGAAAGGTAGTGGTTATTTATTTCATGAATAGATAACAGCAAGCCATTCAAAGGAAGCAGTGGTAGGAAGATGAAAAAGCTATTAATACAGTTGGAAGCTCATCTCTTTTGGAGTGGTCAGCGCAGCCGGGGAGGACAAAACGAGAAAATATTGCAGTGGGCGCTCCTGACAACACAAATTATTCAGGAGATATTAAAGTGCATTGTTCACCATCATAAACATTTTTTTTATGTTTATGAGATCTGTTCAAAGGCATCTTGATGGATGAAACCCAATAGCATTTTATGTGCACGTGCGCAAGCTGACATTTCTTTTGTTCTAGCATCCTTTGTAAATCATTTCTTTGAGCCAATATACTCAACGCTGGTTAGGCTGGGCCTACATAATGCAAAGTGAGGCCCATGCCCTTGTTCCTTGGGGGACTGTACTATTCTTGATGTTTGCTGTGCTGCAGATGGGGCTCTGGGAAGCAGGGAGCTGACGTGAGGCAGTCCGAAGGGGACAAAAGAAGTGCTGCAGTTCTGGGAGGAGAGAAACCAAGAGGACCATGGGGAGGAGAAGGATGTAGCAGGATTTCCCAGGGTGCGATGGGAACTGTATGGCCCCCTCCCCCCCAAGAGGGGCCCCAGGGAGCAGGATTTGGAGAATCCTTGCGTGCTTCTGACCGCCATGGAGGTTCACAGTATAAGGGATCCTGTTCAAGGCTGCGTGGTTCTTGAGGGCAGGCCACAGACCCCCCAATATGGCTTGCTTCCGCTCACTTCCCAGTCCTTAACCATAGCACGACACCTGCAAAATTCGGGTGCCTTAGAGAAGGCTTTCAGAAATACAACTCGGAAGTGATAAAACTGAGCAAAACCGTTAAATACCGTAACTAAGCCATGATATCACCTATACATGATTGATAGCTTAATTACCTTAAATTAAATGACTTGCAATTTAGTTAATAATTGGCCAAATTAGACAACTTACTGGTTTGATCAAAGTTGGTTTTTTTTTCCCCCCACTTGAACTGGCTTATTATTTAAGACTCATGCACACAACCAACTTAACCCTAAGGGACGAATTGAGTTTTGAATCCATGACCCGGTTTTGTAGACTGATGAAGAAGGCCAGCTGGGAAGTCAGACACCCCAGAGTTACATCCTGGCACCCTCACTTTCTGGGACTTTAGGAAAGTCACTGACCCTCTCTATTTAAGTTTTTGTTTTCTCCTCTACAGAAGAGGAACTGTAATGCTTGAACCTATTGTATCGGTTTGTACAGATGAGTTGACGTAATACAGGTGAAAGGTTAGCACGGGCTGGTGCATAGTGAGTTCCTACTGAGTGTTGCTTACTACGTTGTCATCACCATACCATCACCATCATCAGAAGGAAGAAGAGGAGTTCACAGGTGAATCGCAAATCTGCCAGGCTCGGGGATGCCAGCCTGAAGGAAGCTGGACTCTTTGTGATATCAACAGAAGGAACGTACCCACTAGAGATACATGATTATCTTGCTGGGGTGGCTGTATGCTGACCACTGACCCAACTATGTCCCCAAGCTCACTGTACTTGGTTGTCGGGTTTGTTTAGGACATGATCTGTAGTTTGAGGAGTGCAGCAGCTGAGGGATGACAGGGTGGCATGCACCCTTCCAGGCACCACGTCGCTAGCAAGGTGTTCACACCGAGGGATCCAAGGCCCTGAAGCTTCCCTATGCTGATGCGACCCACAGTCACACCAGCGCTCATCCTTGAGACCAAAATGGTGATTGGGACGTTGGACATTGGCTCCGGATGCCCGAGCCCTTTAGGATGCTCTTAGCCTCACGTGTTACTCTGATCCCTATTCTGTTTCCCTTCTTAAGGCAAAGTGAATCTCATGCCTGGTGAGCCTACCATGCATCTTATGAATTTCAGTGACAAGCTGAATCTGAAAGGCACTGCAGTGGTTAAAAAATATCTGGACTTTGTTTGGCATTGCCACTTATTCACTGGGGAGCTTTAGGCAAGTAACTGGACCTCACTGAGCCTCAGGTTCCTCTCTTGCAGAATGGGGGCCAAGTCACACACTACAGAGAGTTGTGACTCATTAAATGAGATAACATGTGCCGCGTGCCTAGAACAGTGCCTGGTCCCAAACTGAATGATGATTATGTAAAATGCCCAGTATAATGCCCTATGCCGAGTCTAGGCAAGGGGATTTTCCACAGACTCCTGCCCATCAGGGAATATCCCCACTGGAGCATACTCTGGGTCAGGAACTAAATCCCCAGGTAGTTATAAAGTTGGTCCCTGCTCCCTATTTAGCTTTCTCTCTAGACTCTCACTCGGGTGTCTCAATCTGCAAACAGAGCATGTCATGAGGCCAGAGAATGTCTAATTCAGGTCTAATTCCCTTCCCTATTGTTCAGCAAAATGTCGTAAATACTGCCATGATTTTTGGTTAAATGTAGGACACTCATTAGAGAGTTGGAGACAAAACCTGGACGGGTATGATGATGTCATATGGTGATGGCTAGGCTGAGTATGGATTCTCTCCTTTGTGCAGCAGGGAGCCAGGGGAGTGTGGTCGCCGGGAAATCGGAGCTCTTCCTTTGTACCCAAACAAACAAACAAACAAACAAAAACCTGCTAAATCCTCACCTTGACCCTCTGAGTTTAGAATTCGTGTGCCAGACAGACTGAAGGACAGGACGATTGCAGTATATTGAGACTTGATACAGGTCAATTCAGGGAGCACAACGAAAATGGAATTGACAAGCTTCCAGCACAGAGCACGTCTTTGTCAATTTTACTGGCCAGCCCAAACACCTCCTTAGTTCAGTAAAATGTTCAGCCAAATCAATCTAATCCCTTATGTCCCAACAGCCAACGTAGTCACAGCTAGTACAAGAAGAGGCTTATCAGGTTTAAAGGGGGTGGCGTGATTCCTCTGTAGCTGGGTGGTGATGTCCCCGGAGAGGACATGCTAAGATGCGTCTGTGGCTGGCGCTTCGCCCAACATAATGCATGAAGTGGCTGACTTGGGGCACTTTTCTCCTAGCTGGAGGCTGTGCTCTCCTGACTCCAAATCTCTTCCATGAAAACCTCCTCTGGGACTATTCTGAGACTTCTGGTCGGCCACTAACTGTGTTATTTCTCGACCACGATTCCAGCTCTACGTGCCACCACCGTTCTCCCACTTGAGTTAGAAGTTGACTTGGTGTCACCCAAGCAGCCTTTCCAGTCTCTTCCGGTTGGTCACCAAGCTTGCCAGAACGAATTCCCCCAAGAGTTGTTACATCCCTGCTGTCTCAGCGGGCCATGGCCCCCCAGAGCACCACTGCGTTCACACTAGGTCTGCAATGGTGTCTTGCCTGGTGTCCCTGACCCCGGTCTTGCCTCTCCATCCTGTTCTCCACACTGCAGCCAGAAAGCTCTTTTCAAGAGTCAAATATGATAACATCATTCTCTGGCTTCCAGACCCAAACCCTACGTCCCGGCATTTGGTGCCGGTCACAACCTGGCCTCTCCCCGAGCAACCCGTTCTTAGGCTTCTAGTCCTTGCTCGCCCCTACCACGTCACACCTCCATGCAAAGCTCCAGGCTCTCTCAGGCTCTTCTGGGGAATGGAGTCCTCAGCCTGACACCGCAAAGCCCTAGTAGGTGACCCCATTTCTCCTGCCTCCCATCCCCTCCTTCAGGCCCTGTCAGCACGTGGGATTGGGATGATAGGGCAGTATTTCCCTGGGAGGTACCTCAAGGGAGGGCCCTACCTGCGGTTCCCGCCAAGATTGATGAACTTTGCAATGATGAGGTTTCTGGGGGCATTTATTGACGTATAAATCAAAATCCAATTTATGTGAAGGAAAATCCCAGCTGGCTTACATGGCAAGATTATGAAACAGTTTTTGCCTGTGCGCAGTCTCTCATATGATGCAAAATGACTTTACCCTCCACAAAGGAAACTTGGCTCTTCAACTCCTTCCGGCATTTTCCTGGGGTGACCCTGGCCCTGGGTTCAGTTTGAACACTTCCAATATATATGGCATTCTGAGGTTGCCAACTTATGACCCTGGTCTAACTGAGGAGGGGAATGGAAGTGCAATTTATTGAGTGCCTACTGTGTACCAAGCACATCCCTACAATATCCTATTTTAAGCCTCATGACGTCGTCAGGGTACTTGATGTCATATTGATGGACTTACTCTCCACCACGAGACTGTCTTTCCATTCCTTTCCTGAAAGAATGTGTCTGTTATGTATTCTGCCTAATGAATTACCATGCACTTAACAGCTCACAGCTACTCACATTTATCACCTCACCATTTCTCTGGGTCAAGAGTCTGGACACAGCTTAACTGAGGCCTTTGCTCGGGATCTTACAAGATTGCAGTTACAGTGTTGACCAGAGCTGTGGTCTCATCTGGGGCACAACCAGGGAAGGATCTGCTTCTGAGCTCATTTGGCTATTGGCAGTGGCCCTTCACTAGTGGGCTATAGGACCAAGGACCTCAGTTTCTGGTTGCCTTTAGGCTGGAGACCACCTTCACTTCCTTGACACATGAGCCTTCCAAACATAGCCACTTACTTCTTCCAAGCCAGCAAGAGAGAGTCTTAAGCAAGACAGATGTTACTAGTCTTATGTAGCTTACATAAGTGCCACCGTTTTGCTATCTTCATTTTTTTCTAAGATTTTATTTATTTATTTGTCAGAGAGAGAGAGGGAGAGAGAGCACAAGCAGGGGGAGTGGCAGGCAGAGGGAGAAGCAGGCTCCCCGCCAATCAGGGAGCCCAACCCACGGGGCTCGATCCCAGGACCCTGGGATCATGACCTGAGCCGAAGGCAGACGCTTAACCGACTGAGCCACCCAGGCGCCCCCATTCTGCTATCTTCGTGGCAGTGATTGGTTAGAAGCCAGACACAGGTCCTGCCCACACTCAAGGGGAAGGG
Organism: Neomonachus schauinslandi; assembly: GCF_002201575.2. NCBI lineage: Eukaryota > Metazoa > Chordata > Mammalia > Carnivora > Phocidae > Neomonachus > Neomonachus schauinslandi. The sequence goes on from NC_058416.1 coordinate 74,132,835, forward strand.
GCCACACGAAGCGTGACTATCAGGAGGTGGGGTTCATGGGGGCCACCTCAAAGCCTGTCTGCCCCTGAAGGGTTAAGATGCTCAAGATCACTCAGCTAGTTGTTTGTGGAGTTGGGATCTGACCTCAGAGGCCACACTCTGACTATTATGCTGTCCCATCAGCCGATTCCACAGTCCGTGAAATCCAAAGCAAAGCTTTTTTCCTGGGAGATTTATCCTGACACTGAATCTGGGTCATTTGTTCATCTCTGGAGCTTCTGTGGGTCATTAGTACCCAAATCATTAAAACTGGAATAGAAGGAGGCAATTCTTCAAAGGACAACTGAGGTATGGGGACTTGAAAAGGGGAGGGGGTCCTAGTGTGCCCACTCCTGTGGGACATCTGTCTGACACATGTCTCCACAGGCTGTTCTCTCACAGAGAACACGTTTTCTCAGATGGAGCCCAAGTGATCCACTGTGGCCTTTGGGAGAAACTCACGTGGCCGCTCAGGGGTAAATGTCACCTCAGGTCTCTCTCTGTGTGGTCACCTTTCACAAAAGAGGGCTTTGCCATCTGCCTTATTGAATAGAATATTGCCACTGTGTTTTTATTTTTCCACCAACACTCGCAGCCTCCAATTTGATGTTTGGGGCTCTTCCAATTCTTCAGTTCTGAACCAGACTTGTATTAACTCCTACATGGCTGTCATGTGCAGTTGTATGGGTTGTGCACTGCATAAGGGATACCTGGCTGAGAGGGTGAGTGGATCATATACAAAGTCCACATACTGAGCTCGCTTTTCCAAGGGCAATGAACATAGTAAATATCCCTTTCCCTTTTAGTAACAACAGTCCAGTTTTGTTTTGTTTTAGGAGCCTCCTCCCTTTACTCTTCAGCCTTCGTACCGCTCATTAAAGCCAGGGAAGGTTTGTTTCTGCCTGAGGGAAGAGGCACCTTTTTCCAGTTCACATACCCATCTGGGCTTGCAGTAGCCCTGATGACTATCTTCAGGATAGAGAACTTTCTGCTGGACTGGGGTCACGACATAATCTGCCCAAGTTGACTTTGACAGCAAGCAGCTCAAAGTGTTGGTTTTTTTTTAAGATTTTATTTATTTATTTATTTGAGAGAGAGAGAGGGAGAGAGTGTGTGTGTGTGTGTGTGTGTGTGCAAGCAAGGGGAGGGGCAGAGGGAAAGAGAGAATCCCAAGCAGGCTCCATGCTGAGTGCGGAGTGGGAACTGGGGCTCAATCCCATCACCCTGAGATCATGACCTGAGCTGAAATCAAGAGTCAGATGTTCCACCAACTGAGCCACCCAGGCAGCCCCTCACAGTTTTTAAAACCAACTGGGACGGCTGCCCAATCACGGTGGAAATTCCACTTTCAGCATGCTCCTCCTAAACTCCCAAGTCCATACGTGGCATCATTTGCTAGAAGGATGAACAGCTTCGGCTGTCATGTGCCTTTAAATAAACCTTAAAAGCGACAGCCAGGGTTGGGTTCAATGCTGATTTTCAGTCATAAATGCTGTGCTAGGGTGGTGAGTATTGAAAATCCACATTAAAAAATATGCAATCAACACCAGCTGTGGTGCAATTAAGCTCAACTGATCACAGGTGTTCATACAGATTCCATGCACACACGCTTTCTTTAAAATGCAGAGTTTGAAAAATACAAGATGAGGTCCATGGACCATTAGCACCAGAATCCCCCGAAATCCTTCATAAAAATGTAGACTGTCTATCCTCCCCCTAGCCCCATGCATCCAAGCATGTGCGGAGCAGGAGCCCAAGAATCTGACTTCTAGCAAGAACCCAAGGCTATTTCCATGCACAGTGCCACTGAAGACCACTCATACGCAGGAGGGGCAGCATTCTAAAGGCTCCTGGGAGACTGAGAGATGCTCCTCTGGTGAAGTGTCCATATTTTTTTTTTCAAGATTTTATTTATTTATAAATAAATAAACACAGAGAGAGAAACAGCTAGAGAGGGAACACAAGCAGGGGGAGCGGGAGAGGCAGAAGCAGGCTCCTGGCTGAGCGGGGAGCCTGACGCGGGGCTCGATCCCAGGACCCTGGGATCATGACCTGAGCCGAAGGCAGACGCTTAACCGTCTGAGCCACCCAGGTGCCCCATGTCCGTATTTTTTTTTTTAAACAAAGTCCGGGTGATTCTCATGTGCAACCACATGTGATCCGTGATGAATGCGGAGGTGGACTTCAATCTGTTACGGTCACAAACCAATCTACCAAATGAGCTTCTCCAGGGCAGATACCATGTCTGATGCATGTCATTTCTCCAATGCTCACTAAACGTTGAATCCAAGAATGAATCAGTGATTTAAGTAATGAAGTGGCAGCCAGTGCTTATTTGTTCAAGTAGACCAGGTGCTAGATTCAAGATGTCTACAAACTCTCCATCATGCCTCCCTGGACAGGTGGGCTCTCGTCCTCCTCCCCTTGAGTCTGGACTTGTCCCGAGACTTGCTTGACTAATAGGATATGGGGGAAGGGAAGCTGTGTGGTTTCTGATGCCGGGTAATGAGAAGCTCGTACTTTCTGTCTGGCTCTCTTGGAATGCTTACTCTTCGACCAATACTGCTGTGTTCTCAGCTGACTTCCAGTACCTTCTCCAGCTACGTTGGACAGTCCAGCTTCCCTGAGCCTGCACATGAGTGCAGCCCCCCAGTGACTAGCTGACGCCAGGTGAAGCAGAGGAGCTGGCCAGGTAACCTACAGGGTAGTGAGAGATAATACAGTGTTTTCAGCCACTACACTCGGGGGTGATTATTACGCGTCACTAGACCACAAGCACACCACCAGGATATTAGGACTCTGAAATCTCTAGATAATGAGAGAGTTTCTTGCAGTCATCGGTTGCGAGCTGCCCTTGGAGGGAGGTGAGGAGGTATTTATTCCTGGTACTTCCTGTCCCGCAATGAGACAGAGCAGGCTCCATGGGCAGAGGGACACTTGACACAAAGAACCCGATCAGCAGATGGTTGGAAATCAGCCGGGTACACAGAAGTGGTAGGTGGTGACAGAGTCTGGGGTGCAGGGGACACCCCGGCATCTACTCTCCTGTCTCAGAAAGCAGCTACTCAATTCTGGATAACTGTAGTCATGAAAGAATATGGCTACAGAGTTAACAGTTCTTGTGGCCTTCCAGGAAAAATCAGAAGGCTGCATCTTTATGTAGATTTCATGATTTTTTAAAGTTGGCAAGTAACTCAGACTAAAAAACAAATTCTGGGGGCGCCTGGGTGGCTCAGTCCATTAAGCATCTGCCTTTGGCTCAGGTCATGATCCCAGAGTCCTGGGATCGAGTCTCGCATCAGGCTCTCTGCTCAGTGGGGAGCCTGCTTCTCCCTCTTCCTCTCCCCCTGCTTGTGCTCTCTTGCTCTCTCTCAAATAAATAAATAAAATTAAAAAAAAAAATTCTATGAAGCCAAATCATGCAGGCCAAACAAAAACATGCGTGTAGGCAGATGTTGTCTTGATCAGCACAAGACGGAGCAGAGAGGGCACTGAGCCCCATGTAATGTTTCTTAGAATGGGAAGATGTGGCAAGACAGCAGGAGGTGGGTCATGAACTTGACCTTAAGTGACAGATTTACATGGGGGTAGCTTTCAGGAAAGGGAAACCACAAAGGTGAAGGCCTAGGAGCTGACAGTTTGTAGGATGCAGGAGAAGTGACTAGTTTTATAGTAAAGCCTAGTTAATGTGAGGGAAAACAACATTAATCTTACACTAGAAACAAATAGAGCATGAGGCTAATTGGCCACATTAAGTGCATATATAATTTTCACTTTTTCACTCTTGGTAAGAAATGTGCACTGAAGATTCTAATCTCAGAAAGAAGGGGGAAAAAAAAAAACTATGTTTATTGACCGGGATCCTGTTTACTCTTGTGTGACTGAGCTAATCATTTAAATGTGATGCTTTATCTTGATCTGTACCGTAAGTAAGCAAAATATGTTACAAGGTGCCATTGTTTTGAATTTCCCATATCCTACCTTTCATAGCAGGGGATCAAGTAAAGACTAGATAGCCTACACTCAAGCAAAATGATCTCCCTTAACATAGTCCACTGGCTGAGTGACCTCAGGCAAGTTAATTAACCTCTCTGTGCTTCTGCATTTTCATCTGAAAGCGGGAGATGGTGTTAGAACCTACTTTATCCCAGGGCTGAAAGTCCTTAGCACAGTGCCTGGTACAAGCCCTTAATACACACCAACACTCACTTAGCAAATCTCAACCTTGATGACTGAAGTCTAATGAGAACCAACGATTCATGGATTTGGTCCATGTGTGTGCCAGATTCAGATGTTAGTTACTGCTCCTCTTTACTTGTGATCCACTACCCAGAAGATCGTGTCACTTGCAAGTGGTGAACCGGCTTTTGTAGTTCTCTCTATAAGCTTGCCCTCAAATCGGATTCATTCTCAGAGGGACTGCTCAACCCGTTCAACCAACCACTTACTGTAAGTCAGGTCTGTACTAGGCACAGAGATGAAAGAACTAGCCCCCGCCTCACAGAGCTCACAGTCTAGTGGTGGGAACAAGGGGAGGAAAAAAATGGGCATTGACACCTCAGTGAGATCCCAAGTGCACAGGAAGCTGAAGGGCCACAGAGGAGATGTTTCCATCCTGCCCAGCCTGGGGATCAGGAAAGGAAACTGACATCTAATGTAAGTCCTGAAAAGAAGAAAGGGAACAGCCAGGAAATGGAACAGGGAATGGGAAGACTGTCTCGGCTCAAAAATATCCCAGGTCTGGAGAACTACAAATAGTTCAGCCTTGCAGGAAAGGTATGTGTTTTGGTGACAAAACAGGGAGAAGAGAGGGAGGAAAGTCATCAGGGGCACACACAGACTAAGAAACGCTGTTGGGGTGATGGGGAGCCATTGAAGACTAGAAGGGGAGGGTGACCAGAATGGTGTTTTGCAAAGATCGAACTTGCTGCTCTGCAGAGAATGAGTTGGAGGTTATGAGATTAGGTAAGAGACTAGTTTAAGCGGCCGATACGGTCATTCAAGTCTAAATGAGGGTGGTGGCAAGAAGGAAATAGACCAAGATATATTTAAGAGACATTAGCAATAGGACATGGAGGCCCAGTAGAGAGGAGGAGGTGAGATGTCAGGACTGACTCCAGGTTTAGGAACCAGGCAGATGGTGGAGCCATCTTGTGGGACTGGGCATATGTGGGGTAGAGATGTTTAACTATTAGTTGGCTCTTCTTAACCAGGCCACACACCTCTTTAGATTAAATTCAAAAAACTCAATTGGTCTTGCCAGCCATTCTTACCAAAGCTTGAATCAGGGTAATAATTATTCCAGAGAGGCAAGTTGCACACATTCTCATGAGAGCATCCTCTTAAAAATGCCCAATTTTATGCATGGTCTTCAAACTCAACCCAACAAGATTTATTCATCACCTGCCCTGGGTCACTTGTGGTGCCTGTTTAGTTCCTCCCCTTATAGGACTTACATTCTATTTCAGAGTTCTAGTATCTTCTAAAGTGCTAAATCTTCCTGTCCTCTATTAGTGCTTGAACAAGATTAGGAGTGTATCAGTTAGCTATTGCTGTATAACAAAAATGCACTCAAAACTCTTTGGCTTAAAATTGCAACCATTTATTTAGCTTGAAATTCTGCCATTGGCAACTTAGGCTGGGCTCAGCTGGGTGGTCCTTCTCATCTCAGCTAAACACATTCTTACATCTGTGTTCAGACACAAGTTGGGTAGACAGATTTACTGACCCTGGCTGGACTCTTGCATGCTTGAGGACTTAGTGGGGATTACTACTCTGGATTGAGTCTGACTCCCATGCTCTCATCCTCCCACAGGCTACCCCATGCCATTCATGGGACAGCCAGGAAGATTCTCAAGGGAGAACGGAAGTGGGCACGGTTTCTTGAGGCTCAGGCTCGGAATTGGCCTAATAACACCTCCACTGGTGTTCTGTTGGCCAAAGCGAGTCACAAGGTCCAGGTGGGTTCTGGAAGTGGGGGATAGGCCCCGCCCCTTGGTGGGAGCTGCCGCATAATCTCATTGCAAAGGGCAAGGGCAAGGGGAGACGAAGATTTGAGGTAATTTGGTAATCTACTCCAAGGACTCAAGCACTTCTAATTCTTCCATGGTATAAATGTAACCACAAAAGAGAGCTCTAATCAGCAGATGATGGCAACAGTCACATTTCTTATCTCTTCCAGCCAAACAGGAGACTTACGGAGACCTGCCCTTTTCCAAGAGGGGATTCACTCTGTCCCTTCTGGCTGCTGGGTCGGTCCATTTTTTTCCATTTTAATTTTCTGATTGTGAACATTCTGTTATTTTCATCCCCCAGGAAAACAGCCTGGGATCCTCTGCACAGATGTCACAGAGATGAAATGTCAGCAGAGTTCACTGTGACCCTGGAGGCGGGTGCCCCCCTCCTCACTGTCCATCTCCTTCTCATGGTCGCCTTTGGCAGGGCTGGTCTGCACTATTAATAAACCTTCTCCTCAGCATTTTCTCTTGAGGAAACAGTATCAGATAGTCTTCATCTATCTCCCCAGCCCTAGTCCTGCCTGGCTGGAGAGAAGGTCTCCTGACATGAAGATAAGAAATCCCAGACACTGCTGCCATGTAGGGGAAGCTCGAGGTTCCATTTTCCTTATGAAAGGTCAAATTGCTTCTTTTTGCAGTGTTGGAAAAGAAAAGAGCCAACATAATGTGCTTTCTAAATGTCAGTGATCTTGACGTCCCTGATAAGGAGAAGTCAATGAAGGAAGAGAATGGCTCAGGAGGAGAGCTGACTTCTAAGTGCCAGTGGGAGATGTGAAGCATTTTTAATCACTCATGTTAAAGGCTGTGTTTAAGTCAATCCTGGGTTAGGGTAATGCAATTATTGCAGCTTAAGGAAAATTCCTACCTTGTTGCATTGAATAGAAGCAATAGTAAGTTTCCCTCAAGAGGCTTGGGAGCCGAGACAGGCCAGTCACAAACTAACCCTACCACCTTTTCATTAATTATTCTTTTATTCTTTCCTTGCGTGTGTCTTGAGTAGCCACTATGTGCCAGGAACTGTGCTGGGCATAAGGGATGCAGGAGAGGTAAACAGCATTCTGCTCTTGAGGAACTCACAGCTTAATTGGAGAGCAGGACAGATCACCAGATGACAGCTACAAAGAGTGAAGGAAGTGCAGGGTGTTACGGAAACATTTCCATGGGAGGATCTAAGGAACATCATTCCCTGAAGTTCTTCCCTCAAGCAGTAGACGCTCCAGGAAGTTGTGAGTCAGTCCTAGCATATTCACCACTATATCATTGGTGCCTGGCCCTTAGCAGGGTTCATTCCTCTTTGTTGGTCAACTTGGTGGTGTGAATCCAACACTCTTGCTCCATGGGGCCATCAGTCCTTCCCCAGACAGTCCATGGATTCTTATACCTGTGTGCCTTGGCAAATACCATCTGGAATCTTATTCTCATCCTTAAGCACCTGGAAAACTCCTATGTACCTTTCAAGACTCAGACCAAATCCCTTCTCTTCTGCAAAGTTTTTTTCAAATCTACTGAGTAGGTCCTATACTCTCTACACAATGCCTCTAAGCACCTTGTTTATATGTTCAGTTTGGTCCTTATCTCAAAGGACTATTTTATTGTACTCATTTATCTTTTATATGTTTCTGTTTCTTTCACCAGGTCGGGGGCTTCTCTGGAGCAGGATCTGGATGTTAAAACCCTCTCTATCATCTGTGTGCAGCCCACAAAAGCAGCTCAACAAATGTCCTCTGTCTGGATTAGAGACTATGTGTTATGATTGGGACCACAGAACAGTGGACACCATCAAGATAGTTGCATTTTCTAATTCATGGGGATGATGGGATAGATTATGAGACCCAGTGAAGACTGAGAAGAAGGGCATCATTCTATCTTCCTCTCTGCTGTGGGGACAGCATCACCTGCCTTGTCTAACCTTAGGGAGACCGGGCAGGCCAGGGTTCATGTCTTGGTGCCATGGCCCACATCCAGGAGCAGATGAAGTATTGTTCTCTGAAGACAGTGTGGGGATCCTTGACCCAAACACACCAGGTCTCCATGCCTTAGCTGGGCACAGTGGTAGATGTGTGCTTTATGGGCATAGTTCTCACCATGCACATTAGAAAAGCCTATGAACCCTACCTTCAAAATATTTTCAGAATCCTACCACTTCTTACCACCTTTGCTGATACTACCCTGTTCCACCACTTCTTGCCTAGAGGATTATAATAGCCCCATAAGTGATTCTCTGCCTATGTCTATGCTCCAACATCCACTTTTTTCCCTTCCAATCTAATTTAGACCCATAAGTCAGGATGATCGTATGAAAATGTAATTCAGATCACATCCCTCCTCTGTCAAAACCTTCCTATGCTTTCCATCTCACTCAAAGGAAAAAGTGAAGTCTTTATGATGGCTCTCAAGGCCCTATAGGATTGACCTTCTCCTCACCTCCTGACTCATCTCTAACCTTCCCTTCCCTCTTTCACTGTGTTCTAACCACATGGCCTTTGTGTTCTTCTTTCATTATGCCAAACATTTTCCTGTCTCAGGGCCTTTGCACTTACTATTCCCTCTGCAAGGATAAACATCCCTAAACCAACATGGCTCATTTCCTCACCTCCTCAGGTCTTTACTCAAATATCATCTTATCAAAAAAGACTTCCCCAGTCACCCTATGTAAAATAGAATACACCACAACCCCAGGAATTTCCTGTCCTCTCATTCTGCCTGATTTTTCTCCTTAACACTTATTACCACAGACACATATTTTTAAATGTGTTCTTGTCTGTCTCCTTCTGCTAGGTGTCAGGTTTATAAGAAAGCAGCTTGGGCTGTGTCTGTCTACTATTGTATCTCTAGCCCCTGACATAGCACCTGGAATGTGGCAGGCACTCATTTCATTTGATAAATGAAAAAAATGCATGAACTCTCAAACAGCTCTGTGAAGGAGATATTTGGGGTTATTATCCCATTTCTTTTTTTTTTTTTTAAGATTTTTATTTATTTATTTGAGAGAGAGAATGAGAGACAGAGAGCACGAGAGGGAAGAGGGTCAGAGGGAGAAGCAGACCCCCCCGCTGAGCAGGGAGCCTGATGTGGGACTCGATTCTGGGACTCCAGGATCATGACCTGAGCCGAAGGCAGTTGCTTAACCAACTGAGCCACCCAGGTGCCCTATTATCCCATTTCTTAGATCAGACAGTGGAAGCCCTGAGCAGGGAGAGGCTTGTTGAGGCTACTGGGCTGCTGGGATACTAGAAAATAGTCTTGAAAGGTGGCTGAAGCAAACAGAGGAATTTACAGGGAGCACTGCACCCCTCATAGAGGCCAGGGCCTCCAGAAGGACTGGAAGAGGGAAATGGAAGCTATCAGGACCTGCAGGGTAGGGCTGTCACTAGGGTGTGCTGGTCCCAGGGCAAATGTTTTCTGTAGATCTCCTGTCTCTAGAAACACTGTGAGTCAATCCAAATCAGCATGTTGGCAAATAAATAAATAGAAATAAATAAATCAGCATGTTGGCATATTTTTGTGGACCATTTGCATGAAGTGCCATTAAAGAAATATCATACTGGCTAGTGTGAACCATTAGCTCATGAAGCTCCAGGGCCATGGACAACCACAATCTTTGGGGCATCTGGTCAACCCCATACATGTGGTGAAGGATCCCTTCAGGAGAGGAGCAGACTGGAGCTTCTATGGGTGCTGGTCTGAGTTTAAGGTGCCCTACCTGGATGGTGCAACCAGCCCCAGCAGGTTTCAGGCTCTAGAGAGGGGCCTTAGAAGGTTTCCAGGAAAGCACGAAGGCATTCCAAAGTGCAAGCTCTCCTGAGTTGTGGGGCCCTGCTAGTCCGAGTCTAAGGGAAGTCTCTCCATTTCCCTGTCTCTATCTTGGCCACATGCTTCCTGGGCCCAGCTCTGGCCTCTATTTCATTGTTCTCTCTCTGTCTGCAGACTGGCTTCCCAGAAGAAGACATTCCTTCTCTCCACTGCAGCCACGGCTGCCCAGGTCACACCATTGCCAAAGTACAGCACAGACTGACTAGCAGCTCTCAGTCCTAATTCCAGCCTTCTGGAAGAACAGCCTTTTCAGCTCATCTATCAGGTGTACATGCCTGGTCCAATCAGCAGGGGCAGGAGGAGGGGTGAGGGGAGCAGGATAATGGCACAAACCTGGCTATAGTTCTCAGAGCACAGGGAAGATAGGTGGCGCAAGTGGCCTCCAAGTGTTGACTACAGCTTGTGAGGAAAAGCACCCTGATATTTCAACCTGGATATTCCAACCTCCAAAGCCTATAATCTAGAACAGCAATGGTGCAACCGAACACCACCCTTCTTAGACCCACCTGAGGGGCTGACGGGGCCACAGGATCCTGGCAACAGCAGCGAGACTTTATGAAGTAAGACCCACACACTGGATTTCAAACCTTTTCAGCTTATTCCTCATGAATTGGGAGGCAGGCTTAGAGAAAGTGACAGCATCCTGTCTGCAGACAAGCTGACATGAACAGCAGGCCACCCTCTGAATGCCCAGGTGCTGCGTGCATGCGCAATCACCCTCATAAAAACTGGCAAATTACACCAGAATGGAAGCAGGTTAATTGGTTTATTTGATCCCTGGGGCCTATTCAGGGCACCTTCTTGCAGCCTGTAACCGGGCAGGACTGGGGATGGCTTGGAACTGAGCATCCAGATGCTGTCATTAGCCCAGACTCCCGCCTCAGCAGTTCTGCCTCAGTCTCTATGGGCCACTTGATGCTCGGCCAGGATGTGCTGATGCAGCACAGCAGGAGTCCTAGGGTCAACCGGGGAGTGGCTGAGCGAGCTGGTGGAGAAGGGATGAACTGGGGGGAGGCAAGAGCAGATTTTAATAGTCCGAAGGGCTGTCTTATGGAAGAGGGTGATGGTCACAAGCGAGCAGACTGAGTCTGGCTTAAGAAATGTTTTCCAAAAAACGGAGCTTCCAACACCAATGTGATTAGGCTATGTTACAAAGCAGCGAGCTCCCCGACACTTCTAAGTATGACATCAGAATGGAACAGGATCGGTAATTCTAGTTGTCCTACAACTGTGAAAAATACCCAATTTGTTCATCGGTATAGAAGATTAAAGAGCCACAGCAACAAAACAAACATGAGTGCATTGGAATAGACTCTCCAAGGGTCCGGCTTAGTTCCTGTCACTGCTAGCAGACTGTAGCCTGTCATAGCCTTTTTCTTTCACCCTTCCTTTTTTAGCTTCTCTGCCCTCTTTCAAAATCTGATTAAGATGTCCTGGGTCAGTTTGGATGAGGCCCCCAGGATCCCAATGCGAGGGGAAAAAATATTTGTGCACAATGGTTGGTTAGGACCACGGAGAGCAACAAAGCATTGATGCCTCCCTTGGCTACTAGGATTAGACTCCAACATCAGGCTACACCCATTAATGGCCCTAGGTTGTCAGGGAGCCATATTTAAACAGAAGTTGTGGGGCCATCTGGCATAATTGATGCAATTGGGTTCTTATATATCCATTCACTCCATTCATTCATTTATTCTGTCATATGGCTCCAGAGAGAAAGAAAGGAAAGGATAGAAAACATAGTTACCTGATGACTCCCGATTCTTACAAGGCCCAGTGGTTTTCCCCACCATTGGGATCCAAAAGAGTCCCCTTTATCCATTCAATCAACCTCCTTTTACCTGAATCAGTCTAAGGAGGTTTCTGTTCCTTGCAACCAAATGATTCCTGATAAAGACAGCATCGTTGGACTAAGAACCCTCATCCAATAAATGACAAGTCTTGTCGTTCTGCCCCCTGTAGAGTTCTGGGCATGGAAGATTCCGATATCCAGAAGCCGATAGCGTAGATGAAGGACACAGCTTGGAGCAGGCCCTCATGAGACATGCGTCCTGGTCACAGCCAGAAATGGGCTTACTCCATGTGGACAGAGGCAGCCCCCATCATTTTGGGGAAGCAGTCAAGCAACACCAATAAATTAGGTCCCAGTGATGCTTGCTTTATTGAAGCACTCAGTTTAATGAGTCTTTCTTTGACACACAAAATTCTACTTGCACCATCAGCAAATGTGACCTATTTGGTGTGAATAATTCAGCGTTTTGCAGGGGTTCTGACTTCCAATGAGAATGCCGCACTGTCAAAGATTCTTAACTAATCCTATGGAGCAGAACTGAGCTCTGGTTCACCTCTGAGTTTGAAAACACTTGGGAAAACAGTAAAAAGAGAATAAAAAAGAAAAATACTTCCCTCCTAACTAACAACAGAAACCACTCTCCCCAAACTCTTCCAACACACACATCAGTGTGCAGAAATTCTCTCCCCCAAACCTTAAACTTAGTCTCAGGGGATTTTGGTACAAAGAAATTTCTGAAGATGTATTTCTAAATGAGGAATTTTAAATGGAAAAGTCCAGCTCTGGATAAATGTGCTGGCTGTTTCTGCCCAGAGAAAGCAGGGATGAGGAAGTTCTGACCACTCACAGCTCAAAAAGCTTTTTTCCCCTTCTTTCTGTCCAGCTGTGTGATGTGGGGCAAGTCACTTCCCCTTTCTGGGCACATTTGCAGAACTAAAGCCTCAGGTTAGAGATCAGAAATCCTTAACCAAGAATTCAGGGTGGTCCATGTGTGGTCAGTGTAATCTCTGAAATACTGTGCTAAATTCTCTTTGTATGTGCATTTGGGGAAGGGGAGAGGCTCTACAGCTTTTATCAGATTCTCAAAAGTGTCCAGGACCTCCGAAGCTGGAAAACTCCTGGACTGGACAATTGCTAAATCTCAGTTCGGCCCTAAATCAGGCCATCATTCCAATGTCTTCTGTGAGTCTGGAGAGTTGTGTTTCTGTACCTGGACTACTCATGCTGGGGACTTAAGGGGACTAAGAGTGCTTTCACCTTCCAAGCTTCACAGCCAAATTAGGGGGCCCAACCACCGGATGCAGCAGGTTTATGTTTGTGTGTAGGCTTCTATCAGGGGGAGAGGATATTCCTTCATTTATTCATTCCACAAATATTTATTGGGTCCTCCCGTGTGCTAAGCCTTCCTCTACCCACTGCCCTTCTGCCGCTCACAGTCTAGGAGATAGACCACGGAAAAACAATCACAAATACCTCTGATTCCAAAGTATGACAAAGCCTCTGAAGGGTCACTAAGAATTTTGGTGAGAGATTATAAGAAGTGACCTGTTTTTTTCTTCACTGTCACATTCCACACATCCGATGAGTGACAGTGAAGTTGACTTGTTCTTGCTCATCAACTGAATGGGGAGACCCATGAAGGAGAGGGTAGGGGTGAGTAGGACCCAGTCATGTGCTACCCATAAGGATATAAAACCAAACTGCACACTTCCTGCACTGGAAGAAGCCTCAGGCTCCCAGGGAAGGGAGTGGGAGAGGGGATGCTGTGGGGGTGCTCCAGGTGCTCTCAAGGTGAGAACTTTGAAGAACAATGCTCACTTGAATGTGTAACTTTATAGCACTGGAAAAAAAAATAACATCATTCATTTGGCATCACACCTGGTGTTGCACAAAACAAAATATAACAGAGCTAGCTCACTTATGGCTGAGACTGTTGATTCTCAGCCCACAACAGGATTCAAAGCAGTCTAAATAAAGCAAGCAAGCAAATCCAAACACACAAACCAGGTAAATTAAGGGGTGATTACATCCATTTGTGTTTCAGAAGCACTCTGATTTATAAAGGGCTGTCTTAAAATAGCGCCCCTGAAGTATTTACAGATCTGTAACTTGCTTGCTAGAAGGGCTGCAGATGGGGAGGGAAACCTAAAACAAAAATTGCAGAATTCCTGGTCCACTGAAGGACACTATAAAGAATGTATGACCTGACTTAAAGCTATACATGTGGAGGGACTTACCCATGAGGTAAGGAGAAGCACGCCTACAACCGTGCTCTGACACCCAAGAGCTTTTCTCAAGGTTTCATTATCTAGGCATGATTAATTAAGTCATTGATTTAATTTAAACCATGTGGTTGAACTCAATCTCTAGTCCCTGTCCCCTCTCCAGAGGTGGGGTGTGGGGCTGAAAGGTCCAACCTTCTAATCACTTGGATGGTTCCTCTGGAAACCAATCCCCCCACCTCCTGAAAACATCTAGCTCTCCCCTCCTTTCACTCCCCACCCCGCAAAAAGAGCTCATTATGAATAACAAAAGATACTCCTATCACTCAGGAAATTCCAAGAGTTTTCGAAACACTGAGCCAGGAACCTGGACCAAAGCAGATATATTCTTTATTATATCACATTCCCTCCACCATGCTGTCTCCTGCAATAGAAAGCTGAAGGAAGGTCTTAAGGGGTCAAATTAGCCACCCCCTGCCTCCAGGTGAGCCTGTGTTTTAATCATTGAAGACAGCTAATTATCATTTTCAGAAAAAAAGACAAGGAGGGGCACCTGGATGAGTCAGTCGGTTAGGCATCCAACTCTTGATTTCGGTTCAAGTCATGATCTCAGGGTTGTGAGATTGAGCCCTATGTTGGGCTCCACATTGGACTCTGCACTGGGCATGGAGCCTGCTTGGGATTCTCTCTCTCCCTCTCCCTGTGCCCCTCCCCACCCCCTCCCTCCCCTAAAAAAAAAAAAGAAAAGAAAAAAGAAAGCAAGGAAGTATCATAGGCCAGAAGAGACCCCAGTCAGCACATTATGGCCACGCATTTCCAGAGTCCCAGGATGACATGGCAATAAGGACATGCTCTCCATGGGGGACTGGCCATCTTTCTTCTCCAGCTATTCCCATTTGCTTTGATTAAACCTCTCCAGTCTCCCCAGTAGCCTGAGAGAGGACTGGCCACCAAGAGTTAACTCTTTGGAAAGATCCAGGATGGGAAAGAGGTGGTTCCTAAGTTCTACCACATTAGGATGCACTAATCCATTGTACCTGGTTTTGACTGTTCCTAAGATACTTCATACCCATAAAGGTCTGTGTTTGGAAGGGTTTGTAGATTTATTACTTCTGCTGAATGTGTCTTCCTATACTTGAATGTACTTCATTTTCTTTCCCTGCAATTACTCTGAAGTTACACAGTCAGTAGTGCATGTAATCGTAGACACTACAACCCACAGACTCCTCTTGACATTCTCAAAGGCCTTTCCAAACCTGACACTGCCCTCTTTTTCTTTGAAAAATCTTCTCGTATTGCCTTTTTCATTAATTCATTCATTTGTTCATTCATCTCTGCCTTTTCCTGGACTGCTTTTTCCATATTGTTTAACTGGTGAACTCCTCCTCAGCCTTTAAAGTCCAACTCAAATGTCACCTCCTCTGAGAAGCCTTCCCTGATTGCCTTCAAGTCTCTCCTCCACACTCTCTTCCATATATATCTTAGACATTAATCTGTGCATTTATCACAATCTGTTATGATTATTTAATTACATGTCTGACCAATTCTCCTGGACTGAAAATCCACTGAAGGTAGGGGCTGTGTCTAGTTCCTCTCTGATTCCAGAACCCTCATCATGACACTTGACACTGAGTAGAAACATTTGTGGAGTGAATATATAGATGAAACCTGACCTACAGCAAGCATTGCCTATTCCATCCATAGAAGACTGTTGATTTCCCACTCAACAACCACTTCTCCCTTCTTTCTTGCTAATAGAACCCCAATTTGATCTAGATACGTGGCCCCTTTCCCAGCTCCAGGGGGATGGATGTTGGTTGTTTCAATACAACCATGGTAATTCCACAACTCTGGCCAGTGATTGGTTCAAGTGTATGCATGTGTGCGGCCGTAGCCAATGTAAGGCAAGTGTGCTGGGTGTGAAGATTGTGGGAAGAGGTGTCCTTTCTTGATAAAAGTAATTGCACTAGGGTTGCTGGAGTGGGGGTGGGTGGGAGGGATGGGGTGGCTGGGTGATAGACATTGGGGAGGGTATGTGCTATGGTGAGCGCTGTGAATCGTGCAAGACTGTTGAATCACAGATCTGTACCTTGGAAACAAATAATGCAATGTATGTTAAGAAAAACAAAAAAGAAGAAGAAGATAGCAGGAGGGGAAGAATGAAGGGGGGGAAATCGGAGGGGGAGACGAACCATGAGAGACAATGAACTCTGAAAAACAAACTGAGGGTTCTAGAGGGGAGGGGGGTGGGGGGATGGGTTAGCCTGGTGATGGGTATTGAGGAGGGCACGTTCTGCATGGAGCACTGGGTGTTATGCACAAACAATGAATCATGGAACACTACATCAAAAACTAATGATGTAATGTATGGTGATTAACATAACAATAAAATTTTTTTTTAAAGTAATTGCTCTAGAGAAATGCCTCATTCTACCTTTGGATGAAATTCTAGGAGGCCAATGTCTCAAGCAGGGGCAGCCATCCTGAGACCACATGGAGGGTGGCTGTGGGGTCAAGGTGACACTGTTGTGTTTTGGGGCAAACCAGCCTGCACCCATCATATAATACAGGGATTGGTGCCCTGAGTTCGCTTTCTTCCAGAGTGGGGAGGTTTAGGTGTCTGTGGGAAGGGGCTGGCAAATTGCTGAAAGCTTGGGGTGCCTGGGTGGCTCAGTCGTTAAGCGTCTGCCTTCGGCTCAGGTCATGATCCCAGGGTCCCGGGATCGAGCCCCGCATCAGGCTCCCTGCTCCGTGGGGAGCCTGCTTCTCCCTCTCCCGCTCCCCCTGCTTGCGTTCCCTCTCTTGCTGTGTATCTCTCTGTCAAATAAATAAATAAAATCTTTAAAAATAAATAAATAAATAAAAATACTATTCGTTGGAGAGGATGATCAGGATTACCAGTGTCCTCTATATGTGGTTTAGTAGACTTCCCGGTACAAGTGAAGAACATGCAGGGCGCCTGGGGGGCTCCATCGGTTAAGCGTCTGCCTTTGGCTCAGCTCATGATCTCAGGGTCCTGGGATCGAGCCCGGCATTGCATTCGGCTCCTTGCTCAGCAGGAAGCCTGCTTCTCCCTCTGCCCCTTGCTCATGCTCTCTCTTGCTATCTCTCTCTCTCTCTCAAATAAATAAATAAAATCTTAAAAAAAAAAAAAAAACAAGTGAAGAACATGCTTCCCAGTGCCTTGCCATGTGACTAATTTAGCCAAAGAAGGGTAGATTGAAATGACACTTGTGTCCTCTGTCCTAAAGCATTTAGGGGCAGGGCAGGGCAACCTCTATGCCCTCTCTTCCCCTGCTGCCTCAACCCTCAGAGCCATGTATCCTAAATGGCATGGTTACAAGAGGGCACCAGGGTTTTAGGTCAGGAAAAAAAAAAAGTTATTGTGTTAAGCTACTGATTTAGGGGTTATTTTGTTACCCTAGAGCTTGTCATGATTAATTCACAGAGTAATATATTTGGAAAATATAAACAAAGAAGGTCAGAAAAAAAATCTATGGTCCTATCAGCACCATTGGACCTCAGGCGGCCATGGTACTCTGTGGAATGTTCTTGAAGGTTCCATCTTTTAATCCAGCCCTTCAGTGAACTCCCAGGAATGTGCTGGGCTCTTTTGAATCAGTGACCATCACCAGAATTCAAGCAGACTGGTGGCCATGGTATTCTGTGGAATGTTCTTGAAGATTCTATCTCTTAATTCAGCCCTTCAGTGAACTACCAGGAATGTGCTGGGCTCTTTTGAATCAGTGACTATCACCTGATTTCAAAAGGACAGGTAGCCAGAGTCTCCAGAATGCGCAGGTAAGAGGAGAAGCTTGGAGCGATGCACAGGGAGAGACTTCACACATGTTATTAACAGCCATCATCCTCGTGGAGAATTCAGGAAAACTGAAAATCTCTGTCTGTGGGGGGCTCTGTTCCTTTCTGCTTCATGTAACATCTCCAAAGTTTCTGTGTCTTCTCCCATTAAAGGCAATTTTAATTTTTTCAGCGGGGCCAGTGGTGTCTTTCTATCAACGACATAATGTATTACCACTCAAACATAATCTTGTTCGTGACTTTTGCTTCCAGTATTATATCTATTTTTCATAATTTGAGTTTCCACAATTAAATATTAAACCGCAGTATTTCTCTTGAATTTATAAAAAATGGAATTTGCATTGCCCATGCAATCACAACGAAAGCCTGCCTTTTTACTTATGATGTTTTGAACTATCTTTCCATGCCAATAAACATTCTTCTACAGTATCCATTTTAATGCCTGCCTAGAATCCCAATATCTGGATTTATGTGACAAATCTTTTGCTGCTGGACATAGAGAATGTTTCCAATTTTTCAGCACTGAAAAAAGAAAAAGATCCTTAGAGCTAATCCATGCTCATTTCCATCATTATTTGTTTAGAACAGATCCCTAAAACTGAATCTCTCCAAAGTGAATGCAAAAAAAATGTAAGGCTTCTGATCCATACTGGTAACTTACATTTTCTGGAAAGACTGTACCAGCCTGCACGTGTAGGAGTGTCCTTTCCTCGCTCCCCAGCCTCACCTCCTTGAAGCCATCAGGCAGAGATGGAACATGAGCCCATTCAAAGCTTACCACACAAATCTCCTTCACGCAGGCTTTGTGTCTTATGATTAATGATCTGTAGCCACTGCTGACTCTATTTCTTCCCTTTATGTTATTGAACATATCCTCACATACCTTCAAAGAAGCTTTTAAACAGTCTCGTGCATGTAGTTTCTATGGTTTGAATTCCTGAATTAGTTGTATCTTCTGACTCTCGTGGGGGCTTGGTTACCTACATGCTTTACAATTTCTAACTGTGAACTCATCTTCAGTGGGAAATTTTTCTCTGGGATTCCCAGGGGCCAAGATTGGGGAAGCTCATGGCACAGGCCTGATATTTAAATTTCTCCCCATGAATCTTTTACCACTTGTGGTCTAGGGTGGTCCACTTGCCTACAAGCCATGTGCTCAAGCAGTGGGTAGAGCTTTTTAGTGCCCCTGTCATGGATGGAAAGCCCTTTATGATTTCCTGCTTTGGGCTTTGCTAGATCTTATCCTGAGGATGCAACTCTGTTCTCCAGGCATTGGTATTATGACTTCCTGGGTATATGTAGTTCTGATACCAGATGGACCGTATAGCTCATTTAGTTTGTTCATCCTTTCTGGCACCTGGGATTTCTTTTCCTTTATGTTTATTTTTTGATCCAAGTTATGTATTTGAAGCTTTTGATGTTATATTTTATCCTGCATTCCTATGTGCCCGGAGTGTTGAGAGGGTTCTGATATCAACTCAGCTACTCTGTTGGCTAGCAGTCTCTGAGCTGTTCCTACACCCTTCAGGCTGATTTGGCACTCTTTGATGATGGCCAGAAGCTGGAGAGCAGTTGAAGCAACAATCATTGTACCTGTTAAGAAGTCAACACAGGTAGAACACTTGGGACCACATGGATTCATGTACACATGGCTTGTTTTCAAGAGTCACAGTCCCCATGGTATCGGGGGAAGACAAGAAGCATGTCCCAAGCCACAAATCCTCGAGCTCCTGGTTCAGTGCATCCCTTTTTATCCACAACCTTCTAAACAAAAACAACAATTAATACAGCAATCACTGTTGAGTACCAGGCTCTGCTGTAAACACATTGCATGGATTAACCCATTTTATCATCACAAAAACCCCGTGAGCTACATTTGAAGCCCAGATCTTGGAGTCCTGACCTCGAAAACACACGTCTGACCTTTCCTTGTCTTCTGCATCACATCCTCCCCAGTTCCCCTTGAAACCCTTTCTCTTGGGATGTCCTTGGTGTGTTCAGTCTATTCTTTATCATTAAGGCTTTTCATCTGATTCTACCAATCCAATACATCCTATTTCTAGCAAGAAGAGAGAACTTACACAACCACATGATTATACCTCAAGTCTCCTCCTACCCCCCTCTTTCTCTCTCTCTCTCACACAGAACTACTTATGAGGTACATTTACCACACTTAATTAACTCAATGCATTCTCCCCTTTGAAAGACATTAATTCCCCCTCTCGAGCCAGGACCACCAGCAACCTCTCTGCAGCAGTTCGGCGAACCCCAGCAAGCTAATTATCATGCAGAGTTTCCAGGTGTACTGCATCCTGGCTACCCTTGGTACCCGCTCTGAAAAAAAAAGTACAGATGCTATGCTTCTCAACCACGTCTGAACAGTGGAATTGCAGGGGGAGGTTTAAAACGATACAGAAGCCTTGGTCCCATCCCTAGTGATTCTAGTGTAATTGCTCTTCATGGGGCCCGGGCATTAAGAGTTTGAAAATCTTTCCAGGTGATTGTAGGGCTGAAAATTAAGGGCTGAAAACAGTCAGGGCTGAAAATTAAGATGAAGCAAGTTATCC
Source organism: Neomonachus schauinslandi (assembly GCF_002201575.2). Classification (NCBI taxonomy): domain Eukaryota; kingdom Metazoa; phylum Chordata; class Mammalia; order Carnivora; family Phocidae; genus Neomonachus; species Neomonachus schauinslandi. The sequence goes on from NC_058416.1 coordinate 74,153,083, forward strand.
CCCCAGGATTGTGTCGTGATTGCTCTGTAGCTGGATTTGGGCAGACTGCTCACCCTTCTTGCCTTACCCTGATGACCTTGGGACTTGAGGATGCATGCAGTCATCCAGAGGACTTACTGAAATACAGATTTCTGGGTCCCACTGCCCACAGAGTTTCTGGTTGAGTAGGTCTGGGGTGGAGTCCGCGAACTTGCATTTCTAACAAGTTCCAGACAAGGCTGATGCTGCTGATCCAGGGGCCATCCTTCGAAACCATGGTCTTAGAGCTCTTCTTGCTTGTTTAATGGTCCCTCTAGGTGCCATTCACTGCCATGGTTCGGAACACTATGCCAGCCTGTTCCGGTTTTCCCAACTTGTCCTTCAAGGTCTGATTCAAGTCCTCCCTTGATCAGGTCTTCCTGATGGCCCAGCCAGGTGGCCCCTGCTTTCTCTCCCACATGCTGGGCTCCTTTTCTGTGACTCTCATAGTGGCTGATAGTCACAGGTCATAGACTTTAGGTCTAGAAAGATGCTCAGCATCCAACAGTTTTAAAACTTTACCTTTGAGCTGAAGAACTCTTTTTCACTCCAATGAAATCCTATTCCAAGCAGCAATATTTAAATTACATAGATGGGGTGTGGCTAGGAGACTAGGAACATCACCATGTCTATGTTATTTCCCCCCTATGGAGTCTTGAGGCACTTGGGGGAGGCATATGAGAACTGGGGAGCATAATTTGGAAACCACCCATAGTCTAAGCCTTCATTTTATGTGTGGCAAAACTGAGACTCAGGACAGGTAAGCGACATGCCCATTCATTTATTCGATATCATTTGTCACTGACTCTGGGCCAGGCACGGTGGCAGGTCCTGCAGATGGTGAACAGGGTGGACAAGCCCCAGGCCCAGGGAGCTTTCTTCTAGCTGGGGAGAAAATGAATAAGTAACCACACAGACAAAATGACCACGAGCTGTGGTAGGAACTAAGAGGGATCCTGGCATATGCTAGAATCACATGAGTTTAAGGTCTTTGTGAAGTGACCTTTATTCTGAGTCCAGAGGGATGAGAAGAAACCAGCTATGAGTCTTGTTTGTGGGTCACAGTGAAAAGTCTGGATCCTCTTCTCAGCGGGATGGAAAACCAGGGGAGGGGTTTAAGCAGAGAAATGACCAGACCTGATCTTGTTCCTCTTGTTATTTGCCTCCTTGGACAAATGGGTCTCGATCTTTGTATCTTTTATGGCATCCACAGAGACTAAGTACTGAAAATATGTGTGCTGATGGCTGGTTTCCTGAAGTCAACAAGGACTTAAAGTCCTATTCTGGGAGTGCCTGGCTGGCTCTGCCAGTGCAGCGTGCAACTCTTGATCTTGGGGCTGGGAGTTCAAGCCCCATGTTGGGTATGGAGATTAATTACTTAAAAATAAAAATAAAGCTGTATTCTGTGTAGCTTCCCATCTTCTAGACCAGTTATCTCTTAACCTATTTGGGGTTTGAACCCTGTCAAGCGTCTGATCAGAGCTATGGAGCTTTCCTTAGGAAATATTCCCATGCACACATGCACATAGTAAGATTTCTGAGAGACCTGAAGCCCATCTCAGGACCTAGCCATCTGCTGTAGAAATTACAGCATGATACCTTTCCTTCAAAGACCCCTGATTTGGCTGGATATCATTGCTATCCTGGATTTAAAATCAGATTATCTTCAGATTTTTAAGCCCCAGTTTTCCTACTTGTAAGATGGATTAATGCATATGTCACGGGGGACTTTAAGAATTAAACAAGATAATGCAGAAAGGTGCCTAGCACAGAGGTGCCCAGTAGATATTAATTACTTGCCCTTCCTCCTTGGCAAGAAAGGAAGCAGCTCGGGGCACGTGGGTGGGTCAGTAGGTTAAGTGTCTGCCTTCGGCTCAGGTCATGATCCCAGGGTCCTGGGATCGAGCCCCACATGGGGCTCCCTGCTCAGTGGGGAATCTTGCTTCTCCCTCTGCCCCCCACCCCCGTTCATGCTCACTAACTCTCTCTCTCTCAAATAAATAAATAAATAATCTTAAAAAAAAAAAAAAGGGAAGCAGCTCTTCATGAGGCTGGATCCTACGGTTGTTAAGAACCTGGCTCAGCTGTGAGGTAGATGAGAGTGGAATCCTAGTTTTGCTTCTTGTTCTGTTTTCTCATCTATAGAATGGGGATAGATATGTAAAAACCCTTAGTAAAGTGCCTGGCACCTGGCCAGGACTTTGATAATCAATTTCTGATAATCCTGATAATGATGAAGATACTAATATTGTCTGTTCTCTGCGACTCCACACCTGCTTGGGTGAGGAATATAGCTGGGCGTACAGGACGAATTGAAAACACAGACTTGATTCTTTTTTTTTTAATTTTTTATTTTATGTTAATCACCATACATTACATCATTAGTTGTTTTTTTTTAAGATTTTATTTATTTATTTGAGAGAGAGAGAATGAGAGAGAGCACATGGGAAGGGGGAGGGTCAGAGGGAGAAGCAGACTCCCTGCCGAGCAGGGAGCCCGATGCGGGACTTGATCCAGGGACTCCAGGATCATGACCTGAGCCGAAGGCAGTCGCTTAACCAACTGAGCCACCCAGGCGCCCACATCATTAGTTTTTGATGTAGTGTTCCATGATTCATTGTTTGTGCATAACACCCAGTGCTCCATGCAGAATGTGCCCTCCTCAATACCCATCACCAGGCTAACCCATCCTCCCACCCCCCTCCCCTCTAGAACCCTCAGTTTGTTTTTCAGAGTCCATCGTCTCTCATGGTTCGAACACAGACTTGATTCTAAGGAGGCTAGAATTTGGGCATCTCTGTTAGTCTACGGAAAACCTTTCTAGAGTGCTGCCCCATGGGAAACACCTTGGCTAAAGACAATCAGATGCTTGTGAAATCCATGTCCCTTGAACATCTCTGCCATCTTTCTGAACCCAGGCAAATCAGAGGGGAGAACGACAGTTCCTCAGTGATAGGAGATAGAACTGCCTCCCTCTGGGAACGCTGGTTAGCATGAAAACACTGCAACCCCAAGACAGAGCATAAAGACCAATGAAATGAGGCCAATGCATAATATAGGAGCCTGCTTTCTCCCCAACTTAATTCTGTTTTGTTAAGTAATGATGGAATAAAAATTCAGGATGGTGGAAGATGAGATTTGCAGCTCTATTTGATCAAATGCCTATTGCTGTCGCTTCAAGCCAAACAGGTTGCTTCATAAACAGATAAATAAATCAGACATCAGTGGAAAATGAATAGTCATGGCCGAGGATGAAATGAGACAGAAAATCATTCCTATTCTGTGATGCTCATTTGGGGCATCGCACCCAGGCTGCAGTGGGGGCCCTGAAGTGGCTGATGGAAGATTATTATGGAGTGCGGATTCAACCCAGGATTTGGAGGACGCAAGCCCTTCTTAGGGTATGCCATCTGCCTGAGCCAAGGTCATGCCAGGCAACTCTGAAAAGCCAGCAACTGACCCTCCACCATTAATGCCCCATCTGTGGGATTAACTGGGCTGCCTAGGTAATAATTTATGGGGAATCATTAACCTAATGATATTGGTTCTCTATAAACTGCTTAGTCTGTCTCAGAGAAAATGGATTTCATAAATCTAGGTGGGAAATTCTGGGGGACTCATGAAGGCCCATCAGCAGGGTGGGGATGGGTCACCAGATAGTGAAACTCTGCACTCCTGGTTGGGTTTGAAGGGCCTTGAAGATCACGCCTTCGTTTTCTTTTATCTGCCAGCCAAGACAGTCATTCCAATTGAAGGAGGAAGTGCCCAGGGTTGAAAAGTACAGGCTGGAAAAAGGGGTGTTGATTCTCCTTGCCTTGAGTTTCAGATCCCACATGCGACCTACCCTGAAGATTCTGGAAAAGGGGAAAAGGTAGCATTCCCAGGGTGGGAAATTCCTGGGCTGCAAAGATTCTATCTTTCCTCATCCAAACAAGAATCAATGTACTTTAAACAAGTCAGCTTCTGCATCTGCTATGTGCCAGGCTGGGAGATTCATTGCTTTGTACAGGGGTGCCAGGGAAGCCTCTGAGAAGGTGAGTTAAAAGACTGAATGAAGAAATGGAGCCAGCATGCAATTGCTGGAAGGAAGGGCACTCAGGGGTAGAAAGGCTACCAAGGCAAGTGCAAAGGCCCTGAGGTCAGAGCAAGTTTGGCCTGTTTGGGGAGCAGAGACTTTATTACCATGTTTGCAGGGGACAGGTCTATTTATTCCCATTTGAGAGATGAGAAAACGGAGGCCCAAGGAGATTAGGCAGATAATTCCCATCCACCCCCAAAGACGGGATTTGCAGCAAGTGTTGACAGATCTGTGCCAATCTGTGCATGTACGTACTAGGTCACAGGTCAGCAAACGATGGCCCGTGGGTGAAATCAGGCTTTCCCCTGATTTTGTAGAGAAAGTTTTATCAGAACACAGACCTCCGTGGACATATTGTCTGTGGCTATTTCATGCTACATTGGCAGAGGTGGTCCTGGTGGCCTAGAAAGCCTCATATATTTTTGTTTTTTGTTTTTGTTTTTGTTTTTAAAGATTTTATTTATTTGACAGAGAGAGACACAGCGAGAGAGGGAACACAAGTAGGGGGAGGGGGAGAGGGAGAAGCAGGCTCCCCGCTGAGCAGGGAGCCCGACGCGGGGCTCGATCCCAGGACTCTGGGATCATGACCTGAGCCGAAGGCAGATACTTAACGACTGAGCCACCCAAGCGTCCCGCCTCATATATTTTTGATCTGATCTTTTGCCGATAAAGTTTGCACAACCCCGTGCTAGACAATGATGCCTGTCTTCTCTGTCGTTCCCTTTGCCCTTTGTGGAAGCAGGTGACAGGGCAAATGCCCTGGGAATATGTGTCATCCAGTCCACTGTATGGATCGAAAAAGGAGGAGGAGGAGGAGGAGGAGGGAGGGGCAAAGGAGGAAAGCAGAAAATGTCTTTCATAAGCGAGCACACAGGGTTGTCTGAGGGAAGGAAGGTCCCTTGCAAGGGAGCAGAAGGTCTTGATGCCCATGGAGAGGCATTCGATTTTGGGGGGGGCCTGGGATTATCTCTGCCACAGACAATACGGGTACAGCCACTTCAGACTATGAAAAATTGACATGACTGGAGCCATTTTTGAAAAAGAGTCAGAAAGGCCACTGTGGAGAGGCTGCCTTACCTGCCTTTTCTGAACTGCACCAGAAACTCTGGACTGGGCAAAATGATAATTGTTCGTAAAAGTCCACAGGACAGGGGCGCCTGGGTGGCTCCGACAGCTAAGCATCCAACTCTTGATGTCAGCTCAGGTCATGGTCTCGGGTTCCTGGGATGGAGCCCCGTGGCGGGCTTTGCGCTCAGTGGGGAGTCTGCTTTTCCCTCCGCCCTTCCCCCTGCACATGCTCTCTCTCTCTTTCTCTCTCACATAAATAAATAAAATCTTTAAAAAAAAGAAAGTCAGAGCACCTGGGTGGCTCAGTCGTTAAGTGGCTGCCTTCGGCTCAGGGTCCTGGGATCAAGCCCCCCCATCCCACTCCCTGCTCCGCGGGAAGCCTGCTTCTCCCTCTCCCACTCCCCCTGCTTGTGTTCCCTCTCTCGCTGTGTCTCTGTCTGTCAAATAAATAAATAAAATCTTTAAAAAAAAAAAAGTCAGCAGGACAGTGGACATCCTGATCATAACACTGTTGGTTGCAGACTTTGTAAAGACCAAACAGTTAACTAACGCATCCCAGGAATTTTTTGCTTGTTAACACCAGTAAAGGAGTCGATCAATGTTTAATCCTCTTAACTCCTATAATCACCAACCCTCTTCCTTTTCCTCATAAAAACCTCTTGCCTCCACCCTCCAAGTGGGAGCACTATTTGGGGAATCTACCCGAGTCTGTGCTCCCTGAATTAAAATAAATGTTCATTTGCCTCTCATTGGGGCTCCTTATTTTCAGGTTGATGAGATCATACCAGATGAGCAATAGCCCTGGGTGTAGGGGGATGCAGAGAAAGCGGGGGGGCGGGGGTGTCTCCATCGACAGCAGCCAAGCCTGTGTGTCCCGGCGAGCTGAGGGGAGACACACGGGGCATCTTGATGTTCCACCGGTTATTGCCCCAGGTTTGTTCCCATTGCAAACCAGCCCACCTCCTTGACTTGCTGAGCCTGGGTGATAGGAAACCCGTGACGTTTTCCCCCAGATGTGAGGATGGAAGAAGGCATCCTTCCCGTGGGGAAAGTCTTGTTGAACAGGGGGCTCCCCCTGTTGCTTTCTGCTGGTGTTACACAGTGTCACGTCTGGAAGCGGATGTCATAGAATTCAGAGTAAGCCCATCTGAATTTAAAGCCTAACTCTGCCATGGGGGAGCCATCTGCTTGGAGCAAGCTACTAACTCTTCTGAGTATCAGTTTCTTCACCGCCAGAGCAGGGATGATAACACCTGTCTCCTTGAGTGTTATTAAGATTAAGAGTAAGATGGAAGATACAAAACACGAGCCAGTCGGTAGTTGAAATTCCTACTCTCGATTTTGAAATGGGGAATAAAGACCATATTTCCCAATCTCCCTTGTAGCTGGACAGGGCCATGTGAGTATGGTATGGCCAACGAGATATAAGAGCCACTGGTGCCTTAAGCTTCTAGGAAACACATTTTTTTTTAAATTTATTTATTAGAGAGAGAGAGAGTGAGAGAGAGCGCGCAAGAGGGGGTAGGGTTAGAGGGAGAAGCAGACTCCCCGCCGAGCAGGGAGCCCGATGTGGGACTCGGTCCCGGGACTCTGGGATCATGACCTGAGCCGAAGGCAGTCACTTAACCAACTGAGCCACCCAGGCGCCCTAGGAAACACATTTTTTTAAAAATCATTTTCACATTTAATTTTTTTAAAATCAGGCTATAAAACAGTAGACACCCTAGGATCCCATTTTTGCAATCAAAAAAATGTTTGTATGTATAATATACATCATTATAAATAATGAAAAGGGTAAAGATCAAAACAGGGTGGTTATTGTGGTATAAGGATGACAGATGACGTTTTCTTTTATTCTTAGTGCCCGATGATATTTTAAAGTTTTTCTATAATGAACACATATTTCTTTTCAAAAGGACATAAAAATCTAAAATGCTATTTTGCATATCAAATGACTAAATCCCAAAATAAATACTTGTTTATAAAAATGACTATTTACAGAAGGCTTACAGAACAAAACAAACCATGCCCTGCTTTTCCATCTATTCCCCAACCTCATCCTGTACCCTTCCCCTCTCACTCACATGTCATAAGCAACTGAAGCTCCTCAGTGTCTAGAGTGGAAACTACCTTCTTTTTCCTAGAAGGTGGGTGTGATGACCGGAGCTAGAGCAACTATTATGAACCATGAGGAGGAAGCCTCGTGTTGAGGTGGCAGAGCAACAAGCTAGAAGGAACCTGGGCCCCTGAATTCCTTCACAGCAGTTTTTGATTCTGTGAGTGAGAAAGACGCTCCCATCATGTTTAAGCCATCTTTAAATTTTGAGTTTTCTCCTTCTCGGGGTAGAACAAATCCTAATATACTAGTTGTGTGGCCTTGAGCAAATTTGCTCAGCCTCTCCGAGTCTCAGTACCTCATCAACAAAATAGGTTTAAAAATCCCAAACCCTTAGAAACGTTGTGAGAATTCAAGGACACAACGTGGTGGTTTTCTGCTGCCTCAGAAACGTTTTGTGATGATGCCCTGGAAATACAGATATTCAGGCCCCGTGCTGAAGCATTTGAATCACCAGTCTGATGATGGGGCCAAACAATATCCATTTTTGTCAAGTCTCCAGGTGATGTGATACCCAGCCAGCTTTGGGAAGCATGGGGCTGAGAGATTGACATTTTTTTTTTCTGCTCTCAAAGTCAGAGTGAACATTAAGAGATGTGGTCTGCACGTACCACACAAGGGAGCTCACCAGCTTGGAGGGGGCCTTAGTAAGCCTCCAGACCAGTCCCAACCACCCTGCTGCAAATGCCCGTCAGCCCTTGCTCTCCCCAGAGGAAGGAATGATCTGCTGGTTAACGACACGGTGTGTACTGTCAGCAGCCACCAGCTGCTCGGTCCCATCTGAACTGCTTGCTCTGAATTTCTGTTTAAAACGCAATAGCGTCCATGGATTATGGCTCGCTGGTTTACATGCTCATGATGGATCTTTTAATCTAATTAAGGGAAGGCAAAGATTTTCCCCTGGTGCTTTCAGCCTCAGAAAGCTCTGATTTTTTAGCATAGCATACTAACTGAGAGCACTTGTTTTAGGAGCCGGAAAACCTGGGTCCTAATGCTGGCTGTGTGTCCCTGAACAAATCACTTAACCTCTCTGAAAAGCCAGCTTCCACCTCCACGAGCCAGGCTTTAGGCCAAGCCCTTTGCATGCATGGAAAAAATCCCCCAACAGCCCACGAGGCCAGTGTCTTCATGATTCCCATTTTACAGATGGGGAAACTGAGGCTCAGAGGGGCTAACTAAATTGCCCAGATCACACAGTGAGTAAATGGTGTGAATTTGATAGAACAATGATATCTGGCTGATGGACTGCTCAGAGGATGAAATAGTTGAGTGTCTCTAGAGAGTTTAGCATGGCTGTTATCCACTAGGGGTACCACTCACTATTGTAATTTAGCTACTATGTTATTGTCATGATTATGCAGTTGTCACCAATGGAGGTGGCATGGCATGGGAGCCAGGGAGCATGGAATCATGCATGAAAAGCAGCATTCCTGTCCAAGTGGAGGAGTACAGGAGACAGAACAAGATAATGGAGGGACCCTACAGATCCACAGAGAAGTCTGTCCTGGTCCAGATATAGGCTGATGGCTCAAGGGATGGATGTCTCATTGGACGTTGTCTCTTGACCCTAAAACGTCTTGGCGGTGGAAAGCCTGGTTTTTTGGTGACCACTTTAATTACCCTGTTTGTTTGTATTCCAGCCACTCTTGGGTCCCCCAATGTGCCTGGAGCCAGACGTGTCCTTTTTGTTACTTCTCTCTGAGTCAGGAGTCTTGGGAGAGGAGAAGAGAAATCAATGAACCACCAGGCGTAAACCCACCCCCTAGAATCTACCATTAGCACCTTACTGTGCTCGCATTATCATGTCTCCCATTTATGATGTATTTCAAAGTAAATTGCAGACATCAGTCCTAAACACTTCAGCATTTTTGTAAAGCTTTAAAATAATTTGTGCCATGGAAACCTGTCCTGGCAGTCCCATGTATGTGCTTCAGATGGACACAGAGTCCCTGAGGTGGAGATAGAAGTGGGGATCTGGACTCCTGGACCCCAGAACCACCCTCTCATCTGAGCAGATACCCAGGAGCTCGGGGCTCTGAAAAATAAAGTTTGAAATTCATTACTGCTAATTTACAGAAGTGGAAACTGGTGGTTGGGGGTAAGGCCACTTACCCCAAGTCACTCATTAATTCATCAAAGACTGTTAAACCTGACTCCAGGATTCTTCCATGGTCTCCTTTGGTAAATTGAGAAATGTTGATGGGCCTTTCCCTGGAAAAATGTATGTATTATATAGGGGGATGGGATTCACAGATCTCCAAATCTATTCGTGATTGTCTAAGGGACACAGTGGACTGAGACTGGACCCTTTAGCCAGGTGGCCTCCCCAAGATGCTGGGGGAGAGGGTCCCCTGACCTGGAGGTTTCTCAGATTGTTGGGCCACATTGTACCATCTTGTGGAAGAGAACATGAGATGGGAAAGACATGGGGAAGAGGAGAGGGGACAATACAGAGAGAGAGATCAGAGATAATAAGAGATGAGAGAGGAGAATGAGAGAGGCTGAATAGAGTGGAGAGATACTTGGGGAGAATGTGGGGGAGGAAGCATAATTTTCCCTCTACCCTTCTAGGTTCTTGGCTGAGATGCCCCTGTAATGAAAGACAGATTACCAGGAGAAAAACAAACCCCAATGTTTATAGCAGCAATGTCCACAACAGCCAAAATATGGAAAGAGCCCAGATGTCCATTGTCCATGTCCAGTAACAGATGAATAGATAAAGAAGATGTTGACACACACACACACACACACACACACACAATGGAATATTACTCTGCCATCAAAAAGAATGAAATCTTGCCATTTGCAACGACATGGATGAAACTAGAGGTATTATGCTAAGTGAAGTAAGTCAGTCAGGGAAAGACAAATACCATATAATTTCACTCATATGTGGAATTTAAGAAACGAAACAGATGAACATAGGGGAAGGGAAGGAAAAATAAAATAAGATGAAAACAGAGATGGAGACAAACCATAAGAGACTCTTAACTATAGAAAATAAGCTGAGGGTGACTGGAGGGGAGGCGGGTGGGGGAATGGGGTAACCGGGTGATGGGCATTAAGGAGCGCACTTGATATAATAAGCACTGGGTGTTATATGCAACTGATGGATCACTGAACACTGCCCCTGAAGCTAATAATACAGTATATGTTAACTAAACTGAATTTAAGTAAAAAAATTAAAAACACAGAAGTTTATGAGGAAAAGGAAGAGCGTTGGTGATTATGCGAGTTAAGAGGAGAATCTCTCCATCCATCTCTCCATCCGTCCATCCATCCATCCCTCCATCCACCTCTCTCTCAATCCCTCTCTCTCTGCACATACATCACCAAACATTTATGGAACATTTGCCAGGTGTGTGTTAGGCCCTGGAAAAAATGGCAGAGAATATGACTACGCAGGTGTCTGTTCTCAAAGACCTGATAAAATTCTAGAGTTAAGATAAAAAATCAGCTAAATAATTAAAAAAAAAAACAGATAATGACAAGGGCTTTAATGAGAATAAACAGGAGAATTTGGTGGAGACTGAGAAGTTGCCTGATTTTTCAGATTGATTTTTTAATAGAGAATGCAAATACACGATGCCGACTTAAAAACATACATTTAATTTCTATTTTCATCAAGACGATTCATGAACATAGTTTGAGCATCCAAATAACGCAGGGAAGTGAGGAAAAGAAGTTCTTGTGCCTGTGGAAGTTGCTTCAGATTACCAAAGCAATTTTACATGTTCTCTTTTTTTTTTTTTTTTAAAGATTTTATTTATTTATTTGAGACAGAGAGCATGAGAGGGAGGAGGGTCAGAGGGAGAAGCAGACTCCCTGCCGAGCAGGGAGCCCGATGCGGGACTCGATCCTGGGACTCCAGGATCATGACCTGAGCCGAAGGCAGTCGCCCAACCAACTGAGCCACCCAGGCGCCCCTACATGTTCTCTTATTTGCTCCTCTCAGCAACCCCGTGACTGAGGAATGAGCGGCCCCATTTCCCAGATAAGGAAACTGAGGCTCAGGTTAGATAGATTTTATAAAGTCATCTTCTTAGGATATACTGGGGCTGAATCCCTCAGGCCTTGGCTTTTTATATGGCTTACTTAGGCCAACTGTAGATCCAATGAATAATCCCAAGGAAATCATTTTGGATGCATACAGAGATTTAGTTATAAGGACGTTCATCACGGTGTTATTTATAATATCGATAAATGGAAAAGAACCCAAATTTCCACCAACAGGGAACTGGTTAGATAAACAGAGGTACAGGGGAATACTATGTATAATCCTGAAATAAATCGATTGATCTATTGATCTATCTATCTATCTATCTATCTTCCTATTTATCCTGAAAGCCATACAAATCTTTATTGGAGCTTCTCAGAGAACATCAAAGAGGACTCCGTTTTGTAATCCTTAACAACCCTCCAGAAGTCCTCTTTCCCCATTTTTATTTTCTTGCATCCTTATAGTTTTCCTGATATATACCTCTGAACTCCCTTTCCACTGACACTCAGTCACCTTAGGATCTTGCCTCTCCTCCTCCTCCCCGTTTCTTTCCACCTTTATTCGTTTTCTCTTACAAGATGAGAATCCCCTGTTCTTATTCATCCAGTTCTTTTTATACCCAATTTTGCACCATAAAAGCTCAGGAACCCAGGTGGTTAACACAAAATTCTTTCTACTGGTGTGGGAGGTAAAGAGGGAATGCTAAATAGGCAACCACAGAATTATCATTAGCAGGTGGAAGAGGGTTAAAAGATGCAAACAACCAAATATTAACCTACTTTTCCTCCATCACACTTAGATCTTTAAAGCTTTGTTATTTTTGGACAGAGCACCTTTCAGAAAATTCGTGTCCACCGGCAGGCCCACAGCTGTGTAGGAGAGTGTCAGGAATCCTTGCTGATTGTGAAGGTCCTCAGGATGGATGTTTGCGAACTAGGGAAAGAATTCTGGAAAAATCGAAAGGCAGTTTCCCAACCATGGCCACTGGCTTCCAGAGAGGCAGAAAGAAACACACCCCTCCTCTGTTCCCACCTCTGAATAATTGGAACTGAAGCAATGTCCTGGTTTGGGCCTCTAGGTGGATGAAAATAAATCATTTTCCTTTGGCCCCTGCTCTGGGAGGGAGGGCCTTCACAATCTTGTCTCTATTCAGAGTCAGTTTAACACAGTATTGACATGCCTACATAGAAGGAAGTGACCAAAGACAGATGCACTCAGCAAGCCCCTGGAATGGTGGGGTCTGTATTTCAAGCAGCCGCTGGAAAGGGGTGTTCAGTGGGGTCACCCACATCTGTGGGAAAGGCCTGAAAAGTGAAATTCTGAGATGTGTTCCTGCTGGAAGCTTCCAAGCTTTCTTCTCCTGGAGTCTAAACTCCTGTCTCTGGGGTGGTGGGGGCTGGATTTCATGTGGCTTGGCTGGGCTGATCCCCACTCTGGCCAGGCACAACTATGAACATGTAGCCATATGGACTTAATCAGAATAGCTCCTCCTTTTGACCACAGTGATTGGTTCGATGGCGAGTTCATGAGCCAGGCTGGCCAACCAGAGCCCTTCCTAGGATTTTTCTAACGGAGTTCTTGGGAAAGATGAGTTTCCCACTGAGACCGCTTTAACAGGACAGTGCAAATCCAGCGTTGCCAATGGTTGTCTCTCATCACATCATGAGAGCCAAACATAGAAGAGAGACAACGACTCAGAGTTCCAACTCCATGTGAGTCCCAAAGGTTAGTCTGGAATTTCCAATTTCATGAGCCAGTATATTTCAATTTTTGTTGAAGTTATTTTAGGTTATCTCTCTATCACTTGCAAATCAAAAGAATCCTGGCTGATTATAGGTCCAATATGCAAAAGGTTATAGGATTTTCTGAGGCCTCTCAGCTCTATAATCTCAGTCTCCACCTGCTTGGCATTCAGTTCAATTCAATTCAGTTTCATTCCATTCAATCCCATTTGATTCCATTGACTCTATTCAGTTAGATTGAATCCAACTCAATTCACCCAACTTGGGTTTTTTTTTTTTAAGATTTTATTTTTTTAAGTAATCTCAACACCCAATGTGAGGCTCGAACTCACAACGCCGAGATCAAGAGCCGCATGTTCCACCAACTGAGCCAGTCAGGCGCCCCTCATCCAACTTGTTTTAAGCAGCTACTATGTCCTGGACATTTTACTGATTCTAGGGATTCATAGATGAGTAAGTGCCCATCTTTACACTTAAGGACTTGAAAGTGATTTATAAACAGTCAATGTGAGGGGGGCCTGGTTGGCTCAGGCAGTAGAGTGTGCAATTCTGGATTTGGGGTTATGAGTTCAAGCCCTATGTTAGGTGCAGAGATTACTTTTAAAAAAATAAACAGTCAATGTGATAAATATTCTAATGTTCCGAACACACCAGAACCAGAGAGAAACACTGATTCTTACCATTCTGATGCCATTTATTTATTTATTTATTTATTTATTTATTTTACTATGATGGGAGCCAGTGTCGTTTAGTACCCAAGAGCAAGGACTTCACAGGACCGACTCATTTCCTACTGTGCGGTAGCGAGGTGACATTCAGTTAAGAGGCTTCACCTCCTGAGCCTTACTTTCTTCATCTGCAAAATGGGGATGTTAATAGCATCTATGTTGATCTGTTGTGGAAAGTCGATGGAAGAACGAACGGGTCAAGCAGCCAACATGCACGAAGTACTCCATACGTGATCATTACCTCCATTCGCTCCTCTGCCTGTGGGGAGCTCTGGGTGGGGGGGGGCGGTGGCAGAGAGCAGGAGTTGGGGGCAGGGGGTGGTCAGCAGCAGGATTCTCTCTACACTCCCCTTAGACACCAAAGCCCTAGGGCCTGGCACATAAAAGGCACTTAAAACAAATGTAATACAAGTGTGTGGAATGAAAAATGAAGAATGGTTGGTAGACGGGCAGGATGAAGGGCAGAGAGAGGTCCAAGCCCTCAGCAGGGGGCTCAGTGTTAATGCCAGAATTTCTCTCTGGGAGGGGTTTAGGGTGCAGTTTTCCTGGAACCACAGGCTCAGATCAGCCCCACGGACAGAATGGGGTAAAATGGAGTCAATTGGGGGCCTTGGCATGAAATCAGCAGCTGAGGGAAGAGGCCTCGGCAAAGTTGCTGAGTTTCTGAAATCCCAGGCGCTCTGTGGCAGGATTTTTTTCTGCCACACAGAACAACCTACTGCCAGGGCTGGGGGCTTGACTTGAAGCCGCAGGATAAGCAAAGCCCTTTACCTAAGATTCAGAAATGGAGGCAGGTGATGGAGATTATGAAAGGGAGAAGTGTTTAAATCCACTGGGGAGGGTCACTCTGTCCCTCCCCAGAACTCAGAGACCCTCTGGTCACTCAGCCTCCTCCTTGGGACAAGTGACAAAGAGCTAGGAGGGGAGCTCAGAGTCAGCAATTCAGTGCAACGACTCCATTTTCTAGAAGTGGAAACCAAAGCCCAGAGAAACTTGTCCCTGGTGAGTGACCCATCAGGTTCATGACAGATTCCAGCAGGAACCCATTTCTCCCATCACTCATCCAGGTGCGCATTCTACCCTACCTCCACTCTGGGAGATTCTCACGAGGTCTGAGCTGGGGTGGCACGGGGTAGGCGGACAGCTTGAGCGTGTCCCGTCCTTCTGCCAGGCTTTTCCTTCACACCCCACAAGGCTTTCCCCGCCCTACCTCCATGCCCCTCCTCGTCTCAAGGGACAACCCTTTGGGTCTCACTTCTGAATGGTCTAGGGGCCATTGATAATTTCCTGCCTCTCCCTCCAACACCTCTTGCAACCAGTCCTGCCTCCTTCAATCCAGCCCCTAGAAGAAGCGACAAAAACTCAAGTTTTTGCAGGGGCCAGGCATAGGGCGGTAGGGACTGGTGGGGACTGTGACACATTGGAGAGTCCATGCCCACCTAAAGGTGGCAGGCCCTGCTGCAGGAGCAAAGTGGGCTGGGTGTGGCCAGATCTTGCATTTTCCAGGAAAAGCCAGAAATGGAGATTTTGTGTACCATTTTTTTTTTTCTGTCTAGACAAATACATCTGCTAGGGGAGTCAGTCCTCCATTTACAACTCGAAGTGGTATGTATGGCCTGCAGTCCCCCCCAGGCCTCGGAGGGTCCAGATCAGCCCCACGGACAGAATGGGGTAAAATGGAGTCAACTGGGGGCCTTGGCATGAAATCAGCAGCTGAGGGAAGAGGCCTCGGCAAAGTTGCTGAGTTTCTGAAATCCCAGGCGCTCTGTGGCAGGATTTTTTTCTGCCACACAGAACAACCTACTGCCAGGCTCCTGGATGCTGAGAGCCCAAGATGTGGAATTTACTTTGAAATGTAAATCACGGGGGAAAAGTGATATTGATGTTGCCGACTAATTAAGGGCTGGCCTGGTTCAAACTTTGGAGGGCTCCTGCCTGTCCCCGGCCTTGGAGGGAGCCTGGGAGGATGCGATTTTTATTAAATCGGAGAGATGAATCAAATGGTCTAAGTAGACAGGGAGGCAGAGGGGGAACTCACAGTGGTGTGGAGACTCATGAGTTCTTCACAACTCACTTACAGAGACAGCAGGGACACGGGTCTCGGAACATTAGCCCCAGAGCCATCTCCCTTCCAGGGTCACTGATCATGGAGAGGGGATGGAGTCGTGGGTCGGGCGACAGGGCCTGGGTTTATTGGAACTGAAAACAACACAAGGCAGCTGATTGGAGTGGTCAGCTGTGATTTACCGGAGGCCTCATTTGCAGATTCTCTCTGCAGGGCCTGAGTTATGCTTGGAGACCTTCCAGAATTAGTAGTTGCCAAGACAGGGGCATTCACAGCCTCTCAAGGCCAGCGCCCTGGGGGCAGGAAAACAGGGGCTCAGGGCTGCCTCCCCACTGCCCGGGTTCTCTAATGACGGCTGATGCTTACTGCAGGCTGGGAAGATGATGCTCTCATTATTTTCATTTTACAGAGGAAGAAACAGAGCTGGAGAGGGCCATGCAGCAAGCGAGCGGCAGAGCTGGGATTGGGACCTATCTAGTCTGACTCTAGGGTTCAAGGTCTTAGCCCCTCGACTCTGTAACCCCTTGCTCTCTGCTCAGTGCCTGGCCCATGAGCGATGCTGGGTATGTTCATTTGCTCACTCGCTCACTAATGCATTCATGCATTTGCCAGCCTGTAGTACCTGCTCCCGTTTGCTATTGTTTTGGAGCCCACAAGAACCCGGCCAGGAAGCACCATTCCCCTTTTACAGATGGGGATGTGGAGCTTGCAGCCTGTTAACTGACCTGTAGGCACCAGGGGCGGGACTCGCCCCTCAGTCTCCTGACCCAGATTCTAGTATTTCTACTACTTTAGAGCTTTGCATTAAAATTGAGCTTCCTTGAAGGCAGGCAAGGGATGTTATACTGAGTTTTCACTCCTCAGGGTGCCCAGTGCAAAGCTGAGCATGCTCCCTCACTCATTCCTTCAACAGGTGTGTGCCCGGAATGCCTTTCACAGCTATGCTGGGGGCTGGGGGTCCAGTAGACGTGGTCTCTCCTCGGGAGCCCATGTCCTGGGGAAATCACGGGCAGGTAAACAGACAACAACCTCAGCAAGGGATGGAGGTGGGAGGGGGCTCTGAGACCCCAGAGAAGGGGCTTTTAAATTAGTGATTCTGCCTCTTCCACCTAATAAGGACTGAATCAGGCCAACTGGAACCTGGGGTACAGGGGTGGGGTCTGAAAGTCAGAGAAATCCCCCTGGTGTATTAGGGTATTTACAGATTCAGTCTTTGGATCCAGACAAGCTTGAGTTGGGATCTTATCTACTTGATTTAATCGCCCTGCGTCCTCAGGAGTCACCTCACCCCAGTCAGCTGATTTCCTCCAAGTCATACAAGAAGGATGGAGGCTGGCGTGTCAGAAGAACTCTAGAACCCTAGCTATTTTTACTGTCATTGTCACCACCATAGGTGACATAGTCTATGGTTATCCATAGACTCGGAAGGCTGCCAACCCACATGTGCAGGCCTCAGCCCCTCTTCCTTCCTTGCCCCCCGACTTTCTTCCCTCCACCGCTGAGCACTGACTGAGCCCAGAGACACAGCTCTGCGTCTGGTGCCAGGTTGAGGCCGGCGGGGGCCAGACAGAGAGCAAGCTGAGGGTCTCGGTCTTGGCAACCTTCCATTAGATTGTGCCTGAATGATTTCTGGGCCTAGCACAAAGCCAGCCTGAGCCGATGTGTGTTGCTGAAAGGAAAATCTGAAACAAATGAAACATCATTTTTTTAAATGGCAAAGGGGGTCTCTGACCCTATGGTAAAGTGAGTGGTTCAGACTCTAGAACACAGCCGATGTGTGCCTATTAGCAGCCCCCGGGGAACCGCGCTCCCAGTATTTACGCCCTTGTGTTGTTCTCTGCCATTGAATCTGGCTGGCCCTGGGGCTCCTTTACCCAATAGCCTGTCGCAGAGGTGAGGCTGTGCCATTTCCAGGTGTAAGTCTTAACCAAAAGAGAGTTGCTGAACCCTGGCTGGAGACCATTGCCGTCCTGAAGGTCTTCCCCAGGCCTTGAGCGCCCTTAGATTAGCGGGTGTTAGGTGTTCCAGACCAAGTATCACCAAAGAGAGATTTCCTACTTGACTGAATCAGGGGGATGAAAGGGAATTAATTGAAAAGGGAATGCTTTGCTCACCACGGTTTGAGACCCAGAAGGGAATGGCTTCTTCTCAGTATTAGTTATGCCCTGTTCCCGAGCCACCTGGCCGTGCGCACTGCATTCTGAGAAATGCCGGCTCGGGTGACCCACGGTTTCCTGTAAATTCTGTCCACTCACGGGGTGTGGCGCCCCTTCGGTCGTGGCTCCCTCATATGTCCCTGACTCCCGGGGCCCTGAGAAGGACACCGTCTGTCCATCATCCGGGCTTTCCATCTGGAATTCCATGCCCTCCACGGGGATGTCTGGTCAGGTGGTAGAGAACAGTATTTATGGCTCAGCGGCCAGATGGAGCCGGAATGTTCTGGAGCAGAATGTAGTGATGAGTGAAAAGTCAGTGGTTCTCAGGCCAGAGCCCGTCAAGTACGGTACAACTGCGGGTTTTGCTCTTATCTCAGAAGGGATATGTTTTCAGTTTTGTGCTAATCACCTCGGTTTCCTGTGAATGCACCCCCTGGCTTCTGCAGGCAGGAAGACGGTGGCTCTAGAGTGGGGGCACACTCAGGACCCTTTCAGTGCAGGGACATCACCAACTACTGCCCTGGGCAAAGGACCGGGGCATTTTGGGTTATGTGGCCCCTTCCTTCCTCACCACCAATTTCTGACCATTTTCTCTTGAAATTACATACAGGGCATTAATAATGATGCTGACGGTTCCCTGTCTTCCTACTGCTTGGGCCAGAGGCCTTTTTAGATCTCAGCAGTCTGAGCGATATTAAGTCCAGGTGGAAATCTAATCACGAATCATGGAAAGACTGACTTTTCAGGGCCGTTGGGGATGTGCTAGGGGTCTGGCTCAGGCCGAAGCGTGTCTGTTTCCAGCTCAAATTCCCTGACACCCCCTCCCCTTGGTCATGCCTGGGATTGATTTGTAACTTATTTTCCTGTAAACAAAATGATTTCCTGTAAACATGGATTTGAATGTGATTGACAAGGAGGGGTTGGGCCTGAGCCTAGAATGTGACGCCTGTCATCCCCTGGGAGAGAACTCGCCCTCAGGGAGGAGATGGCCTGGCACGATGACACAATTCCAACAGCAGAGGCTGAATCGTCCTAGGGACAGAGGGATTCCGAGTGGAAAGATTATAATATTATGAGCGTCGCTCAAATGCATCCCCGGCCCAGGCCAGCCGCCTGGATGTGTGTGTCACAGGGCAAAGCAAGGGAGAAGCTTCTTGAAGCTTGAGAGCCAAGCAGCCATGCTGAGATGCCTCTGATATGGTGTACCGCAAGGGGGAGAAAGCCCCTCATGCCTTGCTCTTCATCCTGGGTAAAATCAACAGGGGAATTTCAGCTCATGAGAATGGGCTCCTGGTGGGGCAGGGGGGAGAGGATGAGGATGGTGCCTGGGAAAGACGGGGGCAGGGGGATAATGCCTGGTCCCTTCTATGCCCCTGGAGCCATCTTGGGAAAGTATCACCCTGGAGGAAAATTCTGGGGCACAGGACTATCCCACACAGTCACTCTGGAGGGGCTGCAGGAAAGCCCAGTGACCTGGATATTTGAACTAAGCTCAAAGGAGAAGAAAGGAGAAAAATGAAGAAGCCCTTTGAAGAATGCATATGTGTTTGCAGATCAGGAAGCAGGGCGGGTCGCTCATTGTCTTGGGACCACGGGGGTAGCCAGAGAGAAGCACATCAAAGGACCCCAGAGAAGCCAAGAAAAGGCACTTACCTGCGGGGAGTAGCCAATTAAGAGGGATTTATTTTTTTTATTTTTTTTAAGACAGCAAGTTGAGGCCCAGTGAGCAGTCCACGTCCATCTGCTTGGAGTTGTCCCAGACCACAAGGTAGAGAGAAAGAGACCAGCTTAGAGGGTTCCTTGGTGGACTGGCTCCAGGTGTGAGCGGTCCTTCAGTCAAAGTCAGGGTTGGGCTCAGTTACCTGGCCCTCAGGTAGTTACACCTGGTGAGCAGCCTAGAGAGCATTGCTTCCCCAAGAATGAGGACTCCTTAGTAAGAAAGGGGCTTCCCATTTAGAGATCTAGAATTCAGAGGAGGAACGCTGCTTATATATAGCTGGACACGACAGACCAAAGTTCACAATGGAAAGGGAAAATCTTGCACCAATAATTGGGTGCCCTGACCTAGTCTGAGGCGGGGAAATGGTATCTGCCCTCTAAAGGGCCAGATGAGCATAAGGTACTCAAGAGGAAATCCCACAAGGAGGGGGTGTAGCTTGTTAGAGCCTCATTCAGTAAATATTTTCCCTCTGCCCACCTGTAAGGAGCATCGTGCGCCCCACCCCTGGCCTCGGTCCGGCCATGTGGTTCGCTGTGGCCAATAGGACCTTAGAGGACTGGACACAAACAGACTTGAAATGCATCCGTGTAGTTTGCCCGCTCATGCTCCCGCCTTTAGCGTGAGTGCAGCGTGCCTCTCGAGTTGGACGCCTAAGCCAGGGAGGATGAGGCCCTCGAGGAGCCGATGTGGGTCCAACCTGACATGAGCCGAACCCTGCTGAGTCCAGCCCCGGGCGGCCAAACCCCAGGTGAGTCCCAGACATGTGAGTGAAAAATAGATGCCAAGATGGTGGGCCGAGAACTTTGTCAACTTCAGGCCCCAAATACCCGGAACCCTTTCAAACCCCTGCCCTGCCTTGAAGCATGTACACAGCACTCTTATCCCAACCCTCTCTCCCCGGCGTCATGGGGAAGAGTCATCGCTGCCTGGCTTCACATCCTCGTTCTAGCTCTTTCTAGCTTTGTGTCTTTGAGCTTTGATTCCTTATCTATAAAATGGAATTTAGGATTAGCTACTTAAAGGGGTATGAGTTGGGTTTTTTTTTTTAAAGATTTATTTATTTTTGAGAGAGAGTGAGCATGTGAGAGCGTGTGCAGGTTCAGGGGGGAGAGAGAATCTGAAGCAGACTCCCTGCTGAGCGTGGAGCCCGACTTGGGGCTCAATCCCAGGACCCTGAGATCTGGAGCCAAAACCAAGAGTTGGACACTCAACCAACTGAGCCACCCAGGCGCCCCAAGGGGTATGAGTTTTAAATGAGGTAATGCTTATAAAATATGTTGGACATGATCTGTCACATAATCAATAAATTTTCCACAAGTACGTGTTGATAGTTATCCTTTGTCATGGTTGGAATTCAGTGCTCCAGACCCATTACTTTTGGATTTTACCTTAGGGCCCAGTTAGACTTGGGAGCTAGAATGCCTCCATCCACGTCCCCTCGCTGGCGAGCCTGGCCTACGGCCTCAGCTTCTGTTTCTGGCAGAAGGACACAGTTCTGAAATGCACACACTTTGATTTCCTGCCGGAGAGGCCTCAGCAGATTCTGGGAGGTTGATGTCGAGCATTGAGAAGGAGGGCATGAATCATGTCTTTCCAGGAAGGTTAAAAATCCAGACCCTGGGCATTGCCAAAGATCACAGAGAGTGGGGTCAGGTTCCGAGTGTCTTGTAAAGCCAGATTCTTTCCTTAATGTGACAAGTCTGAATCCTGTAGGATTCAGTGAGTCAGCCAGGTTTGTAAACACAGGCTTGTGTAGCTAGAAGAGGATGTCCTCAGTCTGGGTCAGAGCAGAAGGCGCACCCACTCTACTTCTCCTGCTTCAGCCTCTGTGAGGGAGCCCAGGGGGCCTTGGCTCTAATGTGAGAAGGTGCTGGAGGTTCTTTTGGGATCTACACTCTGTGGTTAAAGGGGTGTTTAAGGAGGACTGTGCCAGAGGAGCTCTTGGGGGTCTCAGTCAGTTAAGCGTCGGACTCTTGATTTCAGCTCAGGTCATGATCCCGGGGTTGTGAGATCGAGCCCCATGTTGGGCTCCACATTCATCAGGGAGTCTGCCTGAGGTTCTCTCTCTCTCTCTCCCTCTGCCCCTCCCCCTCCCTGTGCTCCCACAATCTCTGTCTCAAATAAAAAATAAATCTTAAAAAAAAAAAAAAGACTGCCAGAATCACAAAATTGTCCCAGAGAGTATAACTGAGAAAGAGATGAATTTTATCTTTATACATACTATAGTTCATTGGTTCTAATATGCACATTTTCTCCCACGTTTTAACATCTCTGAAATCAGGATGTTTCTTACCATCGACTGACATGAAAATGTCGTGTCATAGGGTAGTTGGCCCCCTGGTCTCCTTGCCAGTGGTTCATGAAATAACACGTCTTATACCAGCGGCACTGTAGATTTGGTGAAATGTAGTCCTTTAGCCGCTCATATTTATATGGATTTACGATGTGCTAAATCCTCTGATTAGTGCTTTACATGGATGAGCTCCTGAGTAAGACTCTGAAGTGATCCTCATTTTGCAGCTGAGTATACCAAGGTCAGAAAGGTGAAGTCACTTGCCTCGGGCCACACAGCAATGGAAAGGTCCCTGCCTTGTTCTTTATCCTCCTGCCTAAACTCATCTCTCTTTGATCTACCCTCTCTGAACATTCAGTTTGTTGATAAATTAGATCAGGGTTTCTTTTGAAGACCTGCCTGCCTGTCTGTCTGTCTATCCACCTATCTATCAGTTAAATCTATTTTCTCCTCTCTCTCTCCCTCTCCCTCTTTCCCACCCTCTGTCCCTCCACTTTCCCTCTCCCTAGCTTTCCTCCTTCCCTTTCTCTCTCCTTCCACAAATGTATGCACATCTCAGGCATCCTTGAGTAGCTGCTCCCCAAATCTTTCTCTTGATCTCTAACACGCCTGAGAAATCGACTTCACTCACTCACTCAAAATGTATTTATTGGATATCCACTATTACCAAGGCTCTGGGGAAATTATTCTGTGCAAATGAGAGATGAATAAATCTGTTTCCTGATCTCATGGTGTTTACAATATCAGATTATGTAAAACTTTTGCTTTTTGTAGGCCAATTAAAACCCCATTTCAAATGCACTAGGAAAATCTATTGATCAAAAAGTGGTGGATTACACCCTTCTACCTTCATGGATATAACAGAATGCCCTACCTCATACCCACGAAGGTATTAAAAAGCAAAACAAAACAAAACAAAAAACCCTACTGGGACTATCAGAGGGTGGAAAAACTCTCATTTCATGGCTGGAAAAAGTCTTCTGCTTGGCAAATGGTGGGGATTTAAATGCCCTTTAGGGCAAGCTGTTCCTCTGTTCTGGAAAAACCACCTGAACAGGCCCTTCAGCTACACAAGAGCAAAGCAAGTGGGTGCCAATTGTTCCAGGGAAAGCTGTGAATTAGCTGTTATCCTGAACACAGATGGTTAGGCTGAGCTCCTCCTAACTCTCTGGAGACTTTGTTTCATTTAGGGCAGTTAGGGGGATTTTTTTTTTCCCCCTGTGTGCTGTTTAGCCAGCAGGTGCAGGAGGCCTGGATCCCTTTAGGGCTTGCTGTGTGCTGGTGATGAGCGCTGCTGATGGGAGCCGGGGCAGAAGTCCTAGTGGCCGAGGGAAGGATGAGAAGGTCCAGCTTCCAAAAGAACCTGATCCAGCTCAGGGGAGTCCAACCTAGACTCTGTGGTGGAGGCATACAGATGGTATAGTAAAAAATATACAAATGCGGGGCGCCTGGGTGGCTCCGTCAGTTAAGCATCTTACTCTTGACCTCAGCTCAGGTCTCGATCTCAGGGTCATACATTCAAGCCCTGCGTTGGGCTCCATGCTGGGCGTGGAGCCTCCTTAAAAAAATAATAATTTAAAGGGGCGCCTGGGTGGCTCAGATCGTTAAGCATCTGCCTTCAGCTCAGGTCATGATCCCAGGGTCCTGGGATGGAGCCCCACATCGGGCTCCTGGCTCAGGGAGGAAGGAGCCTGCTTCTCCCTCTCCCTCTGCCTCTCTCCCTGCTCATGCTTTCTCTCTCTCTCTCTCTCTCTCTCTCTCTGTATCTCTGTGTCTCTAATGAATAAATAAAATCTTAAAATAATAATAATTTAAAATTAAAAAAAAACAAATGCAAGAATTTACCAAAGATTACAAAACTGAGTCTATTAACCTGTCATGCAAAAGAATGCCAGTGAGGAATTTCGCTGAGCAGATTATGCACAGAGGGGATGAAGTCAGGGGTGTTAGGTGCTAGAAAGGGATTTTCATGGTGCTATATGCTAATTACGGATTGGAAGCTAGCCTGTGGAGAGGGCGAATGGGTCCCTCAGTCTGTACACAGATCTGGTGGACAGGAAAGAGTCTCCAGTTACTTCCAGTGAAGCCTGGTGCTCAGGGTCACTAAGAGCTTGTGGTCCTTTATCAGTTTCAGTTGGTTGCAACCATTTGCGATGGGACAGGACAGACAGTCTGGCTATGTAATATCAGTTTAGGTTAGTGCTGATATAAGTGGAAACTTTCTTACAGTGCTGTTGAAGACTGAGTTACTCAGATTTTGGGAAAGGTACTGATGCTGGGTGATTTTATTCTGATGCCATTGCCTTGCGTTGGGGCCAAAGGGCCAGGCCTCCCCTTTTTGGTCCCCAGTGGGGCTTCTCATAGAGGGACAATTCTGAGACCAAATTTACAAATGGACAATGGCCAGAGCATATATAAAAACAAAACTCTGACCCACAAGCTCACCAGCCCCAGGACAAAACCTTGGCGGCAATTAGCCCCACGTGGTAAGGACCTGATCAAGAACTGCCAGTTTTAAAAAAAAAAAAAAAAAGAATGGCCAGCTTCCCTAATTTTGCCCCTACTTGCAAATGAGGACCAACCAGAGAAAGGAAAACAAAGTTCATAACCCTAACCAATCATGTAGAATGCCCTCTTCTAGTTAGCCCGCCTCCAGCTTCCTGGGCCAACAGCCTCTACTCAGGGCATATCTGAGGCCATCCCTTGTTTCCATTATAAATAGTTTTCCCACTTGTCTACCTTGCCTTTGAGTTTCTGCCAAATGCAAGTGATTGTGGCCGACTCCTTTGCTTTATGGCCAATTCTGAATAAATAGCTTTTGCTTATTCTGATTTGGGTGGTCTTCATTTCTTGCCACAATTCCAAGCCTGTCAGATTGCAGACAGGAAAGGGGGCCAGTGGAGGTGGCATTTTAGACAGGGGGAGCTCCACCCTGGAGTGCAGACGCGGTCTCAGGCACCCCTGGTGGGCAGGATCAGCTGCCTCCGGTGCTTGGAGGCAGGACAGGCAAGGGGCAGCTGGTGAAGGGCCCATAGGATGGGCTTGGAGCCTGAGGGAAGCCCCTCTAGCAGGAGAAATAAATTGCATCCTTGGTTGTAAATCCCTCTTGGACGTTCAGCAATTTCTTGGCAAACTTGACGGTCTAGTCTTGGCTGTGCCATGGGACTTAAAGTAAGTGTTTGCTCCCAGAAGGGGACAGATGAATAAAGGGCAAGGTAGAGGTCACAGTGGGAATTGCAAAAGCCCAGAAGGTCAAGAGGCATCCCGGCAGTGGCAGAGCCCCAGATCACATCCCCTGGCGCTACAGGGCTCTACCCTCAGCAGGATTAAAGGAGGAGCACCCCATAGCCTTTTGTGATGATGGATGACGCTTTCCCTCTTCCTTAACAGGCACCAACCATGGTGTGGTCACCCTTGAGAAACCTCAGAGGTGTTTGGGGGGAAAAGAAAGCTCTTAAAAAGACTATAATTCTTGCCAGCAGTACATTTGATAATAAAAGGGGGGCAATGTCAATAACCAACAGGAGGAGGTGGTTAAATCAGCCATCCAATGGACTATTACACAGTGGTGAAAAATAATGGCAGTCTATTTGAAATTATACACCGAGCAGAAAAAAGTGGGCCAAAAAGTTGACCCAATACAATGCCATTTTCGTGATGAAAACCAGCTACATGGATAGAAAAAGGACCATGAAATTATTGACAAAAATGCTAAGAGTTGTAACCTCTGTATGGGAGCCTGGGTGACTTGCTTTGTTCTATTTGTTTATTGGCATTTCCCGAAGTTGCCATCATAAATACAAATTCTAGACTTACACTGGAAAAAATTAATGTTATTTTGCATGCTGTTTTACCAATGGAGCTGCTTTGGCTCTGAGTGTGGGACTCCACACTCCTCCTGCTGCTCCCACGTGCTTCTCCCTGGGGTCTGCCTGGCTGGCAAAAATTCCAGGAAATAAACCCAAAATGCAGCCTAAGAAGATCTGTTCAGGAACAAGCAGGGAGGGGAGCCAAATTCTTCATCCAGTCCCTCAGCCAGCCATGTCCTTGGAAGAATAAAGAAGCAACACTTTCAGAAAGGAAGGATTTGGCGCTCTGGTGGGAGAAAGTTGATCAGAGAAGCAGGGCGGGGTGTGGGGGCGCGCTGACACAGGCCGAGGGGGGTTGGGATTCATCTTCCTATCATCTCAAGACCACACCCTGAGTTATAACATTCTCCTTGGCTACGAACAGTCGACATTTTCTCCATCCTATGTAGGGTGTGGATAAAAGCATCTTTACACAATTTGGCTATTTTAATGGATCTATAATTTATTTTTTTATTTATTTGGGGGGGAGGGGCAGAAGGAGAGAGAAACTCAAGCAGACTCCATGCTGAGCGTGGAGTCTGATGCAGGGTTCTGTCTTAAGACCCTGAGATCATGACCTGAGCCAAAACCAAGAGTCAGACACTCCATTGACTGCACCACCCAGACACCCCTGGATCTATAATTTAAAACTGAAGTAAGAACTGTGTACTTGAAGCCCCCCCCCCCCCCCCGCCGCCGACCCACTGAAATTCTGAGGTTGTCACTGCAGACTTCAGAGTGTGGGGCAGCTCTGTTTTCATGAACAAGGAGCAGAACAGCTGATGATGGCCAGCCCATAAGTCTCAGGAGCCTGAGCTGCCCTGGCTTATACCAACATGACCACTGCCTCCAGCCAAGCATGGCTGAATTTCTTCTTGCCACTCTCAGAGAGCACAAAAGGTGCTATGAGAGTATATAATAAGGGAAATCCAGTATAATTATGAGTTCTTATTTATTTACATTGGGTCTTGGTCCCTATGAGAATGAAACTTTTGGGGTAATTCATCTACTCATCCATCCATCCATCCATCCACTCATCTACCCATCCACCCACCCATCTATTCATCTATCATCCATCCTTCCTACCTTCCTTCCTTCCACTCATCCACCCACCCACCAATCCATCCATGCACCCATCCACTCATCCAAATACGTATGGAGCACTTACTATGTGCCAGGCATTCTCCAAAATGGTTGCTGCCCCCAAGTAGCCCAAAGTATAGAGGGAAAGAAAGACAAGTAAGTTGCTAATCATCACAGAACAGGATACTCTCATTCATTGCTGTGGAGTTTAAATAGGTACAACCCCTATGTAGGGCAGGTTGGCAGCATTATAACTGCAAATTCCCTTTGAGCCCACAATTCCGCTTTTAGAAAGTTAACCTGCAGGTGTAACCATCCATGTAGAAAATGACTCGTGTACTGAGTTATTCACTTCAGAATCATTGGTAATAGCAAAAGTCTGGAAATCACCCAAATGACCAAGGAGAGGGGACTTATAAGACATATGACAGCATATCTACACAAGACTATCACGTAACTCTTTACGTACTGATATGGGAAGATCACTAAGATTTATTGTTGGGTTAAAGAAGGATATGGAACAGTGTGTGTTATTTTACCACTGTACTGAGACAATAACACATATGTATATAACATTTGTCTGCAGACTATTCCAGGGCACACAGAGGCTTTTTCTAGAGGTGTTAACACCTTGAAGTGACTCACAATGAATAAAAGACGGACACTGGTAGATAAATATCTCCATTCCCTCGCCCCTCAGTGGAAACAACTGAGAGATGTGGATTGAGCCTCAGTTACTCACAGCCGTGACCTGCTCATTCACACACCCTTAGATTTCCTCCATTCCCTATCTCGTTTCCCCACTTTTTTACTATGCTGCCTGGGATAATCTCCCAAATAAACTACTTGCACCCAGTATTTACCTTGAGGTCTGTTTTGGAGGAAAGTCAAACTAAGACATTGTCATTGCTTGTAATAGATTGAAAGTAGAATCATTGGCAGCCTCTGGAGAGGAGAGCTGGGTAGCTGAGGACAGGGGTGACAAGGGGGCTTTTCATCATAGAACCTTTGGTGTCTTTTGAAATGTGTATTGTAGGAAATATTTCCAATGGAAAAGTAATTTCCCAGTGGCACCAGCTGCTAAATGATGCAATTGGAGCAACACAAAGTGTTCTGGGAGCACAAATGGGGCATGTTGGAAAACCCAAACTCAGCTAGTGAACACAGTAAACCATGGGCTCTGGAAGTTAGCTGCATAGGTTCAAATCCTGGCCCTGCCTACCACTTACAAGTTGCATGACAGGCCAAGTTACTTGAACTCTCTGTGCCTCAGTTTCCTCATCGGTATAAATCGAGATTACAACCATGGTACCTATTTCATAGGGTTGTTATGAGGGGTATTACACACTAAGATAAGTCTCTTAGTCCATTCAGGCTTCTATAACAAAATACCACGGACTGAGTGGCTTATAAACAGCAGAAATGTATTGCCCACAGTCCTGGAGAGTGGAAGTCCAAGATCAAAGGGCCAGCATGGTCAGGTGAGGGCCCTCTTCTGGATCGCAGGCTTCTGGCCATGTCCTCACATGGTAGAAGGAGCAAGGGAGCTCTCTGGAGTCTCTTTTATAAGAGCCCCACTCCCATTCATGAGGTTTCCACTCTCATGACTTAATCATGGCTCTAAGGGCCCCACCTCCTAGCACCATCATTGGGGGCTAAGATTTCAACATATGAATTTGGGAGGACATAGACAGACCATAGCAGTATGTAGAGCACTAAGAGACCTCGCTGACCACGCTCCGTCTGTGTTAGCTGGTGTTATGTTCAGCAGTGCGGTTTGATCTTGACCGAATCCATGTTTTTCCAAGGGAAATTTTCATATTAGGTATTCCTCTCCCAGGAGCCTCCCAAATGTCTCCATTCTGTGCATCTGCTACTTCCAGGAGGAGAGTGCAAACATCCCTTAGGAAACTTCCAGATGGGTTTGCACCATCACCAGAGCCACTCAATGGTCGGGCAGAACCTCACAGAACCATCAAGGACAGTAAACGCCCCAGGAACTGATCAGCAGCCCAGGCAAGTTGAGGAGAAGAATCCACGTTTGGGGCCCAAAACAGTACCAGGCAGCAGTTTTGACAAGAAGCTAAGGATGTGCGGTGGGGAGAGGAATGCAATTGGCTTTGGTTTATGTTGTCTTACAGTTTTTATGTCTGCACTGGAATGAGCTTCCTTTTCTCTCTCTCACTTAAAGAGAACTGCACTCTGATAATTAAGCTCAAGGTGAGCCAATGGTGTCTACCATGTCACATAAGTACACTTTCAATTCTTGGCGCTGTTATTTCAAGTGGCGCCATTATTTATTGTACAAGGTAATATGTATCTTTGGTCTCTGGTGTCTCCTAGACCCTAAAGCAGAAAAAATGCTTTAATAAAAATTCGTATATTGCCTCCTTGAAGCTGAGAGGCTGTATTATTAAAGATTACAGAATGGTCTCTGTTTGGGATGTTTTAATGAATTACTGCCTAATATTTCTTTTCTTGTGACACATATGATTAGTAAATGTTGTCTGCTCACTGATTAACTTTGTTTATTTCCTAATTAAGTTTAGGATCAGCTGTCTAGTGGTTATAGAAATAATTGTTTGATTAATGTGTGGAAATTTACATTTTCATTACACTCCTGAGTAAGTTCCGTCCCAATTAGCTCAACACCCTATGCCAATCTGGGGCACTGGAATTACAACTTTCACCCATTAAGTAATAACTGTTATATTGATTGGTGATAATTGGGTGTAGATAGTAAAAACACATTAGCAGAATTTAAATTATATACCAACTGGTTCTTTCCATTTGCTTCCAGAGTACCAAAGTTCTAGAGGTGATTACCTGGGGCTTGGATAGAGTAGGACCTGACATACTTGCCAACGCTTTTTGATCAGTGGATTCCGTGAAGTTTCCAGAAGAACTGTGAAAATCAGCCATCTACTGGAATTTGGTATCTGAGCTTGTCAAGTGAGTATCCCCTTCAATTTCTCCCTAGGCGCCTCACCTGGCCTACCCTAGTGCCTCCCTGTTTCTCTCTCAAGAACTCTCAATGGCTCCCCATTGCCTGCCATTGCAGATTTAAATGTGCTGGCTGGTGCCCAAGAATCTTCAAAATACAATTCCTTCCTATCCATCCATTTATGGTAGGCTTTCTGATGTGAACGCAGACCCACTCAAGGTATCTCAGGAAACAAGGAGGACTCACTGGAAGGACGTGTGGAGTGGAGGTAGACCCACAGAGTCCTCAGACGAAGGTAACAGGGCATTTCTGCCTATCTGGGTTTCTCTCTCTGTGCGGCTGTCTTTTTGTCTCTGTCTCTCTATCTCTACCTTTGTCTCCATTGTTTCTCTGTCTCTCAACTCTTCTATGCACATTTATTCAAGTCTCCTAGTTTCCCACCCAACCGGTTTTCCTCTCCCTCAGGGCTACAGCCTGCACGTGGCTTTGCTTTGCTGTGGTCCTGACTCAACCCCAAGGAAACTCATCACCAACTACCACCCTGCCTCTCATTTCCAATTCCTGAGGGAGGCATGTGGCCTTGGGACTTCACCATGTGTCAATCATTGGCCTTCTGCTCTTGAATTATTTGCCATAGACTTCTACCGGCTGGGCTAAAATTTACTTCATACATTAAAAAAAGAAAAGAAAGGAAAAAAAAAGAAAAAAATCAATCCCTTGTGAATCTAATATTATGTATCATAAAGGGAATTTTTAATCAGTACCATAAATGGGAGCCAGCATTTTCCTGATATAGACTAAAATAAAAGCATAGCAATTTACAATTTTAAAAATCTTACGTGTACCAACTAAGATTGTTCTCTGTGCCCCCCCGTGTGTACACCCTACCCCTAGGAAAGCAGTGGACTAGCTCACCCTTTTGAAGCCACCACGCCCAGTGTTTGCCAGCAGCCTTGGGATTTTTTGCCCACAGCTCACGTGCCCATCACTGTCCAATCAGCTGTGACTAGGGTGAGGACGTGGTCACCAGCTAATAAGCCCAGTAGGTACCAGACTGCCCTCAGAGAGCCAGTGGACTGTGTTAAGTGATCACCTGGCCCGGGATACTTCTTGGAGCCAGGTTTCGAGCCAGATGCTCTACACACAGGATCACACTCCGTCCTCACAGCAAGGCCACGGGGAGGGCATTAGTAGTCCTGTTTCTCTGTCCTTTGAAGCCTAACAGAACAGGATAACCCCCAAGGGTCCAAGGGAAGTTTGGCTTGAGGCTGCAGGAAGGAAGACGAGGCTCCATTCGGCACCTCTCACAGACAATTCCATCAAGAGCTACATCTCTGCCCCAGAATTCAAGGTCAGCTCCCGTGTCCTCCGGAAAAGGAACTCCTCCCCTCCAAGTTCCTGAAAGGTGGAACTGCATGCAGTCAGCCAGGCTGTATCTGTCTGCCAGCGAGGCTTTTCGCAGGAGCCCAGAGGAGGAAAAGCGTTTGGGCTCTGCTGGGAGCACTGGGAGAACGGGCTGGTGCAGAGACAAGCCTCTCATTCCTGATTGCTGATGCCCACGCTCTCAGGACCCCAGCAGACCTGGGTGCTGCCCAGGCGGCGGAGACGGGAGGCAGGAGGACGGCTCCTGACTGCGGAACTTTCTGTGCTGCCTCCATCTGCAGCTGGGCTGACCCCACTGATGAGCATCAGTTCTATCCTTGCACTGCATTTAACCCACCCAGGCTCTGAGGGTTACGCTGGGGGCGCACCAGCCCGCCCCTTGGTCCCCTCCTTCAGCACAGCCTCCAAATTCAAAGACAAAAAATATGATGCTTTGTTAAGGGAGCTGAAAATACTGCAGCCACCTTCTAGACCGTCCACTCTGGAGAGGGGACCGTACCTAAGCTGTTGGCCGCAGTGTCACCAGCACCTGACACGTGGGAAGGTCCTCGGTTATAATTTGCGAATGGACCGTGAGGGAGAATGGTCGCTATGGCTGAACGGAGCGCAGCTTCTAGAGTAAAGAGCCAAGGAGGGAGAGCAGAGCCTTCATTTTTAGTAAGGATATGACCAGAATAGAGGGAGTCCAAAATGGAACAGAGAACCACACGGAGTATCTTTTCTGATGAGATCAAAAACATTGGCTTCCCCCGGAAGGAAACTAGGATCATTTTTAGTTCCCGCAGAATTCTTTCTTGGAGGCTCAGCCAAGAAACATACTGTGTAATAATGCAGTTTCCCAAGAGGGAGAAACTCCTGCCTTCCTGAGTGTAGCTCACAGTGGTCCCCAGGCCACATTCCCCAAAAAGACAGACGCCGGGTCCTGCCCGTGGTGGAATACAGGTTGACCGGGCAGGTTTTGAAGTCAGATTGCTTGGGATTGAATCCTGCCTCTGACATTAGCTGGCTCTGTGACCCTCGACCATGTGACTTAACCTGTATGATCCTCCATTTTCCCCAGCATAACTACCTTGTAGAAATATTGCGAGGGATAAATGAGGTAAGCCATGTGAGACATCTAGCCCACTGCCTAGCCGGGGTGAGGGCTCAATAGCTGGTAGTGATAAAGTCCCACTTCTTCTGGGCCTGCTGGAATTTCTGGATTTGATATACTCACTCCTCCAAGGGTGGAGAGGTGATATACTGTAACTTTGTACTGCAAGGTCACTGGCTTACATGGGGGAGAGGGTTGGACAGAGTGCTGTGGAGGAGTAGGAAAGGATGTTCTATCCTGGCTTGATTCTAGCCCTAGTCCAATGCAGGCCGTGCTGGGGAATATGGGCCAGAAATGAAGCTCAGTGTTGGGCAAACACAGCTGAATATATCATCCCTGCCCTCCAGGAGCACACAGGCTTCTAGAAGCTGAGATACATGTATGTAACCAAAATGGCAGCCTTGCATGGTTCCAGCACACTGGGCTACCTTGTAATTCAAGGTTAGAGTGTTTTAGAAATGCATCCACCCCATCCAAAGGCATCAGAATCAGCCTTTTGGCTAATCCTTGGGTGGAGGGTGACTTTCCAGGAGGAATAAAAATACTGTTTCTCTTTTTCAGAGAAGGGAAACTGACTTTTGTGTTCTAATCACGGGGCCTTCCCTGGGGTGTCACGGCTTCTAAAGGCATGGGTTCCTTTTCAACACTTTCTTTCTGATATGCCATTAAATACTGCCACCCAAAAGAATTTTGAGGATGAGCTTAAAGATGAATGAGGCAGGGGCGCCTGGGTGGCTCAGTCCGTTGAGCGTCTGCCTTCGGCTCAGGTCATGATCCCAGGGTCCTGGGATCGAGCCCCGCATCAGGCTCCTTGCTCAGCGGAGGGCCTGCTTCTCCCTCTCCCTTTGCTGCTCCCCCTTCCTTGTGTGCTCACGCTCACTGTGTCTCTCTCTGTCAAGTAACTAAATAAAATCTTAAAAAAAAAAAAAGAAAAGAAAGATGAATGAGGCAGGATCCAGGGCCAGGGCAGGGGAGGAGCTAGAGGCTGGAAACTTGAAGGATTGTGCTCCATTCCCAAGACTGTCTCTCTAGAGGTCTGAGGGCACGTCAGTGCCTGGGAGGGACAGCATCTGAGCCCTAGGGGGACCAGTCTGTTGGCCTGGGGATGGCTCACCCAGCCTGCATTTCCATCATGGTCAGGGAACTAGCCCCTGCCTGGGCCTCCAGAACTTTCCTGTTATAGTCCTGCCACCACCGGGTAAGTGGCACCAAGGCCCTTCCTCTGCTTTGTGCCCGGTTCATCCACCTTGTAAGAATGCTGCACTGAAGATACTCCCTAAGCCTCAAGAGACTTCTGGAAACTCCAGAATGTGTGGGTGCACTTGGGGGAGGCTCCAAGCCAGCCATCTGGGACTCAACTGAGCACTCAGGCCCCCTCAAAGTGGGAACAATGAGCAGGTGACACCCCTGTTGCAGATGAAAATTTACTTCAGAAAATCAAAGCAATGCAGGGGTGACTATAACCAGAAAGTCAGGAGGTAGCGTGTGGACCAGGTAAAGCTGAATCCAGTAGCTCCGCCTTGTCACCAACGACCTTTTCCCCTAGTTCCTCCTCTCTCTGACTTCCATGTGTTGGCTTAATCTGAACACCGCCTTCCCTTGAGTTCGAAAGAGATCTGTCAGGGGCATCTGGGGGGCTCAGTCTGTTAAGTGTCTGCCTTCGGCTCAGGTCATGATCTCAGGGTCCTGGGGTTGAGCCCCGTGGAGCCCCGCGTCAGGCTTCCTGCTCAGCAGGGACTCTGCTTCTCCCTCTCTCTCTGCCCTTACCCTCTGCTAGTGCTTGCTTGCGCGCTCTCTCTCTCTCAAATAAATAAATAAGATCTTTTAAAAAAAAAAAAAAGAGATCTGTGAGAGCCTCTCCTGGGGACATGGGTTTCCTTATTCATACAGAAGGCAGCTGGAGCTTCATCCCAGGGAAAGATGCCGGGCAATGGGGTAAAACACCCAGCATAGAACGAAGCCACAGAGAGACGAGAGAGCTGGGGCATCTTCTATGGATCCGCTTCTCTCTGTTGGTCCAGGGCCACTCCCCCAAGGCGCTAACTGCCCAGCACTTCGGGCAGCAGGCAGAGCAGCCTTCTGGAGTCAGGAACCCTTGGGCAGAGAGCCCGCGGCACCCCCAGCTGCATGCAGCACGCTGGGTCTGAAGACCGTGGGGGACGCCGGTGCGGGACTGCCCGTGTCTGCAACAAGAGGCATCCGTGGAATCCCTCTTCCGGGCATGGCTCAGCTGAAGAGCATCAACCTCATCCTGGCAGCAGTGGGGAGCCATCGAGGATATTTTAAGAGGGTGGATGGCGGAGTCAGGTTCGCGTTTGAAGACAGTTACCTCTAGAGGCCAGATCACACCTCGGAGTGTCCAACCACCCCAGTTCGTGTGGGAAGCATGCCTGCTCCAGGCTGTGGGGCGCTGTGATCAAGAGAGGGTGAGTCACGAGCCGCAAGGTAAGGATTTGGCAGACAGGCAGGCAGGACAAGGATTTGCTGTGGCCGGAGGCTCTCCACGCCCGCCAGAGCCATGGCTAACTGTAGAGTCTTTGTGATGTAGTCAAGCTCCCCGTCTGCCCCAGACACATCTGCTGGGGGCAAACAGAACACCCTTCCACGTGGGAGCAGGCGTGTAGGCAGCCACCCGGTTCTTTGGGAGCCTCCAGGAGAAGGCAGTCGAGGCTTCGTGGGTCCAGCTTTCTTGCATTCCATCAGACATTGGATTGGGGGGGAAAATGGCTGTTTTCCTGTTTGATCTAAATTCATTTCTCCCTTCCCCCACCCCTCCCTGGGAAAGTATGTCTGGAAGGAAAACAAAAGGTTTCCAGCCAGCAGCCCCTCCTCTAAAGAACAAAGAGCAGGGGCGCCTGGGTGGCTCAGTTGTTAAGCATCTGCCTTCGGCTCAGGTCATGATCCCGGGGTCCTGGGATCAAGCCCTACGTCGGGCTCCCTGCTCGGTGGAGAGCCTACTTCTCCCTCTCCCTCTGCCTGCCACTCTGCTTACTTGTGCTCTCTCTCTCTCTGTCAAATAAATAAATAAAATCTTAAAAAAAAAAAAAAGAACAAAGAGCATAGGACCTGGGGACAAGCAAGCTAAGATGTGGTCTTTATCTCCTGCCCCAAGTGACGCGGCTCAGGCCAATATCTTTGCCTCTCTGGCCTCTTCTGATCTCAAAAGCAGTGCTGTCCAGTAGAAATATTTCATGATCCACACATGCAAGCCACATGTGTAATTTTCAATTTTCTCATGGCTACATTTAAAAAAAGAGAGAGAGCCTGGCTCAGTTGGTCAAACCTGCGATTCTTCGTCTCGGGGTTGTTGAGTTCAAGCCCCATGTTGGGTGTAAAGATTACTTAAAATCTTTAGCGGGTGCCTGGGTGGCTCAGTTGGTTAAGCTCTGCCTTTGGCTCAGGTCATGATCTCAGGGTCCTGGGATCAAGTTCCCTGGGCTCGATCAGGCTCCCTGCTCAGTGGGGAGCCGGCTTCTCTCTCTCTCTGCCCCTGCCCCCAGCTTGTGCTCATGCTCTCTCTCTCACAAAAATAAATCTTTTAAAAAAATCTTTAGAGAGAAAGAAACAAGGGAGATTAATTCTAATAATATATTTTACGTAACTCAGTATATCAAAATATATTATAAACATAAAACATTATTAGTGTGATATTTTACATTCTTTCTCTGTCTTCAAAATCAGGTGTGCATTTTACATTATAGCACATCTCAATTTAGACTGGCCACACATCAAGTGTCATTAGCCACTTATGGCCAGTGGCCTCAGGGTTGCTCAGATCTTGAATTTAGACTGTGGGATTCTTTTTTTTTTTTTAATTTTTTTATTGTTATGTTAATCCCCATACATTACATCATTAGTTTTAGATGTAGTGTTCCATGATTCATTGTTTGTGCATAACACCCAGTGCTCCATGCAGAACGTGCCCTCCTCAATACCCATCACCAGGCTAACCCAGCCTCCCACCCCCCTCCCCTCTAGAACCCTCAGTTTGTTTTTCAGAGTCCATCGTCTCTCATGGTTCGTCTACCCCTCCGATTTCCCCCCCTTCATTCTTCCCCTCCTGCTATCTTCTTTTTTTTTTTCCTTAACATATATTGCATTATTTGTTTCCAAGGTACAGATCTGAGATTCAACAGTCTTGCACAATTCACAGCACTTACCAGAGCACATACCCTCCCCAGTGTCTATCACCCAGTCACCCCATCCCTCCCACCCCACCCCCCACTCCAGCAACCCTCAGTTTGTTTCCTGAGATTAAGAATTCCTCATATCAGTGAGATCGTATGATACATGTCTTTCTCTGTTTGACCTATTTCGCTCAGCATAATACCCTCCAGTTCCATCCACGTCGTTGCAAATGGCAAGATCTCATTCCTTTTGATGGCTGCATA
Source organism: Neomonachus schauinslandi (assembly GCF_002201575.2). NCBI lineage: Eukaryota > Metazoa > Chordata > Mammalia > Carnivora > Phocidae > Neomonachus > Neomonachus schauinslandi. Next base: position 74,189,809 of record NC_058416.1, read on the forward strand.
ATATTCCATTGTATATATACACCACATCTTCTTTATCCATTCATCTGTGAATGGACATCTTGGCTCTTTCCACAGTGTGGCTATTGTGGACATTGCTGCCATAAACATCGGGGTGCACGTACCCCTTTGGATCCCTACATTTGTATCTTTGGGGTAAATACCCAGTAGTGCAACTGCTGGATCGTATGGTAGCTCTATTTTCAACTTTTTGAGGAACCTCCATACTGTTTTCCAGAGTGGCTGCACCAGCTTGCATTCCCACCAACAGTGTAGGAGGGTTCCCCTTTCTCCGCATCCCCGCCAACATCTGTCATTCCCTAACTTGTTAATTTTAGCCATTCTGACTGGTGTGAGGTGGTATCTCATTGAGGTTTTGATTTGGATTTCCCGGATGCCGAGCGATTAGACTGTGGGATTCTAAGATGGACTGTGCTTTTATTGCACGAAGAGAGATGGAGGTTAACAATAGAGAGCTTCGTGTGTGGGTGTGTATATGTGTGTATGTGCGTGTGTATATATATATTGTATGTGTATGTGTGTATATGTGTGCATGTATGTGTGTGTGCATGTCCGTGTGTGTGCGTGCACATATGTGTGTGAGTCGGGGTGGGGCTAAAATGCAGAAATCAGGTGCCAAGAGAAGCTGTAGAGTCTTTATTCCACAGAGCTGGGTTCAAATCCTGTTTCTGCCACTTACTGGCTGAGAGTCTTTGGACAAGTCACTTAACTCTCTAAGCTTGAATTTCTTTATGTGTCAGATAGTTATGACAGAACCTTAGGGTAGTAATGCCAAGAAAATAAGATCATATATGTAAAGCACAGAGCCTTGTGTCTGGCATATTTTAAGTAATTATGGCAGAAATTATTATTCCATTGAGGCAAAATTAAAACCAAAATTTTATGCACTGGAGAAGAAAATGTTCCTGCCTTTTTCTTTCTGTGGGACCAGATACTTTAGAACAAGGATGGGAAATTTGTGGTACTAGACTCTTATTCCCCCGTCTTATGTCTTGACAGACATCACTGATCAATCACAGCTTCCCTCCGCATCTGAGCCTGGATGGAACCTCAGAAGCCTTCTCAACACAGGCAGCCACTACCCATCGATCTGAACTGGCAAGACATGAAACATATTTGCTATCCCTGCCTTAGATCATTAACATCATTAGCATCATCTGATGGAAGGTGGATGTCAGATCTGGGTGTTTCTTTAGTCCCAGAGTCAGGTTGACCCAACCTGCACCTGGTTTCCTGCATTGGCTGGACCTTGGGAACCAGCCGTCTCTCTGGAATGCCTTCCAGGGCCACACATCTGGGTTAGGGTGGAACCCTGGCTATTTATCCAAGGAGGCAGCTTCATTTAGAATTCCAAGGGCCTGATTTCTCTTGTGCCAAGTTGCTGGCGGGTAACGAATGACCAGCCATTTCACCAACCGCTCTGCTTCCCCATCATCATTCTCCCTCAGTCCCCCGGTCACGGTCACGGAGGGTCTCACCCAGGAGTGTTGTGGAGCCAGCCCATCCATCCCGGCTGACAGAGGGGAAAATCTCCCTGCACCAGCCCTGGGGCTTCTCTCACAAAGATGAGAGAACGAGTGCCAAGTTGACAGCCCCCCCCCCCCCCCCCGCCCGCCCACTGCCAGGAGACAAGGCGGCAGAACCAAGAGGAGGTTTAAGACAAATGCAAAGACAACAGGCCCATCCGTCTTTATTTCTTTTCTCATTCAACAAATATTTGCAGGGACCCAGGGCAGTTCCTTAGGACCTGAAGGGAGGGGGTTGTAAAGATGGACGGAGCTTGATTTCTGCCCTCAAAGTCTGCAGAACACAAGGGAGGCTACTGCAAGTCGGTCAATAACTGGAATACCTGATAAATGTGATGAAACCAAAGGGAGGTCACGTCACATCACCCCTGCTGGAAATCCTACAAAGGCTTCAGAGACCTCTGAATAAAATCCGATGCCCTGACCTTGGCTCGTGAAACCTGATATATGAGGCCCCAGCTACCTCTTGGACCTCCTGACCCACTGCCCTTCTCCAGTTGACAATGGCCAACGGGTCCCCAGCCACTCCCCCTGCCTGCAACATCATCCCCTGACCTCCTTTTTGTCGGCTACTTCTTTTTATTTAAGTCATTCTTCCAGCCCCTTTCCAGAGCAGCCCCCTCTGACCCCACCGACAGCCGCCACTCCTCAGCTTCTATGACACTGTCCTCAGGATGCTTCTGCCCAGGTTCTAGTTCGTGTTGCTTAGCACCCGTCTCTCCTCCAAAATGGGAACCCAGGAGAGCGGGGACTTTTCTTTCTGTTCTCAACTACGTCATGTGCATCTGGAGCCCTGCCTGGTAGACGGTCAGTAAATAGTAGACACTTGGTAGATGGTCAGTAAACACTTGTTTAGGTAATGAGTGACGAAGACGTTTTTGAGCACCTGCCAGGCATTGTGAAGAACACTCAACCTGAATTATCTCATTGTCCTCATCACTACACTAAAAGATAGGTGGTATTATTACCTCCATTTTCACAGTGAAGAAAGTCCTCATTTGTGAGAGCTGGGCCTGCTCGTCTGAGCCCTCAGCTGGTAAGTGGTGGAGCCGGGATTCGAACTTAGGTTTGGGTGACTTGAGAAGCCACGCTCATGTCTTCCCGGCACTTCCTATAGGCATTCATCTAGCTCAGTCCTTCATCATTGGCACGTCGTGTCCCACTTTGAGGTGGCCTGAGGTCAGTCGAGTCCCAAATGGCTGGTTTGGGATCTCCCCCCCACCCAGTGCACCCACACATTTCTGGAGTTTCCAGGGGTCTTGTGAGGATTGGGGAGTGTCTTTAGGGCAGCATTCTTACAAGGTAAATGAATAGGGCACAGAGCACAGTGGGCTTCTATAGGCCCGTGGCCTCAGCTATCTGGAGACTTGGGTTCGAGTCCTGAATCGTGGGTGCAGGGTATGAGGGAACACATCACCTCCCAAAGCATCCCTCTTGCCATATGTAAGATGAAGGGAGTTGGGTGAGGTTGGGTATTGCCACCGAGGCGGTCTAGGCCTAGACAGTCCCACCCACTCAGCTTCCACACCAGCAAGGGCTCTGTTGCCAACCTACAATAGAAACTTCTGGATAGGCCAGCCCCTGAGGTTCCTTTCGCCTCTCACCTGCCAACATCTGCTTGATTCCATTTAGCGTCGAGACATACCTGTGGAATAGCAACCTGTACTTTTAAAATTTAAAACAAATTTTGCTGACTTTCTCAGTTAATCCTCACAAGAAGGGAGGCAATATTTAAAAAATTATTTTCACGTCATTTGTTGTTTTTTTTTTAAAGATTTTATTTATTTATTTGACAGAGAGAGAGAGAGACAGCGAGAGAGGGAACACAAGCAGGGGGAGTGGGAGAGGGAGAAGCAGGCTTCCCACCGAGCAGGGAGCCCGATGCGGGGCTCGATCCCAGGACCCCGGGACCATGACCCGAGCCGAAGGCAGACGCTTAACGACGGAGCCACCCAGGCGCCCCTGATGTCACCTGATGGTGTTTCTATCAAAATAAAAAATTTTCAAACATTTAGGGAGTGGATCAAGATGAAGGATTTACGTATATTTCCTTCCCTCCTGACCCAAATTCCATTAAAATTTTTTTTTTTTTACTGCGATCGTGGTCTACAACTTTGCAGGGGAAACAAAGATATTGTTCATGGACTAGGAATTCAAAATAACTTCCGAAAGATTGAAATTAGACACTATCTGATCTATGGAGAAGGAAGTCTGGAGAAAGCCATAGTCTCTAACCTGGCTCCAAGCTCAAACAGAAGGAGTAAGGAGGCTCTGTGGTACTGATGGGGGATTATTTGTGGGCCACGCTCTGCCCAGTGAGGCTGGTTGAGTCCTTCGCCCTCCTTACTTTGGGGGCAGTGGAAGTGTGGACACTGGGACTCTGGTGCAGCCTGGTCCCTAGGGAGCCACTGACCCCACGAGGGACGCCGGAAGACAAGTTGCTGACACTCCCCTCCCAGCAGCACCTGTCACTCTGTCCTCCTCAAAGGCAGGCAACAGGAAATAGGAATATCACTACCAGGCAAGCAAACTGCATCCCAGATGCAAACGTGATGAGGAGCCAAGAATCTCTAAGTACTTGGGAAAAAAAAAAAAAAACCAAACCTCCTGAAAGAGAAAAATACTGTCCAAGGAAGCAGAGATAACAGGGCCAACAGAAGATGGCAAACCAAATGTGATTGATCAATTTAGAAGGGCAAGATAGGGTGTTGTATTCCTCAAACAAGAGCGGGGGATTCTGTGATCAATTAGAGAATGTCGAAATTTAAAAAATATAATAATCACGTGGGGTTTTTTTCCCCTCATTACAAAAGAATATCTGCTAACTGTGGAAAATATGGGGAAAATACAGAATAACAAAGAATCCAAATCATTCCTATCACAGCACTGAGAGAAACTTTTATTTTAGTGTCTTTCTTTTCAGTTTCCAAATATATATGTAGAGATATGTAAATATATACAAGTACACACATATATTATTTTTCAAATCATTTTTATACAAAAGGTATTACACTGTTGGTAACATGCTTTAAAAGAACTCCCATCCCAACAATGTATTCCGAATATCTTCCCATGTCATTAACCATTTATCTACATATGATTTTTAACACATGCATGCTATGACAGTGTATGGATCCCTCCATAACTGATTACCCCAACCCCCTATCTTTGTACATGTAGATTGGTTCCAACTTTTCACACCTAGGAATAAATGATGCAGGGAGAAGCATCCTTGAACGTGAATCTTGGCCACCTGTGTGCATGGTTGAGGTGGCAGTCTTCTGAAGCCCATTTAAAGTATGGGGATCATCATGATGATAGTGATAGCTAACATTCACAGAGCAAGTGAGACCAAACTAGTGTGACTGTCCCCAGGTGCCATGTTTGGGCTTGTTCTTGGAACCTACCATTTGGAACCTGGAAGGCTGGCTTAGCCACTTGATAGCCATGTGACCTTCAGCAAGCCCTTACAACTCTCTGAGCCTCAGTTATATCATCTGTAAAATGGGGCTAGTGATCCTACCCAATTTACAGACTACTTGTAAGGATTGAGTGAGACAATACAGCAAAGAGCATAATGCCTGGTTCATGGAAAGAACTCTGTATATATCCATCTGTCTGTGGAGCTAATCAGGAAAGAACATCACTGCTTCATTCACACAGTGGGGAGTGCTCAACCAGCCTGTCTTGATAATCTCTTTGTCAACCACTGTGCAAGTAAGAGTTTTCTCTTTTGCTCTTCACATGCATCTAATCTGAGGGGGAAAAAAAGGAGGAATAAGAAAGTTCCCAGGATTCCCTCCAGCTTCCTGCTGGCTGCAAAAATCCATAAGGAATCTGCTTCTGGAGGGGCTGGCTTCCCATCTGGCTGAAATCACCCGCCTGCCACCCGAAGTACAAGCACCTCACAAATTAGGGAAATCAGAGGCAGCCACTTCCGACAGAGCGCAGGCAGCAGGACACCGAGAGGCGGCAGAACCATTTGCCGAAGCTAAAATTAACAAGCTTCTTGGGTTGAAGGTTTTAATTAAAAAATGCTAGAGAATTATTTCCTTAATTCAGATACTTCTTCTTAGTAATCACTTTCCTCTGCTCTGCCCTGAGACTCTATCTGCAACTCGTTTAATGGATGTTCTCGGCAGCCTGAGCTGCACAGGACCAGTGCCGGGAGTTTGGGGATGTGGGTGTCAGACGTGGGTGTCCTTCGGGGCTCCATCCTGGGGTCCCAGACCTCTTCCTGCTATGCGTTCCCTCTGGCCCACAGCGTCCTCTCCAATGGCTTTAGGTGCTGGCCATGTACTGTTGACCCCTCCATTGGCTTCATAGCATGGATGGTCTATGATCTCCTGAGCCACATCCCAGCTGCCCACTGGGGAGCACCATAGGCAGCAATGGGTATCTCCCCCTTCTCCCCTTCCTCTTCCACTTCTCAATTCAGTGCATAGGGTACTAGATCTGGATGCCCAAGCCAGATACTGGAGTCATCTAGGCTCCTGGGGCAGACACCGTGCCCTGACCATATCTCTCATCCTGACCATTCAGGGTATACCAAACAGACTTCATCTGCAGGCACCTGCAGTTTGTGACCTAAAGGTTTCTCTGTCATCTATATGGGGGCTCATATGTGCTGGGGAATGAGCCCAACCTCCAGAAGCAGCCCTCAAATACCCCAGCTCCCTTGCAGCCTGAGTGGGATTCCTCTGTGGTCATGGTCTACACTATCCCTAGGCCTCCCCGGCAAGATTAAGTGGCTTTTGTCTTCAGTGGTAGCTGCCTAGATCCTCACTGGCTGCTTCCTCTCCCCCCTTCCCCTCCCAACTCCTCCACCTTCACTTCCTAAATGAGATTCTCACTCTTGAATCCTTGTCTCAGGGTCTACTACTGGGGACCAAGTTAAGGATTGTCCTCTCTCCCTTTGAGTCTCTATGTCCATCCATCTGCTACGCCTGTCCCCTTCAAGATCTCTCCAATCTGACCTCTTCCTTTCTGCTCCTACTGCCTTAGTCCAAGCCACCGGCATCTCTGATGTGGACCACTGCACAGCCCCTCAACCTGTCACCCAGTCCCCCATCTTGCCCCTGAAATCCATCATACGGATGCGTTCAAGGTGATCTTCGTAGAATGAAATCTGACTGTGCCACGATTCGGCTTTATCTCACCAACTAGACCAGTGTGGTGAATATATCCAGCAGTGCCCTCCAACCCCACCGCCGTGAATCATCAGGCCCTCTCCGACCATAACCATCCTAGACAGATCAATATGAGTCCCTTTCACAGTGGTTGCAAAGAAAGGCACAGTTAATCCTGTCCAGGGCAGATCACCCTGCTTTAAATGTTTGGGTAGAGGCGCAGACATCTATATCGTTTCATATCCAATGTTGGCAAATCAAGTGATATTTTCGTAATGATTCCCTGTGAACATTTCAGAGATGAGTTCTTTTTTCTTATTGATCCTCTTGCCGGCTGTCATCACCCTTTAATTGTGTCTCCTCTCCCCTCCTCCCTCCTAGCCTCTCTGACAGATAGATAATAATGATCTGTAAGTAAACATGAACGTGCACCAGGGGAGCAACTCTCGAAAAGCACTCTGCATGTCAGGAGGCAGGCAGACAAGCAAAGTGCTGGAACCGTGCAGACCCCAGTTAGAATCAGAGCTCCGCACTTTCTAGACCAGGACAGTCCGAGAGAACATTCTGTGTCAGTGGAGTCTTCTACACCTGTGCCATCCGATGTAGCCACCAGCCACCCGTGGTCCTTGAGGACGTGAAGTGCGCTTAGTACCACCGAGGAGTTGGATTTTTAACTTATTTTAATTTTAATTAATTTAAATTTAATAGCAACATGTGACTAGTGGCTACTGTCCTGGACAGTGCAATTTTAGAAGCCCAGTCCTGTCATCCCTCTGAGCCTCTACTTCTTCCCCTGTCAAATGGAAATAATAATTTCTCTGCCATAAGGCCAACACCAGCTGCTGTAACAAACAGGCTCCATGGCTTTGTGGCTCCAAATCAGAAGTTTCTTTCTTGCCTGAGTAACATTCCAGGGCCATGTCTCTGCCAAGGGACGTTCGGGAATTCAAGATGGTGGGCTCTGCTTCCTTCCACATAGGGTCACTCTAGTTATTCCCAGTCCAGCCAGTAGGAAGGGGGGAAGAGCAGATTTCCAAGGCTAGGGATTTTATCTCAAGCAATTGAGGTAGCAGTTACAACATCATTTCTACTCTTCCAACTGTTGGCAAGAACTCACTCACATTACCACTACTACCTGCTAGAGAAGCTGAGGAATTAGACCCAGCTGGGCAGCTCTGTTCTAGCTAAAACTCTTGCTCTGGGATAAGGAGAAATTTTGGGAGACAGGTAACTGTATCCATTGTACCTACTCTGGAGGGTTATTGTAAGGGTTGGATGATATTCTGTGCATAACACAGTACTTGTATATCATTCAGTTTTTGCTGAACCCAACTGTAACACTTAGTGTCTTAGAACAACACTTAGAGCCTAGAACAATGACCAATTTAGCTCCCAGTTTGGGCTGGGTTCGCTTGAGTGGTTCTAATCTCAGATGATCTCGGCTTACTCATGCCATTTCAGGAGGTTGCTGGGTTGTGTTGGCAGGGGAGCTGGCTGATCTAGGACAGTCCCAGATGGACCATCTTGTCTCTGCTCTACTTAATTTCTTATCCTCCAGCTGGCTAGTGACAGAGTTCCAAGATAGTGAGGGAATATGCACAAGGCCTTTTGGGGCTTAGGATTGGAACTGGCACCCAAAACCACTTCTGCCACGTCCTGTTGACCCAAACAAGTCACAAGGCCAATCAAGATGCAGGAGCAGGAAAAGAGACTCCCTCCTATTGATGGGAACAGATGCAAAGTCCCATTGCCAAGAGGTGTAGATACAGGGAGGGGAATAATGAGCACCATTTTCACAGACAATCTACCATAATTTGACACACAACTCATTTGATAAATGATACCTAATACTATATTATTAATCCGTGAGGGCAAATGGATTTTTCTATATTGTCCACTCATTTATTCATTCAGAAATGTATTGAGTCCATACTATGGGTCAGGCTTTATGCTAAAGATAGTGGCTGGGTTTGCTGTGTTGGGCACTGAGCTGCCACCAAGAAGTCAAGTTAATTTTTATATCATAAAAAGGAGAAAAAATAAACTTCAGAATAAAAGCTGGTTCTCTACCCCTTGGCTCCTGACTGATGCCCAGCATCCTCTTGTCATTTCCTGGGTACCTCTGATGAAAAGGTAGCTTGTTAACGCTGACCCCCATTGTTTCGACTATGGTGTAGTCATCTCTCTGAGTCTGGGTGTATTACCAATGAAGTTTGTAGCTGCTTGTGGCTTTGTCTGCTAGAGGAAGGCACTTTAGAATAAACCTGGATGGATCCAGCATGAACTGACAGAAGCCTTTGGAAAAAGGGAATAAAGAGCCCACTGATTCAGAAGGCTATATGAAAGGAATCCTTCTTGCTTCAGCGTAAAACAACTTGTCTTGCCTGCAAGATGAATCAGAAGCATAAAGGGTGATGAATGGGAGTCGTTTCCGAAGCACTGGGAAATATCATGGGCCCCGCGGTGAAGTTACATCTGGAGCCTACGAGGTACATCTTGGGCCCAGGGACATCCATCTCTTCTCTCCCCAGGTAGCTGTAGCCCTGCTCCCACTATCTTGCTATCAAAACCGGCATCCTTTTGCAGCTAAGCACCTCGTTGGGGACATGTTCTCTCGAAAACTCCCAAACAAAAAGAAAATACAAACTGAAGACTGAATTAAATACCCAAGATAGGGAACCCTGGAAAAATAAGCAAGTATTCCAGGCCTTTGCCTTGCCTCTCTCCTGCTTTGGGCATCAAAGTGACATAAAAGCACACCAGGACCTTTTGCATCAGAAAGGAATCACTCCTTGGGAGATTTTCTTCCCTAGAGTTTATTATGAAAAGTTTCAAATCTACGGCAGAGTTGAAAGAACTTTATCTATCACAAAGATGCTACCGCTTAATATTTTATTTTTCTTGCTTTATCACTTACCTTTCAATCAACCCAGGCTTCTTGTTTTTCTGATACATTTCGAAGTAAATTGCAGCCATCAGCACACTTTGGCAGGGGCTTATTAAGACCACAGATGTCAGGAATCCATATCCTGTTCCCTGAATCACTAGCTGAGGGATCTGCATTTTTAATAATTATTAACCCCACTTTACAAGTCAGTAAACAGAAGTTCAGAGATGGGTCATAGGACCTGCCCAAGGTCCCATAGCAAAAAGGTGCTAATGCTGGGATTTTAAACCCATTCAGGGCCTGTATGCTCTGAGCCTGTGCTTTGTCCCTTTTGCCAAAAAGGCTGTCTGTGAGGTCTGTTCCTGTCACTTCTGGCCCAGACCTGCCTATTGTAGCAGGAGCTACAGGGCCCCTGGCTTCGCAACTGTGTCTCTGCATTTCCTCAATGCTTCTGCACAGAGCGTGAGACTGGAGCCAGGCCCAGGTATAGAGAGTCTGTGGTTTGGGCAGGCCTCCAGCTTTACTTGTAGCCCTTGAACCAAGACTTTTTGTACCTCTTGAAATTTGCAAAATGGGGGGCGCCTGGGTGGCTCAGTTGGTTAAGCGACTGCCTTCGGCTCAGGTCATGATCCCGGAGTCCCGGGATCGAGTTCCGCATCGGGCTCCCTACTCGGCGGGGGGTCTGCTTCCCCCTCTGCCCTCTTCCCTCTCGTGCTCTCTGTCTCTCATTCTCTCTCTCTCAAATAAATAAATAAAATCTTTAAAAAAAAAAAAGAAAGAAATTTGCAAAATGGGCACAACAATGGGTTTCCGACTCTCAGATTTAGTGAGATGGTTCGTGGAATCGTGTGAGTGCCGAAAAGAAGTTCCTTTTATAATGATATTCATTAACAAGCATAGTCTTATAAATCTCAGTCTGTAAACTTGGGCAGGCACAAAAGTGGACTTAATTTTTTTTTCCCTGTAACCAAATTTGTTTTAGTTTGAGCTCCTCCCATTTTACTACAGATTCCTCAGAAACATACCTTAAGGTGAGGATTCAGGTAAAAGTGACTTAAAAGGAAGCAGTCTCAGGAAAAGATGACGAAGGTGAAGGCAAGTGAGACCTCCAAGGGGGGGGGGTCAAGCCAGGTCCCATGGAGGACAACCTCTACTCAAACCTGCAAGGTGTTAGGGACAGTGACGGTCACACGTTAGAATGTTTCAGATTGGGGGTGCACAAGCTGAAGATTTTTTTTAAAAATATTTATTTATTTATTTATTTATTTATTTATTTATTTGAGAGAGAGAGCGTGCGTGTGAGTGGGGAGAGGAGCAGAGGTGGTGGGAGAGGGAGGGGGAAAAATCTCAAGCAGACTCCATGCTGAGCATGGAGCCCCATGCAGGGCTCGATCTGATGACCCTGAGATCAGGACCTAAGCTGAAATCAAGAGTCAGATGCGTAACTGACTGAGTCACCCAGGCGCCCCAAGCTGAAGATTTTTATCTCCTTCTCTCTGCCCCTGTCAAGTATTAGTTAAAGTCTTTCCTGGGGGATGTGAATGCATAGGCACTTTGGGTTCTCTAGGTGGGCAGGGCCAAGGGGGTTCTGGAAGCCTGAGGGCAGCCCCACCACAAAGAAACATAGATGCTGGCCATAGAGAACCAAACCCGTGGGGACAGTGTGTGCATAAAAATGGCAAGAGATCCAAGGAATGTAAGCAGGGCACAAGTAACATGTGCTCCAAACCCCATGCTGCCTCAGGCAGAAGTCCAGACTGGGTCTCATTGGGGTCACCTTGGGGGACATACGACGTACCCAAAGTGTGGCAGTGAGACAGGGATCAGATCCTTCTGTTCTAGTCTGTTCCCTCTGGCAACAGCTACAACATCCTGACCTGTGTGCTCTTGGCGCATCTGTCCACCCGAGTCATTGACAAATGAGTCTGTCTCTCTGACCCCCAGCTTGGCCCGCAAGAGCTCTTCTGATGTCTTCACACCACTCTGGGATTCAGGAAACTGTCTCTAGGAGCCTGCTTTGGCACCTGGATTCTTCTGCTCCGACGCCATGCTTTGGCACAGGAACGTCAGAAGGGGCTGGTCTCGGTTCACATGTCAGACCTATCCCAGGCTGGGCACCAAGAACACGGGTCTTACCCCTCCCGTCTGCGGGTGACCCCCACGGGAAGGGCTGCTGCAGAAGCCTGCAGCTCTCAGGTGCCCCAACCTACCTGGTGATCCTTCCTTGGCCTGGGGCTGGGGAGGGGGGTGAGGAGTAGAGCTCCTTCTCACGGTCCTAACACTATCTGAGCTTTTGGGTTCTCCTGTACTCTCTTCTTTCTTGATCCCTGCAGAGCTTTTCAAAAACTACGACATCTTGTCCTTACTAAACATTCTTCCAAATAGTTTGTCCGCAGCCCAAGGGTGCTTCCCAAACTTCAGCATATGCGAGAATCACCTGGGGGACTTCATAAACACTGCCGCTTTGCGCAAGTCGCATCCCCAGAGATTCCGAATCAGGATAAAGACTTCAAAGCTCTCAAGCCAGGAGCCTGACTGCTTTATTATGTCTACTCTTCTGTGTCAACTCTTTCTTTCTCAGGCAGAGATGCCTTGCCAGCCACCTGCTGCCTGAATCGGGGGAGGGGAGGTGCTGTAAGGACATGTAACAACTCCAGTGAATACTCCAGACCATGATGCTACTTCACGAGGCTTTATCCCAACTTGTGAAGCACTTAAAAAAAAAAAATTATTACAAACTGATTGTTTAGTCTTGAGGTGTCCTCCTTATACACATCCCATTGTGATTTTTGTAATGGGGGGGTGCTTCTCTTCCCCTCCTGCAGCAGCCTCTTTGTCAGTTTCTCCCTGCTGGATTGTTCTTTATGATAGATATGGGGTTAAAAATCCATCCGGCCGTGGGTTCTTCTGAAAATTCATGCTCATACACGGAACAGACCACTTGCTCTGGGGGAAGGAGGCAGCAGAGCATAGTGGTCAAGAATGTGGATTCTGGGGCTGATAGCCTGCCTCTGCCACTTTTGAGCTGTGTGTGATTTCAGGCAAGTTCGTTTCTCTGAGTCTTAGCTTCTCCAACTGGAAAATGAGGGTAATAATGTCAACCACCACAGAGGGGGGCTGTGAGGACTTAAATGAGCACATGTAGGGCAAGTGCTCAGCGCAGATGTGTGGCTGTTACAGGTAGCCATAACAGCAAGTGTTTCTCGACTGGGGTCGTAGCCTGAGGTTTCTCCTGGAAGTTTTCCATTTGGGTACCCTTCATTCCCATCTGGCTGCAGATGGACTGGGTTCAAGAAGCCATGGGGATTGGAGAATGTGAGTCAAGGGCAGAGGGCCTGTGAGAGGAAGGGTTCTAAGCCATTCTGGAGAATGTCCCCTTTACATTAGACCAGAAGTATCTTGTGGGGTCCCATTGGTTCAGACCTGGCTTTGTTAGAAATGACACTGGCAAAAAGGGGTGCACAGGCAAATGGTGAAGAGTAGGCTTAAGTGGTTTTTAATTTTACATTTTAGAGAAGTCCCAATTTGAAGTCGGGAGAAGATAGTGGGAAGGTGTGGAGACCCCCTTTATAGCAGCTAACATTCATTGAGGGCCAACTACGTGCTAAACTTCTAAGAACTTTATACATGTTATCTTGTTTCATCCTGTCTCAGTCAGCTCAGGCTGTTATAACAAGTACCATAGACCAGGCAGTTTAAACAACAAGCGTTTATGTCTCACAGTTCTGGCGGATGGGAAGTCCAAGATCAAGGTGCCAGCAGATGCAATGTCGTCTACTGAGGACCTGCTCCCTACTTTAGGGACAACTGCCTTCTTGCTGTGCCCTCACATGGTGGAGAGACAAAGAGGAAGCAAGCTCTCTCCTTTCTATTCTTATAGGGGCTCTAATCCCATCACGAGGACTCTACTCTCATGACCTCCTTACCTCCCAAAGGCTCCCATCTCCAAATACCATCTTATTGGGGATTGGGATTTCAACATATGAATTTAGAGGTGGGGAGAGAGATCCAGTCCATAGCACATTTTATAGCACATCCTCCAACAACAACCCTATGAACTCAGTGCCATTCTGACCCCCATCCGAGAGAGGAGGAGGCTTGGCTTAGGAATGGTAACTAACTCGCCCAAGTTCATGTTGGCTATTTGGTGACAGTGTCAGAATTTGAACCCAGGTCTGGCTCCAGATCCCGCAGCCTCTTCACTGCTTTATTCAATGCTTTCCATTGACAGCTGAACCCCTCTTCTTCCTCCAAATAACCCTTCAAAGCAGATTTCTTGAGAATCCAATGAAACTCACGGGTCCTCGTGGATCCTAAAATGTCAGAACCACTAAAGCTGTGTCAGCTGGGAGTGCTCAGTTCAATGTCGGTTTCTTCCCACTCACACGTCTCTCTTGGGGTGTCAGCCTTACCTTACAGTCTTGGGGTGGATAGCACAGGGATCAGAAACAAGCCAAATATACAGGTAAACATCACAGCAGGATCCTCCATCCATTCACTGGGGTTACATTGTCATGACCTTGGCCAAACCATCTGACCTCTTCAAGTGTCAGTTTCCCCATCTGTAAAATAAAATGCTAATAGTACCGACTTCTAAGTTTTGTAGAGCTTTAATGAGATATGGTATGTGAAGCTCTTACAACAGAGGCTGACGCATCATGAGCTTTCCAGTAAGTATTTGCTGTGTTACTATTATTGCTGGTCCAGAACTAATAGTCCCTGTTGCTTCTGTTGCCTTCTCTTTTCTACTATTTATCACATTTTTTTTTAAGTATGTATCTTGCCTCATCACCAAGGCAGTGAGCTCTTGAGAGCAGCCAGACTGCTTGGCATTAGATTTCAAAAGTATCCCTCTCCAGCTCTGTGATCTTGGGGAAGCCCCTTCACCTTCCTGAGCCTCCGTTTCCTTTCCAGTGAAATGGGCATCATAATAGCACCTACCCTGCGTCTATGTGCAACAGGCCAGAACAGTCCCCGGGACATAGTAAGGGCTAAATAAATGTTAGGTATTATTGTCCTTATAGTGACTGGTGGTATTGACAGTAACACTGTTCCACTGAGAGCTGAGCTCACAGATTTTGCTCAGTAAATGCGGTGGGATGTGAGGTGACCCCTTCCAGGTCAGACAACCGATTCTACTCCAGTCCGTGGGTTTCCTCTTCCAGGGAATTTATAAAGCAACAGACCCAGCATCCACCCTGGCTGATCCAGGAACAAGAGTCCCAGGCGGAAACAGACACTGAAATATGATGCTCCCGGCCCAATAAAATTGTCAGATGGGCTGCTCTGAGCAAGTGCCTGATTAAACGAATCTAACTGCCACCGTAGGTTACTCCTCGGCACCATGGACTTGCGGGGAATCGATCGACGGTCTGGGCTGGAAGCAGAAGCGGTACGGGGAGGTGAGGGTGTCTGGGCAGGCCTCCACTGTCAGAAACCAATTACTTATGTCTCCAGGACTGCCTGGCAGGAGGGTCATAAATCATGGTGGTAATCGATAGCTTGGGGGTGGACAATCAGGTGGCAGGCGTGGGGGCTCCTGAGGAGGTGGAAGCACCCAGGTCTCAGAGCGGTTATATCGGAACTGGTCAGAAAAGCCCCAAACCCAGCTCTGCTCTTTTTTCTGACTGTGTGAGCTTGGGCCAGTCACTTGATCTCAGGGACCATTTTCTCATCTACAAGATGGGGCTATCAATACCTCACAGGACTCCTGGGAAGCTTAAAGGAAGGAGATGCAGACAGCCCTGTCCACCACCCTGTCCACCGAGACAGCCACCTGTGGCCAGCCAAGACCTTGAAGTGCAGTAAGTCCAAATTGAGACGCGCCGCAAATATAAAAGAACACAGCGGATTTCGAGGACTTTGTATGAGAATAAGAATGGACAGTAACTCCTTAATGCTTTTTCGTATGGAGTGCATGTTGAAATAACGTTTTAGGTCTATCGGATCAAATAAAATACACTATGAAAGCTAATGGCAAATGCTTCTTTTTAGGTTTTTTAATGTGACTACCAGAAAAGAACGAGTGGAAAACATCTCAATAACTTTTTATATGGGTCCCATGTTGAAATGATATCATCTGCGATATACTGGGTTAAATAAAAACATGTTATTTAAATTAATTTCACCTGTTTCTTTTTAGGTTTTTTTTTTAATGCAGCTATAAGAAAATCTGAAGTTATGTATGTGACTCTCATTATATATCTGTTGAATGACACTGGTCTCTTGTTTTCTTTCTCTCATATGTTTTTGCTTCATGAAATCTGATGAGCTCCGCACTCCCCTGGACAAATTCCATCTTTCTCTGAGTCTCAGCTTCTTCACCAGACAGAAAGAGAAAAAAATCAAAGTTAATATCTAGCAAGCCTTTACCAGGCACCACTGCAAGTATATTACATGCATTAGCTCCCGTACTCGTCAGAACGACACTATAAAAGAGACATCAACCCATTTCACAATTGAGGAGACTGAGGGTCCAGCCCTTACCGAAGTTGTGTAACCAGCAAGAACAGCCAGGACTCGAAGCTAGTTCTACCTCACTCCAGTGCCCATATTCTTTACTACTCTGTACTTGCTCTTATTCACTTGCTTAATGTAGGACCAGAAGCATGTCAAGACAGAGGATCAAGGAGGGATTTGCAAGCTCAAGCAAAATTCCTCGCTCAGCCAGTTCCAAGTGCCCCATATAGTGTCTTGCAAGGACTGGACAAAACCCCACTGGGTGGCATGGCTTCCTCTCTGATGTAACCACTCTGAGAGCCAAATATTGAGGAGCAAGTGGCCCACATATGTGGCCCGAGGACCCCCATCTTCCCTAGAGCTGCAGTCTTCCTATTGGCTGAGCACAGGTTGGGTAATTCTCATCTGAGAGCCAGCCCCCCAACCTTACCCCACTCACCTCCTACCTGAACTTGGCAAAAATCTTTCCTGAAATTGGCAAAAATCTTGAGGGGGGACTCTGAACTTCTCAGGCTACTGCTGAGCTAGCATTATATTATGTCATGAGATCGAGCCCCATGTCCAGCTCCACGCTGAGCGAGGAGACTGCTTGGGATTCTCTCTCTCCCTCTGCCCCTCCCTCCCACATAAAAAAAGAGAGAGAGAGAGAAAAAATAGCTCCCTTTCATTGAGCGCTTACTCTGTGCCAGGCCCTGAGCCAAGCACTTTGCCTACATTGCCTTTCTCGGTCTTCATGAGAACCTAGGAGGTGGGGTGCCAAAATGATCCCCTATTCCCAGAAGTGGAAACTGAGGTTTGGAAGAGCCAGGTATACCTGGGCCTCCACACACCATGACCTAGCCCGTTCCCTGACTGCAGATAGAACAGGACGCAAGCCCCCAGGTGGGCTGGCCTGCATTGGCTAAATCCACTTTTGGATCCTGTTTGCCCTGCAACCGGCATGGTGATGGTGAGAGCCTAGAGTCCTGCTCTTCACGCTGCAATTTTTTTTTTTTAAAGATTTTATTTATTTATTTGACAGAGAGAGACACAGCGAGAGAGGGAACACAAGCAGGGGGAGTGGGAGAGGGAGAAGCAGGCTCCCCACGGAGCAGGGAGCCCGATGCGGGGCTCGATCCCAGGACCCTGGGATCATGACCTGAGCGGAAGGCAGATGCTTAACAACTGAGCCACCCAGGCGCCCTTCACGCTGCAAATTGAATCACATCCATCAGCCTGGCGCCAGCGCTATTGTTCCCAGGGCCTTCCCAGTTTTAATTAGAGTATTTTTATTTTCCCTGGGAGAGGGAGGACAGCCGATCTCAGCTTCAATAACCTTGCCGGGGGCCAGAACCTGGAACTGCAGGGCTGGTGGGCCATCAGATGGAGCAGCCAGCAGGAGTGGGAGGGGAGGGAGGAGATTGTGTTTGCACAGGGGCGGGGCGGGGGGGGGGGGGGGGGGAGACCCTCTGCCCTCTCCCACCCTCAGTGAGCTGCTGTGATGTTAATCGTGGTGAAGAAGGAGCCCAGCAGGAAGTGACTTTGAAGAGGACACACGCTTGCAAGTGCACACACACACACACACACACACACACACACACGCTCGCTAAGGCATGAGGGACAAGGGAAGTCAGCTCATTGGCTCACAGACTGAAGTCCAAGTGCAGCAACATCAGAAGGACCACGTGGAGAAGCTGGGAGGCAAGCCTCATGGTTCACCCCACGCTCCGGGAGCTGTGTAGTACAGTGGTTAGGGCAATGCTGCCCCCAAAACACAGAAAGCACGCTTCACAGGTAATGCAAAATTTTCTAGTAGCCACATTAAAAAAAAAAATGGTAAAAAGAAACAGTTGAAACTAATTTTAATAATCTCTTGGATTTAACCCAGTACATCTAAAGGGTATTACGTCAATGCGTAATCAATATGAAAAATTATTTACGATATTTCAAATGAAGTCTTCAGCATCTCGTGTATTTGACACACCTAGCACACCTCTACTCACACTTGACCGTTTCTGTGCTCACCAGGCGTGTGTGGGCGATGTACTGCGGGTTGCAGGGTCAGGGTTTGCACTGTGGAGCCTGATGCTCCAGGCTCAAGCCTTGCCCTGGTATTTGCTTATGGCATCATCTAAGTTACAAACCTCTCTTCCTCACCTCCTTCATCTGTGGGATGTGTGATGATCATGACCTGTAACTCACAGGCTTCTGTGAGCATTAAATGTAGTAATTCACGCCAACCCCTTAGCAGAGTGCCTGCACGTAGGAGGTCCTGGCGTGTTAGCTCCTGAATGGTTCTTCCCATAACTAATGCCAGCTACCATACAGGATGGTGTCATCCAAGCCAAGCCTCTTGCTGGCTGCTTTACACCCTGCATTCACTGTAAGCCCATCACAATGCTTTGAGGTAGAAATCATTAACATCTATATTGTATAGATGCAGAAACTGAAGCTCAAGGAGGGGCTAGCTCCTACCGACTGCAGGATGAAATCTTAAAGCTGCTGATGAAGGACTTTGCAATCTGTCCCTCTCTACCTCGATAGCTGGACAGCAGAGTGATGGCGAGTATGGATGCTAGACCCAGCTGACCTGGGCTCAAATCCCGTTTCTACCACTTACCATCTGTGTGACGCTAGGCAGATTGCTTCCACACTCTGAGCCTCAATTTCATCATCTGTGAAATGGGGGCAATCGACTGCATAAGGTCCTTGTGAAGACTTAATGAGTTAATATATAAAGAGTGCTTGGCACAGAGTAAGTAGCATATAAATGTAAGCACTTTTATGATTTTTATTGACGGCATTTTTCACCACTACCTGTCCTATCTCTAAGGAGGACCATTACAAGCAGTCCTGTCCCCAGATGGACCACATTCTCTCTTTCCACGCTGCGGGTCCTTTACCCAGCCTGTTCCTTACATCTGCATTATGTCACTTCCTTCCCTTAGTCCTTTCTGGCTTTGCTGCCCCTTTGTCTAGAAAACCAGGACTCAGTCCCCTCCCAGGGCGTCCACTAGCCCCCACGCCTACCTCCCTACGTGGCCCTGCAATGGCTGTTCCTCTGTCCCACGGCAAAGACTTCATCAGGTCTGGACCGTGGCTGTCATGTCGATCTCTGCCCCAGTCCCAGCACCAGCCTGGCTCAGGGAGAACGTTCAGAAACACGTGCGCCCTGAACAGAGATCTTCCCAGTCCCTGGAAAAGAGGCGGCGGCCATCCTTTCTGTGCTTGGTTCTGCCTGGCTCTTGGTTTACCGCACAACTCGGTCCATTTTCTTGACGTGTAACAGGACGAGTCACTTCACCTCTTTATTCTTTTCCCTGGACTCTAACAAGGCATAATTTGCACACGGTAAAATGCACAAATCTTAAGTCCATGGCTCGATTAATTTTGCCAAAGGCAACACTCTTGTATCACCCTGATCAATTTATATAAAATCTTTCCAGAAGCTTCCCTGTACCCCTTCCTAGTAAGTACCCTTCCCCCAGGGGTGAGCACTCCTCTGATTCCTATCGCCATTGGGAAACTCTGCCTGCCCTTGAATGAACTTCAGGTGCAGAACTCCTGTTGTACATACTCCGTAATTTCTGTGAGATTCATCCACGCTGTTGAACGTCGGTGGTTCATCCCTTTTTATTGCTGAGTAGTATTCTGCTGTATGGACACATAATTCCCTCCCGCCTGCCCCCGCTATTCTCTTGTTTGGGGACATTTGGGTTGTTTCCGGTGCAAGTCTTTTTGTTTTGATTTCTCTTGGGTAAATACCCTGGAGTGGAATTGGTCCTATGATAAGAATGAGAAGACTATGTCTTACTTTATCAGAAACTCACAGATTTCCAAAGCGTTTATACCACTTTGTCTTCAAGGCTCTGTTTTCTCCATTTGCAAGGATGTGGATGGAACTGGAGGGTATTATGCTAGCGAAATAAGTCAGTCAGAGAAAGACAAATACCATAGGATCTCACTCATATGTGGAACTTAAGAAACAAAACAGATGAACATAGGGGAAGGGAAGGAAAAATAAAATAAGATGAAAACAAAGAGATAGGCAAACCATAAGCGACTCTTAACTATAGGGAACAGAGTGTTGCTGGAGGGGAGGGGGGTGGGGGTTGGGGGAAACTGGGTGATGGACATTAAGGAGGGCACGTGATATAATGAGCACTGGGTGTTATATGCAACTGATGAATCACTAAATTCTACCCCTGAAACTAATAATACAGTATATGCTAACTAAATTGAATTTAAATTAAAAAATTTTTAAAAAGACTCCGTTTTCTCTGCTGTAAGCCAGGGCTGATGCGCAGCGTCCCTTAGTCAGGGAGGCGTTGTAAGGAGGAAGTCAGGAACTTGCACACCAAGTGGCTTAGCTACAGTCATTGTTATTCGCATTTGCCCTCCTGCCAGGTGATTTGCACCCATGGTTGGCGAGTCCCATGGTCAGGGTGTTGTGGGCCCTGAACGTCAGCACGAAAGAGGAGATGGTTCACCTTGGAGGTGTCTTTGCTCACCAGCTCCTCAGCAGGATTTCATTATCTCCCCCTCTGTGAGGCAGTTCAAATCACTGTGATTATTTGCACATCCTTTGAACCAGAGAGGGCAGGAGACAAATGCCTCCCCCCCCCCCCCGCCCCCGCAAAACACCCCTGCCACCACCTTGGAGAAGGACCTCCAGGTGTGATCTCATGGCT
The DNA here is from genome assembly GCF_002201575.2 of Neomonachus schauinslandi. Taxonomy (NCBI): domain Eukaryota; kingdom Metazoa; phylum Chordata; class Mammalia; order Carnivora; family Phocidae; genus Neomonachus; species Neomonachus schauinslandi. The sequence continues at coordinate 74,210,498 of NC_058416.1, forward strand.
GGCGTCTCCGGTTTAGCTTGGCCAGGAAGGGACATTCTAAACAGACCTCACAGCCTGTTCCCTGGGTCCTACAGGGGCAGATTCTTTGGGCTGCCATCATTAAGATTCTGTCACAGCCTCAGCTAGAAACAGCCGTTTCCCGGGGATTTGGATTCAGTTGTCAAAATGGCTCTGGTTTGAAACTCTGCATATAAAATCCAAGCCTGTGATTTTGAAGGTGTGTCTCTGTGGGTTTCTGCTGTTGGCAGAACTTCCCATCTATATCTTTTTATACAGATTTCAAAGGGCCCAGTGGCTCAGTCAGACAGGCTCCTGGGCTCTGTCCGGGTGACCTCTGACAAGTCAGTGCCTCTCTCTGAGCCTCCATCTCCCCTGAATTTCAGTTTCTGGGAAGCAAAATGATTATTAACTCTGTGGCCAAGGCCACAAGGGTCCTCCCTCTACCAGGTAGCCATTCTCCCCGTTCCTTCCCTGACTTGGAGTTGGACTCATGGCCACCTGGAGTGAAAACTTTATTTTTCATCACTCCCTGTTGCTAGAGGTAGTCATGGGAGTAATTCTGGCCAAGGAGATATAAAAAACAGACATCACACGCAACTGCCTGGAAGGACCCTAAGAGAGAGAAGTGAGCCTTTCTTTGTCCCTTCTTCCTGCCTGCTGACTGGAGTGTGGTTGTGATGCTGGAGTTCAAGCAGCCATTTTGGACCAGGAGGAGAAAGCCACATGCTGAGGATGACAGAGCCTCAAGAAAGAAGGAACTCGGGCGCCTGGGTGGCTCAGTTGGTTAAGCGACTGCCTTCGGCTCAGGTCATGATCCTGGAGTCCCGGGATCGAGTCCCGCATCGGGCTCCCTGCTCGGCAGGGAGTCTGCTTCTCCCTCTGACCCTCCTCCCTCTCATGCTCTCTGTCTCTCATTCTCTCTGTCTCAAATAAATAAATAAAATCTTTTAAAAAAAAAAAAAGAAAGAAAGAAGGAACTCTAGTCATTGACGTCTGTTCTGAACCAACTGTTCTTGAACTCATTTAACATGAGAGGAAAATAAGCTTTCTTCCTTAAGTCACGGTTATTTTATTTCTTGTCATTGCAACCCATCGGAATCCTAACTGCCTGGTGTTGAGAGGATTAAATGAGCCTAATTTCTATAAAGATGTCAGCACAGTGCCTGGCTCATAGAAATCACTCAATACGGTAGAGATATTTGTATTATTTTAAAGGCAAGAACAAAAGGGATGGTGAATTGTGGTTGGACAATCTGGGGTATAATTTCTGATTTGATTGAGGTGAAAGAAATTTGGAATAGAGTTCCCTGAGCTGGTGTGTGTGTGTGTGTGTGGTGTGCGTGCGTGTCCTCAGAGACTACTGCCAGACTTCATAGATGTGTGTGGGGTCTGTTTATTCCCAGGGCTTTGGTCTGGGTAGAGCTGGGTCACATCCTCAGGCAACTCCTACTCTCTCTGCTTCTAGACTCTCGTCTCTTCATTTCTAATCACCTGGTCCGGGGCCCAGCCTGGAAGCTGTGGGCTGTGCTATAATTCCCTAGTTTTTCCTCAGCACACAGAGAACTCCACTGATGAAATTGGACCAAATGATCCTTCATTGCCTTTTTTATCCAGGAATAATGCTCCCCTGGCAAAGCTCTGGAGGAGGCTGGGGAAGAACAGCCGCTCTAGCTCTGATTCCTTAAAAGTAAAAATCTGAACAGAAGAGCCTGACAGGACCAGGCACAGTCACACTGAATACCTTTGTCCCCACTGTTCCCGCCAGCTGAGGCGTTTGCTTGGCCCCCGGCCACCATAATAAGATGATTACGTGTTACCGGGGCGCCTGGCTGGCTCAGTCAGAAGAGCATGCAACTGAGTTCGAGCACCACGTTGGCTGTAGAGATTACTTTAAAATAAGACCTTAAAAAAGGGTTATTATGTGTCGCGCCCCTGCTCTGTGCTAAGCTTGGTGCTAAACCCCTTCCATGCACTCCCTCATTTCATCTTGATGTCATGGCTGGCATCGTGCCCATTTGGCAGGTGGGGAAGCAGAGGCTTAGTGGTCAAAGAACATGCCCAGCATCGCACACTAGTCTGGAGTTCGGCTCTAAGGCTTGGGCTAACCACGACCCCTCCTTCCTGAATTTGCCTTTTCCGTCTGAGCCCTCTGCCCTGAACTGTGCTCCCAGCGGGTGCTAACGATGGTCAGAGTCCCTGCAAATAAATAGGCAATCGTTGCCCCAGGAGACAAGAAGCTCGGACAGAGCTGGCCTCAGAATCCCTCTGCTCATTCATAGCAAGCAAACGTTTTCCTTCCAAACAGAAAATGCTTTCTCCTTCCTTTTTGATTACAAAAGCCACTGATGCTCTTCTAAGATATGCAGATGATACGTAAAGGTGTAGGGAAAAGCGTGTACTTCCCATCTAAAGAACCATGTATGTGAATGTGTATTAAGCCTTCCTGTGGGTCAGCCCTGCTGGGTGTGCTGAAGACAGGGGCGACCAGCAGAGACTCATCCCTGCTCCCAGGAACTCACTGCTATAGCACCTGGACACAGACCCTTCCAGCTCGTTTTCTATGCAAAGTCACATGACGCGTATTTTTTAAAAAGAATGGGGCCATCCTATAGACTTGTCACAGTTTTCCTCTGAATATCATCTGATTATGTCTTTCCGCTCCCTTCCTGGAAAGTGGACCGTGCAGAGTGTGGTTTCCCCAGGGCCATCTGAGAGCCCATGGCTTTGGGTTCAGACAACCCGGGTGAGAAACACTTCCCCCAGCGAATACACAAATGGGCTTCCATCTCTCTCTTCCACTTTCCCCGTCTACAAAACAAACAGTACTTCGCTCCCATATTCTGTTGGAGAGCAGATGAGATAACACACACAGACCACAGCACCTGATACACAGTAGGTGTTTCAAAAATGCTGGGTTCCTTCTGCTGTGACTTTATTTTTCTCACGAGCTTAGTGGGGTGATTTTGTTTTGAGTTTTATTTTTTTTTAATGTGGCGGGCTAAGGTCGAGGCACTCATATTTCTTGGCTTATGACATATTCACATTATTGTCTGCAAGCATCTCCCATGTGTCATTCATTCATTCATTCATTCATTTCCATTGATCCTCATGCCCCACTCTTACCCACCCCTCCCATACGCACCGCACAGGCAGCCAGTCTGACCTGTTGGATGTCCTTTCATTTGTGTCTGTTCCTGCGAAATGTGTTTTGTGCGCATGTGGTTTTTATTTACCTAAATGGTACCGTGCTGTGGGCTGCATCCTGTTTATTGTTTTCTTCGTGACACTGTGATTTTTAAGACCCGCCCATGCTGTCCTGCCTGCATCGATGCCCACTGTATGGTACGCCCTGGTGTGTGTGTGTCCACCTTAGTTTACTCATCCATTTATTTAGGGGCCGACACTTGGAGGGGCTCAGCTTGCCGCCGCCACAGATGGGCACGATGGTGAGCAATCTCATGTGTACCCCCCCGCCCCCGTCACGTGGGCTCGAGTGAATTTCTCTATGGTGGGTCCCATCCTCTGCTTAAGATCATTCCTGAAAAGCCAGATGGAAGTGTAACTGTGTAAAGGTCCTAATAGCTATTTGGGATCCTTACACTTCAGAACTGCGGAGGCTACTAAGAGCCTCATTGTCCTCACTTGTACAATGAGGAGGGTTGATTTGATCCTCTTGAAAATCACCAGAGCAGGAAGGGTCAGAAGACCTTGGGTTCGAGTCCTATTTCTGCCCCTTACCAACTACGTGCCCTTGGGCAAAAGGCTTCATCTGTCTGAGCCTCAGCTTCCTCATCTGTAACATGGGTCTCTAAAAGTACCCGTTTCCTAGGGTATTGTAAGAGATAATGAGATAATGCATGAGAACCTCTTAGCACCTTGCCTGGGTATCCCCACCAGCCACACTCAGTGCTGATGATATGAATACTGGTTACAATATGGTGGTTACAATAACTACAGCAGCAACAACGAGAGAGCACACCTCCATGTTCTGATCATCACTGAGTCTATGGTAATTGCAGTAGCACAACTGCGTTTCATTTCTTCCCCTGCATTTCCCCATACCACCTGGAGGAGGCAGTAATGAGTCATAAGCCTGTGGTCTGAGCAATGAACATTCAGAAGATTTATAAAAAATCCTCCGTTGAACCTCTTTATAGGGGTTTCACACCATGAATCCTGCTGTTGGATTTCTTTCCTGTACTCACCCCCACCCTGGCCCCTGTCAATGTTTTTAAAAGGCTGATAAGTTAGGGGAATCTTGGGGGCTCAGTCCATTAAGGATCCAAATCTTGATTTGGGCTCAGGTCAAGCCCCACATTGGGTTCCATGCTCAGCAGGGAGTCTGCTTGGGATTCTCTCTCTCTCTCTCTCCCTCTCCCTCTGCTCCTCTCCCCCCACCCCACCCCACTCTAAATAAACAAACAAACAAACAAATAAATAAATAAAATCTTTTTTTAAAAAAGGCTGGTAAGTTGAACAACATATTACCCTCAGCAAATGCCAGTCTTCTATTTAACCTGCTAGGTTTAGCTGGTCTGCCATTTAAATTTTAATGCAGGTATTCTGTTTTCATTGCTTGCTGTGCATGTGGACCCTACTCTAATGGGATAGTATATCTCACTTTTATGGAGTAGATGTATATAGCTGGTTGCAGACTGGCTTTTCTCCAAATCATTTGCTCACATTGGATTCCACTTCTTAGTATATACCTGTATGGATACAGTCAACGAATGTTTATTGAACACCTAGTATGGTCCTGCCACTGTGTTCTCCATGAGGGAAGGCAGACATTGAACTTTCAGTCCACAGGAGAAGGCAGATGTTGAACAACAAATTACACAGATAATAAGTTAAATTAAAATGTCACAAACTGGGTGACTCAGTTGGTTAAAGATCCAACTCTTGATTTTGGCTCAGGTCATGACCTTGGGGTCCTGGGATTTAGCCCTATGTTGCACTCCCCGCTCAGCAGGGAGTCTGCTTCAGGATTCTCTCTCCCTCTGCCTCTTCCCCATCTCTAAAATAAAAAATAAATAAATAAATCTTTAAAAAAATAAAGTGTCACAAATTTATTATATTACATTACACTGTGCTATACTCTATTATGCAAACATATACAAATATAGGCACACAGAGAAATAAGTATGGGAAGAGAGAGACCAAGATGTGAATGCTGATTTTCTTTGGATGATGGGTATATCAGACAGCATTCTTTCAGTTGCAAGAATCAGAAACTCAATTTAAACTCATTGAAGTGGGAAAGGGGATTTGTTGTCTCATGTATTTAGTTGAATGATATGAAATTGTCTTTTTGGGATCAAAAATTGCCAAATATTGGAGCTGCATATGGCTCAGTTTAATAACTGAAAACTCTATTAAAATACTAGCTTCAGGTGTAGTTGGATCCAGGTGCTCAGACAATGTCAGCAATCTCTCTCCATATGTCTCAGCTGTCCTTTCTTCTGTGGAGTAGGCTTCATTCTCAGGCAAGTTCTCCACAGACTGAGGAAAAGACTGGCCACTCTCAGCTCCCAGCCTCTTTGCAGCTTAAGACAATTAAAAAAACAAAAAAAACAAAAAACACCACTCTCTCACTGATTCCAGGGAAAGTTCTGGGCAGAACTCTAATTCGCTCGTGCCTGGGTTTGGTTATGCTCCCTTTCATGAACCAATCACTGTAGCCAGGACTGGGATGCTCTGATTAGCCATTTCTGGGTCACATGCTTCCTCCCCTCACCCCGCACCAGCATGGAGATGGCATCCACCCCTAATTAGCTGCGTGGAGAGTGAGGAATGTATAGTTTTAAATTTGAGCACTGCTACTAGATAAAATGGGAAGAAAGGGCTGCCTCAAAGAGATTTTGAGCAATTTTTTTCTTTATTCTTTTTTTTTTTTACCTCTCTGCATTTCCTAAATTTCTACAGTGAACATGAATTACTGGCAAAAAAACATTTTCAAGTTATTAGAAAGAAACCCAAAGGTATTGAAAATGGAATTTGGACACAAATGTGACCTGGCTTTATTCCAGGCCAATAATGGCTTTCTGTGTTATCCTTCCAGGTACGATTTGCCTTTTAACCAGAATCAACACACCGTGACTCGGAGGAGAGTGTAATGAAGGAATTAAGGGCACAGCGCGAGCCCACGAGGCCCCAAGCCCGTTGTCTGTCTTCACTGGGGCCATATTGCCATGAAATCCGGTTGACCTTGAAAAGCTTTCGTGAGGACTAAACCAACCACCTCAGAAGTGATGTTCAGCCCTGAAACTCAGTTTCCTCACCTGCCAGATGGGGACGCTAACAGTTCCTTTCATACAGGATTGCTGTGAGATTAATGAGCCAGCACAGGTAAGCACAGTCCTGAAACAATGGTCACCCCATTCCTGCCCTTCCAGAAGGCCCTCTTCCTGGTCATGTGGGACTGAGCAAAGCTGAATTCAAAGCCATTTCTGCCATTTATGGGCCGTGTGGTCTCCCGCAGCACAAGAAACCTCATGGCACCTGGGTTCCCTCACCTGAAAAACAGGCATGAAATTACTCCCAGTGCAGAATTGAGAGGACCTGACAGGGTTGCCTTTTAATAAAACAGCTTGATGCCTAGTGGACACTCAGTAAATGTTTGCTTTCATTCCCTTTCTGGTGTCCTTTGACCTCTTCCCCAGATGCATCGACAGAAATCACATCCATGTAGTTAGAGACTGTGTTTTATAAATATATTTACATGTGTAATTGTGATCATTATGTAAGGCAGCAAGAAGATGGCAAATTCATGCAGAGTCCGCAAGTTTTTTTATTTGAAAGATGTTGAGTTTCTTTTTCTATTTTAAAAAAAGACATATATCCAGCTGTTCTAAAATGCTAAAAGGTGTTCATTTACAAAATGTTCTTAAGCATGACTGGGGGCTGGTATTTCACTCTGAGTTGTCTGTCCATCCATTCATCCTTCCTACTTCTTTCCTTCCTTCCTTACCTGCTTCCCTCTTTTCTTTGCTGTCATCCTTGCCAGCCTTCCATCCACACATCCAGTCATTCATCCATATATCCACCTATCCATTCATCGGTCCATCCATCCATCCACCCACCCATTCATCCTCTAAACATATGATGGAGACTGTGTGCCAAGTCCTTGTTCTGCATGCTGACCACACAGTGATAAATAAGACAAACAGGGTTCCTGACCTTACAGAACTTACTCCGGGTTCTTGGCAAGTGGAATGGGACTAAAAAGGCTGAGGCTGAGTGCTGTAATTTGGGGGCTCAGCTTGGTCTCTGGGGGCGGGCGGTCCTCTGGGACACCAGGAAAGTCACTCTCTGCTGTGGAAGACTCTCCCTGCAGATGCTTGGCACTGGGATCCGCGAACCACCCAAGAAAAGTCAGTGTGGGTGAGGGCGTGGGTGGGAAGTTTAAGAGGAAGATTTTGGACATCCTAGATGCTCGGGTCTTGGCCGATCAACTGGAATGTAAACATGATGTCACTTTTTTACACCCTCAATTTAAGATTGGGTTTATACCCGTTTTGAGTAGACCCTCACCCTCCTTTGTTTAGCCTCAGCTAATCTGAGCGGGGTTTTGTTACAGCTGACATGTCCTCACTGCAGCCAGTGAGGATTATTTTGCTTAATCTTTGCAGCAACCATTTGAGCTGGATCTGTTACACCAATTTAGAGATGAGAAAATACGTGATAAGACAGGTGAAGTGGCTCATCCTGGATCAGACAGAAAACCCCAGTTGCAGGATTTGTACCCATAGTCCTAAGCTGGTTTGTCTGTCTGTCTGTTTGTTTAAAGATCCATTTATTGGGGGGCGCCTGGGTGGCTCAGGCATTAAGCGTCTGCCTTCGGCTCAGGTCATGATCCCAGGGTCCTGGGATCGAGCCCCGCATCGGGCTCCCTGCTCGGCAGGAGGCCTGCTTCTCCCTCTCCCACTCCCCCTGCTTGAATAGTCCATTCACGCACCTGGTGTGTACTAGCATTTCTGCACTGCATCCCTGTGTTCCCTTCATGCAGAGCACTCCGGGCCCTGGAGTATCTTCTACTGTCAAATTGCAAGAATGTGCTCCAAACCAAAAAAAAAATAAAGAAATTGATTGGAGTATGTCAACGGAACATAGGAGCCAACTGAAAAGCTCCCAATGGCCCATGCTGGAACAATTTGAACAAGAGAAATAAAGAATTATTGGATTATAACTCAAAGTATAAAACAAATAGCCATGAGTCCATACTGATATAACTAAATGATTAAATAACTTAATAAATGGGGGGAAAAGACAAGTATCCCCTACAGAAGAATTACAAATACAAATAATTTATGTAGCTGCTCTGCCTCAAAGAACCAGGTTTGACTTCTGGCTTGGCTGATTGTCCTGCGCAGCCATGGGCAAGTCAACTCACCACTCAGGTCCTTGGCTTGTTCATTAGAAAATTAGAACTATATTCAGCTCAGGTCATGATCTCAGTGTCCTGAGATCGAGCCTGCGTCAGGCTCCATGCTCAGTGTGGAGTCTGCTTGAGATTCTCTCTCCCTCTCTCTCTGCCCCTCCTGCTTATGCTCTCTCTCTCTTTAAAATAAAGAAATCTTGTTATACACAAACAATGAATCATGGAACACTACATCAAAAACTAATGATGTAATGCACGGTGACTAACATAACATAATAAAATTAAATTTAAAAAATAAAAATAAACACATTGCAGTACTATAAAATAAAATAAAGAAATTTTTTTAAAAAGAAAAAGGAAAGAAAAGAAAAAATTAGAACCATAGCCCTTGTCCTACTGACTTCACAGAATTTTCCAGTGGATAAATCGTAGTACTGACGGCTAATGGTTACTGCACACTCTCCACACACCAAAATTTTGCATGCATCAACTCACTGAATACTCACAGCAATCTGAATGGGCATGTGCGTATACTATCCTCATTTTATAGATGGAAAAATGGGTCCAGAGGCAAAAACAGACCTATTGCTTGTCTGAGGTAACCGAGCCTGACAAAATTAAGTCAGAATTTAGAGTCCATCTTTTCGCCAAAGAGTATGTCACTCACCATATTCCCATATGATACCAGATGGAAAAAACACTCGAGGGACTTGGGGCCTCTGGAGAAGACATTGGGGGCAGGCTGGGGAAGCTGGACAGGGTGGGCACGACTACCAGCTGGGGCTCGGTCCTTATCACTCTGGGGGGTGTGCATGAGGGGGGTTTAGAGAAGCAAGGTGCAGAGAGAAACCAGCCTGAGGGGACAATACTGGCAGAGAGGACAAGGGTGAGCTGGTGCAGCTGCCAAAAGTAACACAAATCTGGGGAAGACAGAGACACCAGAAGGGGGGTTTTAGAAAGCTTTGCTCACAGATGCGCTCTGTAATCCCCATCCTCTGGCCCCCGTTAGACCTGCAGTAAAATCCCTGGGTCTTATCAATGCCTTCAGAGGCGGATCCAGGTGTGCTTTGGGTTTTGACAGCCTAGCCATAGAGTGGCCAAGAAGCCAGCCCCATTCTTCTGCCCTGAGCTCCGTGGCATGAGCCTGCCTCAGGCTCAAGACAGTCCTGGGGAGTCTGCAGGCTACGGCTTCCAGGAGCTCTGGCTTTGGGTCCATCGAGAACAATAGCTTTTTAAGGGACTTAGTTGTGTAGCTGTCCATCCTAGCTAGGTCCTGGCCGAGGTGTCTTCTTGAATAGATGTGAGTTAGAAGCAGAGTCATCCTTCTCTTTCCCTTCCTTTCTACCTTTTTTTTTTTTGTCTTTCCTTCTCTCTCTTTCTCTCATTTTCTTCCTTACTTCTCTCTCGCCTCCCATCTTCCCTTCTTGCTCATCCAGCCCTCCTTCCTTCTTCCAATATTGATTCTTCGGTGTGCACTGCACTGCCCAGTACGCAGGACTGAGTGGTATAGATATCTTTCCTTCTCTCTTACATTTATCACGTCCCCTCCACCAGGCAGTGGGGCTAGGACGCAGTCACAAATATATAGATGGGTATATTGATATCGATATATAGACATATATATGCATATAGATGTAGATACAGATACAAATGCAGATACAGGGGCGCCTGGGTGGCTCAGTTGGTTAAGCGACTGTCTTCGGCTCAGGTCATGATCCCGGAGTCCTGGGATCGAGTCCCGCATCGGGCTCCCTGCTCGGCGGGGAGTCTGCTTCTCCCTCTGACCCTCCCCCCTCTCATGCTCTCTCTCTATCTCATTCTCTCTCTCAAATAAATAAATAAAATCTTTTTAAAAAAATTAAAAAATTAAAAAAAAATAACAAATGCAGATACAGGGATGTACATATAGCTGTAGATATAGATATCGACATCACAGTCCCTGCTCTTCAAGGATCCAGATCCTTAGATTAACATCTAAGCCAATCACCAGAATACTCTCCCTCCAGATTCAGCTCTTCTGGACAGTCAGATCCTTGTGAGATTTTTTTTTCCATCATCTCATCTGGTAAAATATAGATTATTCACCTTCCATTCCTGGAGTTCTTTTTTTTTTTTTTTAAAGATTTATTTATTTATTTTAAAGAGAGAGGGGGGGGGTCTGAGACTCGACCCTGGAGCTGACTGGCAGTTTGTAAACTGAAAGGCATCATTTCCAAATAGACTGTCTACCCAGTGCCCGGCATCATGATGAGGCGTGGCTGGGATGGGCAGTGATAGATAACCATTATTTTAAGAGCGGGAGGGGCAGAGGGAGAGGGAGAGAGAATCTCAAGTGGACTCCGCACTGAGCCGGGAGCCAGATGTTGGCTTGATCTCACGATCCTGAGATCACGACTGGAACCGAAACCAAGAGTCAGATGCTTAGCCGACTACATCACCCAGGCGCCTTTTCTGGGGTTATTTTCTAAGCATTTCGTCTGTGTTGCGAATCAACCGTCTTCCTTATTACTTTAATGGCTGCATGATGTACCCCTAAGTAACCTAATTTATGTAACCGGCTCCCTATTGTTGAACATTAGGTCGGTTCTAGTTTTTGCATTCTTATAGGTGAAAGTATTCGCTTTTTCTGGTCTGCCCTGTCTGGGACTCCTGGGTCCAACTTAAGTGGGGGCATGGGAGGCACGAGGTAGATGGTTTGCATGGTGCAGCGATTTGTCCGGGAGCTGCTTTCTACCCTGCCCTTGTCCCCAGGCCAGCTGTGAGCATACAGCAGGTGCTTCGTGAATGCTGCCTGAGGATGCCTCCCTGCCTCTCTCTATTCCTGCACCTGGCATACGCCTTAAAGGACTCTCCATTAAAGTGTCCTGTCTCCTGCCTCACCGGGACCTTCCATAGCCTTTTTAACTCTATGTCCCCAGTGCCTGGCACCAGGAAGCCCCTCAGAAATGGAAGGGAAGGAAACAAAGAAAGGAGGAGGAAGCGAGAGAAAGCTTACTTACTAAGGCTACCCCTCATTAATAGGGCCTGGGATTACCATGGGACATTAGCGATGGGACGTGTTGACAATGTGTAATTTATTAGCCTGAACTATACAAATTATACCTTCCCCCAGGATGCCCACGACGAGAAGCTGCTTTTCATGAGTTTATCCTAGGGACTCGAATAAATAAGCAGAGAAACAAAAACCTCAGGCATTTTTTAAAAAGCTTATTGGAATCAAGAGAAAACCCGGCATTCTGAGTACAGAAGTATCTGATAGATCAGCATTTGTAGTTTCTCTTTACCCTCTGAAGTCTTTTTTTAATCCTCTTGCTTGCCAGCATTAAGCCGTGTTTTTCCCCTGAGTTTCCCTCCATTTTGGATCGTCAGGAGAACAGTATGCACCCATAGGACTCCTGCCTGCATCTCCCAACCACACTGGGGGGTCAGGGTGCCCAGCGCCGGGTGAAGTTGGGCCGTGGAGCCCCAGACGTGCGGGACCCCATCCTCTGCTAAACCTGCTGGGGGCGACGTCAGAGGTGTGGGATTGCCACACTGAGACCTTTGGTGTCCTCTTAAAAAAAAGCTTCTTGAGGGCGCCTGGGTGGCTCAGTTGGTTAAGCAACTGCCTTCGGCTCAGGTCATGATCCTGGAGTCCCGGGATCAAGTCCCCGCATCCGGCTCCCTGCTCAGCAAGGAGTCTGCTTCTCCCTCTGACCCTCCCCCCTCTCATGCTCTCTATCTCATTCTCTCTCTCAAATAAATAAATAAAATCTTTAAAAAAAAAAAAAACTTCTTGGCTATGAGCAACAGCTGAGTTTATCATCCCCCAAATGTCAGTCTTGCCGAAAGTTAAGCGGTTTACAAGGTCTTGCTGAGAAATTCCATGTACTAGAAGCTAATGGAAGGTCAGCATTTTCTATTTCTATTTTTTTTCTTCCTGCTGCCCAGGGTCTAGGTGATGCGCCATTCGGCATTTTGAAGATGTTCCTACAAATTCTGGCAAGGTAGCTAAGCGCTTGATGAGATTTATCCTCCCCAAAGCCTGTTATTATTTCCATTTTATAAATAACGAAATTGAGGCTTGAACGGAGAGGGGTCCCTTGCCCAAAGTCACACATGACAGGTGATGGAGGTGGGTTCTGGACAGTTGTATGTCTGAATCCAAAGCCCATGCTTCGATGCCCTATGGTTTCTTCCTCCACTTTGCAAGTCAAAAATGCCCCCTCCTCTGCCCCTCTGCAGAGGTCTTCCTCGGCAGTGACTGTGCAGTTGATGCTAACAGCCTGAGATCCAAGTTAAAAAACGGTAACCTTAAATAGGTACAGTGGACATTCCATCTCTGACTTCCTCTAATTTCCTGGGGCCAAGGTCAGCAAACTACAGCCCTTGGTCCAAATCTGGCCTGCTGCCAGTTTATGTAAATAAAGTTTTAATGGCACACAGCCAGGCACATTCATTTACACATGGTCTGTGGCCGCTTTCATGCTACCAAAGCACAGATGAGTAGTGGGACAGACACCATATGGTCCACAAAGCCTACAATATTTGTTTTTGGGCCCTTAGACAAAAAGTTTTCTGACTCCTAGAAAGTAGAAAAATCAACATCTGTTGCCCCAGAACCTAGGGTATTAGATGATAACACCAGCCCTGTGAGTAGATTGCATTTTTGGAGGGCTAACTATGAGCCAGGCATTCTGCTAGATGCTTTCGGTGGATGATCTCCTGGAATCCTCCAGCAATACCATCAGGCAAGTGCTCAGAGAGGTAAGCAACTGCCCATTGTCACAGTCATGGGGTCTGAGACTCAATCCTGGAGCTGACTGGCAGTTTGTAAACTGAAAGGCGTCATTTCCAAACAGACTGTCTACCCCGTGCCCGGCATCATGATGCGGCGTGGCTGGGATGGGCAGTGATAGATAACGAGCAGGGGACAGGCTCCATCCTTGGGAGACCCGTGAGCTTACGGGAAAGACAGGCCTTCCTCTAGATCAGCTGGGGAGATGAACAGTCGTGGAAGACACAGAGCTAACAGGAGGAGGAGGTGTCCGAGAAGGTGACCTGTCTTTCATGATGAACAGAAATGTGATCACTGAAATGGGAGAGAGAGAAGGGCACCCCAGCAACAAGTGAAACAAAAACTTGGATCGAACCAGGTGTCAGGTGCCTGAGTCTAGGGTGAGTGAGGGGCAGAAGACAGCAGAGGGTGGGGGTTCCCAAATGACAACAGGGCTGGTCTGAAACCAGAGGAGGAGAGGTTGGGATGGGACGCCGAGGACTCTGAAAACGTATTTCCTTCCCTTCTCTAGAAAGAGCCTCAGTTTTTAACCACCCATTTCCATATGCTAGGTAGTAGGTGCTCAATTAGCGGCAAGCCCACTCTTGTCTGTTCTGGCAGGATGCTCACAGAGCCCCAGGCAGCAACACCTGCCCAGGTGACAATGACAGATGCTCCGGGACCACCGGGCTTCCAGAGTCTCCAGTTTGGGGCTGACTCCATTGTCTCTGGAGAGGGGCATTCCAGAAAAAGCTCCTACTTCCCCATCTGCACTCGGTTGACAGGACAGTGGTCTTTGTGCCCTGGAAAAACTACACTTGCATCGTGGATCATGTGCTTGGGTAGGCGGAGAAGATGGGGAGAGCCCAGCCTTTGGGGCCATCAAATTCCAGCTCTGTGGGTCTCTGGCTGTGTGACCTGGGGATAGTTCCCTCATTTCTCAAAGCCTCAGTTTCTCACCTATAAAATGGAGCCCATCCCTATGTCATGGGCCTGTTATGATAGCAAGTAGAGGCTGCCATGTAGTAAATGCCCCATATTTATTATTAGCTATTATTTTTATTATGATTAATGATCAGAGTTCTGTGTTAGTCAGTCTTCACTGCAATCGGGCCAACAATCTGTGGGATTTATAAGAGCGTTTATCTCCTTCTCACAGTTTCACGGATGAGCTGGGGACGGCTCTGCAGGTTGGGTTTAGCCTACTCCCCTTGTCTTTCGTTTGGGGACCAGCGCCCAGCTAAGACGTGCTCTTCGAAAGGCGGGAACACACATGTCAAGAGGGGTGAGTGAAAACTCAGGCACCGCCTAAGGCTTGAACTCAGAACTGACCCACAGTTGCTTCAAAATATCCCAATGGGGCCGAAGCGAGTCATACGGTCCAGCCGAATAGCAATGGGGTTCACTCCACCCACAATGAACTATAGTAAGGGTGGGGAGGAGAGGAGAGGAAGAGTTGTGTCAGTAGCCACAACTGGCCAAACTCCTAGCATAGCTCCGGGCCAGATGATTCCATCACCTACCCAACACTGCCTTCTGTGTTTCTCAGGGGTTAGCAAGCCCCTCCCCACGGCTGTCTCCAATCACAGAGGGTCTTAGGGATCGGGAAATGTCCACAGGGACACAGTAGGTTTTCTACCACTGGGGTTCTGATAGGTAGCCCCTAGTCTGAATTTCCAGACAAAGCCTAACTCACTGCTGGGAAGTGAAGGCAACCACCCTCCCACCCGTGCGGTGGGTCCAGGGTGAGGGAAAATTACAAGACAGCCCCCATGTTGGATAATGACCACCAAAATTCCAATACTCAGCGCCCCACGCTGCCCATTCAGTTTTCTCTGGCTGTAAATTTTGGTTGTCCCGCTGCCAAAAGCAGGGCGGCTGTTTATCCTCGGCGCCAATGGCCGTTGTTAGCCCTACTGATAAACAAGGCTTCCAAAATCTTCTCAATACCAGGAACGGTTCATTTAAAACCACAGCAGCAACAACACCGATGACAAAATCGACAAGTCAGTCTTGTGGTGGCCTGGCGATGAGCTGATGAGTATTTTTGGACCTATACAACAGTGGGCCTGGCCCAGATCCTCTCATTTCTTCAGTAGCACTTCCCAGAGAGTTCAAATTATGTCCTAATTTGTTCCAGATACGCCATCGTTGGTGGCTTCCTTTGGGCATTGAGGTCATCAAGAGACGATTGACTTGGGCCCATGCAAAAGATAGGGGGAGGGGAGAAATTTTTTTTATGCACTTTATGCACTCGCTCACTCCTTCACTCACTGGTTGCTGAGCGTCTGCAGGGTCCTGGGCCGGGGATTCAGAGCTGAAAGAAGCAGTAGCTCCACGTGCTGGCCATTTAGCAGGGCCGATCCTCCTTCAAGGTTAAGTTGCCAGCTTCCCCCCCGCAGTCCCTGCACTGCAGGTGATTGGTTGAAGCTCATCACAGAGATAGGATTCTCTTGCCGGTAATTGGCTTAGGGGTTAGCATGTGACCCACTTCTGCCCAATGAGAAGTGAGGGAAAGTCTGAGGGGCCTATGAGCAACTTTCCCCCATGACTAAGGAGCTAGAGGAAGGGATGGAGCTCTCTGCATCGCTTGCCGTATGTGCAGACGTGACACCTGCAGGTTTTTTTGGTTTGGGGGTTTTTTTTGTAGAGTTTTTTTGAGAGTGAGAGCGGGGGAGGGGCCGAGGGAGAGGAAGAGAGAATCTCAAGAAGGCTCTACGCCCAGCTGCCAGCCGGATGCTGGGCTCCATCTCACAACCCTGAGATCGTGACCTGAGCCAAATCAAGAGTCCCACGCTTCACCGACGGAGCCAACCAGGCGCCCGGACAGCTGCAGTTTTATAGCCGTCTTGCCACGGGCCCGAAGGTAAGAGATGAAACTAACTCTGACAATGGCAGAGTGGCAAGATGAGAAGAACTCTATCCTCACTGCTATCATGGAGCTGCTACGTCTTTAACTGCAAAGGCCACCCTTGGACTTTGTGTTCTGGAGGATAACAGATTTCCTCCAGTGCATCAGCCAGGAGAGGTGGGGTTTCTGTTATCTGCATCCCCAAGCATCCTACTCGATGCAGCAGTGTTATTGTGGAACCCGGATTTATCTATAAAGGAGCAGACGCGGAGAAGCCGGGTCACTTGTCAGCTGGGAACCATCTGAATTAGATTGTGAACCTAGGACTCTCTGCCACCAGCTGCCTGTCCACCTAGGTGACGGATAGCTGGCCTCTGGGAATGAGCAGTTGGCAAATGATAGATGTTGAGCATCCACCGGGGGCAGTGCTGGATGCTGCGTGGGTAGGGAGCTTATACCCAAAGAAAGAGCAAAGGGTGACTGTCCCGTAAGAAGAGCACAACATGATGGGTGGGGGTGGGGCCACACGTGCTTTGCTGGTGCTGGGCTCTAGCCCCTCTCCCATCCCCCACACTCTCCGCAGCCAGCAGCCGCTTTACCAGGGGCCATTTGGTACAGTGGAAAGCACTCCCATTTCCAATTCAGATTAGACCTGGGTTCAAATCCTGTCTGTTACTCTCTAGCTATGTGACATTGGGTATGTGCTATCACCTCTGAGTCTGTTACCCTGTGGTGGTTCCGAGGGGTGGACAGATGGATGCACATGGCTGGACACTTAGAAGATGCTCAGTGAATGATAGCTCTGAGGACAATTTTGGCAGGACTATTAAGAACTTTGAGAGTCACGTAGCAGAAGGCGTGCTGTTCTGATGGCAGGAGGACCCAGGTCCCGGTGTGAGCTCTGCCATGATCAGCTGTGTGACCTAGAGCCATTCCTGCCCTCTCTGGTCCATCTAGTTGCTCCCATCTGTAAAATGATGGGGTTTAGCTTGACCAGTTGTTTTCAAAGTCTGCTCCAAGGAGCTCTAGAGATTCGTTGACTTTATATCGAGGAAGGAGCCCAGGAGTAGGAATGGGAACCCCACCCCAGCTTCAAGCACAGCAGCTCTCTTGTTCTTTCTTTCATGGGGTTGGGTTTTCTGTAAGATGCTCTTTGAAGGGAGGCTTCTGCTGCTTTAATTAAAGAAAGAAGGAAAAAAAAGCCCCAAAGAACTCTAGATTAGATCACCAAGTTCTTTCCATTTATTCAGTGGTTGACAGTATGAGCTTTGGAGTTCAACCCACTAGATTTGAATGATGACTCTGACATTAACTACCTTCGTTAACTTGGGGAAGCAGATGATTTCCTGAGCCAGTTTCTGATCATCCACCAGCCATTCATGAGAGTTTCCTTTCCGCTCATCTTTGCCAGCAGGAGGTGTCATAGCTCTTTAACATTTTTGCCAATTCAGTGGGTACAAAGCGGTATTTCATTGTCACTTTAATTTGCATTTCCCTCATCTCTAGAGGATTTTTTTTCCCCAAGATTTATTTATTTTAGAGAGAGTGAGAGAGCACGAGATAGCTCGCGCAAGAGTGGGGGGAGCGGCAGAGAGAGAGAATCTCAAGTTGACTCCCCACTGAATGTGGAGCTCAAATCCGGGCTCGGCGCCCGGCTAGACATGGGGATCCCACGACCCATGAGATCACGACCTGAGCCGAAATCATGAGTAGGACGCTTAACTGACTGAGCCACCCAGGCGCCCCTAACCTCTAGAGAATTTAAGCATCTTTTCCTATATTTATTTGTTGGCCACTCAGATTTCTTCTGTGAATTCATCCTTGGCTCATTTTTCTATTGGGTCACTTGTCGACTTGTCAATTTCTGAGAGCTGTTTACTGTAGTATAGACATTACCCTAATATAATATTGTGACTTTATGGACTTTATCTCTTACCTGCATTATAGCTTTTTTCTAGAATTATCTTTTGGGTTTTTTTTTTTAATCCTATAATAATGATTCCCAGTGCACTTTCTTGTGAGCATTAAAGCATGAGCAGAATTCCTGATATGTAGTTCAATAAATTATTTCTATTATTTACAAGCTTTGGTGTGGGTGCAGGATTCTGGAGTTATGGGAAGGCGTGTGTGCTAAAATCCACTGGCCAGAGCAGGTCACATGGTTGAGCTGAGTCAGAGAGGAGAAGCACTGTGGTCCCATGGTCAAGGACGTGGGCTCAGGGAGGGATGAAGAATTGGGGCCATCCTTGGAATCTGCCACAGTGGTCTGGCACAGAGATCAAGATCACAGGTTGTGCCAACAGAAAGACCTGGATTCTGGCGCCTCTCACCACTGGGACTTTCGCACTGCCTCCTTTGCCCACTTAGGTGCCTATATCAAAGCCGTTTTCCCATGAGCCTTTGTTCTCAGCTAGCTGCCACGGCCAGAAATCTTTTTTTGAACGTTGCCTCCCAGCTGCTAATACCCTCTCTGTCTTTCAAGGATATTGCATTAACAGATTGTTGCCTTTTCTGATTACGAGGGAACAGATGCTCAGTGCACAATGATCAAGCAAGATGGATAAACAGGATCCAGCTCTACAATTCCACTCCGAGGGGAGACTGCCCACTGTTAACCTATTCTTCCAGACTTCTTTCTGGGCCCATTTGAGATCTCTTCTCTTTGTCAAATAGAGCTTCGTGCTTTACACAGGGCACCCTTTGCACTTAACAACAGCGCGAGTGCTCGCTCATCAGTGGCTAGAGCTTCAGAATCATCTAGAAGGGAGAATTACCAAAATGCAGATTCCCACGCCTCATTTGGAAAGAGTCCATTTTAAAAAGGCTGAAGGGAAGTCCAGGAATGTGTGTTTTTAGCTAATTGTAGATCCACAGGACAGGTGTCTCTTGAACAACGCAGGGTTTGGGGCACTCCGCACAGCCAAAAATCCCCTATAACCTTTGACTCCAACCAAATGTAAATATTAATAGCCTACCGTTGACCACAAGCCTTACATAACACAGTCAACCGACGCATATTTTGTACATTGTGTGTATTATATATTGTATTCTTACAGTAACATGAGTTAGAAAAAAGAAAATGGTCTTAAGAAAATCATAAGGAAGAGAAAATACATTTACAGTCCTGTCCTATATTTATTGAAAAAAAAAATCCATGTATAAGTGGATGTACAATGTTCAAACCCCTGTGGTTCAAGGTCAACTGTATTTGTATTTTAATAGGGTCTCCTTGCCTGGTGCTAGTTTTGGGTAGGGATGGGGGGGGAAATACTCAATGAAAGGAAGGGTTGGCTTTAAGCCACACGTTCTTTAGCATCTGCCCAGGTATGGCTCCCTACGTAACCCAAGTAACCATAAACCGGAGTTCTGATACTTCCCAGCTGTATGTCCTTGGCCAAGTGGCCACCTCTCCGAGCCGCAGTCAGCTCATCTGTAACATGGGAATCATAGTGTCCATGTGGCAGGGCCGTTGAGGGAAGCAGTGACGTCACACAGCTACACCCACTCTGGGGCTGGGCTCAAGGTAGGTCTTCCAGAAACAGAGCCCCCCCCTCCATGAGATGAGCAGAGCAGGGAGGGACCCACTGGACGGCTTGCAGGAGAGCCAGAGAGCCCCTGAGGGGAGTAGCAGACACACCAGGTGTCTTGATGAGTTAATTATGGGAAATTAGGGCAAGTCAGGTTTCCGCCTCCAGGAATCTCATGTTAAGGTCGGACGATAGTGCGGGATTTTACTCATTCTCCAGAGGCTGGAGATGAGAAATACTCTTCCTGCTGGGACAGATGATAAGCAGGGGAACCAATCAAAATATGCAAATACAGCTGAGGAAGAGGCTGGGGACACCTCCAGAGAGGGCCAAGGCCTTTTCTGGATGTTTGCTGGCTGGGAACTCTTACCCAGGTGCAAACCTGAGAGGGGCCTTTTTAACTCCTGAGCTCGACTCTCTACCCTTCCCTGTATCCTCTCATTTCCCAATGCCGCTTTGCAGCTGCTGCCATTAAGGCGTGGACTCGGTTTCCCTGGAAACCCCTGCACCTGGCCTGGCCCTGTCAGTTGTCTTGGCCCACAGAATATGGTGGAAGTGACCACCAGTGGTCCCTAGCGTGGGGGTCAAGAGGACTAGAACACTCCTGCTCTGTTTTGGAATCTTGCCCAGCCATCCTGAGCACCAGCCCAAGCTAGTCTGCTAGAGGATGAGAGACCCTCCCCCAAATATGAGAAAGCTCAACCCAGCCCAGACAGCTGTTCTCAACTCAGCTGTACTCAGAGCCATCAGTGAGCCCAGCCAAGGCCAGAAGAACCTCCAGCTGACCTGTAGACAGTGAGCAATTTTGCTTCTTGTTTTAAGCTATGAACCTTGGGGAGGTTTGTTAGGCGGCAGTAGCTCACCGATACAGCGTATGTGTGATGATAATCATATAAGAATAATAAGAAGGTAGTAAGAGCTATCATATCACATTTCAAAGACTGTGCAGGTGATTATATCTGCTGCTTTTTTTTTTTTTTTAAGATTTTATTTATTTATTTGACAGAGAGAGACACAGCGAGAGAGGGAACACAAGCAGGGGAGTGGGAGAGGGAGAAGCAGGCTCCCCGCAGAGCAGGGAGCCCGATGCGGGACTCGATCCCAGGACCCTGGGATCATGACCTGAGCTGAAGGCAGTCGCTTAACCAACTGAGCCACCCAGGCGCCCTCTATCTGCTTCTGTCTCTACATCTCTGTCTGTATTGAATCATCACAGTGGCCCTTCTCATTTTACGGGGGAGGGAGCTGAGACTTGGTAAGGTTTATCTTAATTGTCCAGCATCATTTGCTTTTATCGGAGAAGCCAGGATTAGAACTTATCTCTATTTGACTCCAGAGTTTGCTTTGTACTGTCTCTGAAGGGCGCTGACTAATCTATAGAGAAGCTGTTCTCAGAGTAAGGCCAGAGTAAGGCATGGCAGGCCCTCCATGACCTAGCCCCCTCTGATTTCCCCTTTTGATCCTTCTCTGAAATCATCCAGGCCTTTGCTGAAGCCATTCTCTCTCCCCAGAGGGACTTTCCCTTCTTTTTCACCTAGAAAACTCTTTTTTTTTTTTTAATTTTATTTATTTATTTGACAGAGGCAGAGAGCACAAGCAGAGGGAGAAGTAGGCTCCCCACTGAGCAGGGAGTCCGATGCGGGACTCGATCCCAGGACTGTGGGACCATGACCTGAGCTGAAGGCAGACACTTAACCGACTGAGCTACCCAGGCGCCCCCCTCACCTAGAAAACTCTTATACAACCTTCAGGACCCAGCTCTGTATCACCCCTACTGGCTTTTAGTAGAAAGTAATAAAAAAAAAAGTCCTTTTTTTTTTTTTCAAATAGGCACAACCCATAAGAAAATTTCATATCCCACATGAATGGAACTCCGGAGGTGAGCAAGGAGGGTCCCGGTTTGGTTGAGGCTACAGTGCGGTGGTGTCCTTGAGAATCCCCATCCCTCCCATTTCTTTGCTCTGTAAGCTTCACTCACGGCAGGTTGCAAGTTAGCTGCAGTGGACCTGGCATTGCATCCAGACCCAGCCACGTCCAAAAAAATCGGAGGGTTGTTTTTTTTTTTAACTTGTGTCTCATTGTGAGAGTCAAGAAAACCCCTCCCTGCAGCCTCCAGGCAGATCTCCCTCAAGTCTCCTTGTCCAGGACTGGATCACATGTCCTTCTCTGAGCCAGTCACTGGCAGGAAGAGAACTACATCACCATCATTGGCTTTGACAATCATCTCTGATGGAGTGGATGCTGGAAGGGTCAGCCGCCATGGCCACAATCCATGTCCCCCAGGAAGCTGCCTCTGACTTTTAAGACCGGAGCAGGTTCTCAGAGCTTGTCAGCCTTGCACATTATAACACAGCAAGGCCACTGAACGCAGCCTCCCTCCCGCACACCTCTGATCGCTGGGCTTTATGGAAACTGCTTCACTGGTAAGGCTTCCCCTCCAACTTGGCTCTGTCATCCTCATCCATTGTCCCCTGCACCACCCCAACACTCCCCACACTTAGAATGACTTACCCGGCATCCTCCGCGGAATGTGAACTTCATGACAGCAGGTGTTGGGACAACCGCCTCACTGACTGCCATATTCCCAGCCCCTCACAGAGTACCAGGCCCGTTGAAGTGCCCAATAAATACTCGTTTGGCCTGTGTCTGACTTGCTAAGACCAGAGCTCTGGATCAATGCTGGGGAAGGAAATACTGCGATGTCACCTTCAAGGGTGCCTTTATGCAGATTTCCCCTGGGAATGGCTTGAGGCTCAGCTGGATGCCCACGAAGCCTCGCCAGGCGCTCAGCACCACCATGTGAATGGCTCTGAATAACAGCCAACAACTCTGGGTGTTCATGGCCCACAAAGGGTCGGCCCATGGATGAGTCCTCAGATCCTCGCAGCAACTCCCAGAGTCACGTGGGAACCTCATTGTGTAGACGACTCCTGGAGAGGTCAAGGGACACGCAGAGGCGTGGTTGTTCATTGATAGGGCTGAGATTGCACACTGATTGATTTGCACACTGATTGATTTCAAACTGGTGCTCTCTCTGATTCATAAAAAACGCCGGCAGGTGTCCAACTTCCAACTCTGGTACCATCTAGGTAGCTGTCCTTGGGTGATATGTGACTGTTGACCACTGCCTGTCCTGGATTTCATAGAAGTGGTTTTTTTCTCCCTTATAGTATTTTTTTTTTAAGATTTTTTATTTATTTATCAGAGAGAGAGAGACAGAGGCAGGCAGAGGGAGAAGCAGGCTCCTTGCTCAGCAAGGAGCCCGATGTGGGACTCGATCCCAGGACCCGGGGATCATGACCTGAGCTGAAGGCAGACGCTTAACCGACAGCCACCCAGGCGTCCCTCTCCCTTATAGTATTAAGGACCTTTTATTAAACATAGGGTGTTTTGTACTATTATCCGGCAAGTAGTCACTCTCCCCTCCCTGGTCAGTGAGGAGCGTACATTTCCTCATCCTATGGAGGTGGGACTCGGCCATGTGGATTGATTTAGCCGACAGAATGTGGGCAGAAGTGATAATGTCCCTGTTCTAGCCAGTTTCTGCCAGTTCTTACTCTCCCCTAAGAGAATAGCATTTCTAGATAGGAGCTGATCCTTTACCCTGGGGCCCAACATGAGAAAACACAAGGAGCAGACCCAATTCGGACCCACCTACCCTTCAGACACAGAAGTGAGAAATGACTCTGCTGGAACCCACTGAGATTTTTGGGTGGTGTTTGTCACACGGCTTTATCATAGTACAAGCTAATACAAACACTATGTTCCTGGATTGTGCAAAGCATTTTCAGGCATTAGCTTATTCAGTCCTCACAACAACCTGTGAAGGAGGTACTATTAAATCCCTGCTGAGCTACGAGCCCTTTTGCCCAGCCCTGCTTCAGCAGAGCCTAGTACACTGCCTGGCACATTGTTAAAACCACAATTAACATTTTTAGGTGAGTTAATAAAGTGAAAGTAGGAACCATGCGGCACTTTCCTGCATTATGACCAACATCTGAGTAATCATAATGAACTACTTTGTGCCAGGCATTGTTGATGTTTATTTAAGAAATTATTTCAGGGGCGCCTGGGTGGCTCAGTCGGTTAAGCGGCTGCCTTCGGCTCGGGTCGTGGTCCCAGGGTCCTGGGATCGAGCCCCGCATCAGGCTCCCCGCTCAGCGGGAAGCCTGCTTCTCCCTCTCCCACTCCCCGTACTTGTGTTCCCTCTCTCCTGTCTCTCTCTGTCAGATAAATAAATAAAATCTTTAAAAAAAAAAAAAAAGAAATTATTTCAATCAGGATGCCCGGCTGGCTCAGTCAGGAGAGCATGTGACTCTTGATCTCAGGAATCTGAGTTTGAGCCCCAGGTTGGGTGTAGAGATTACTAAAAAAAGTAAATAAGTGAACTTTAAAAAAAAAAAAAAAAGAAATTATTTCAACAAATATTTATCAAGCATCTACTTCATTCTAGGCATTGTTCTAGGTGCTGGGAATATAGCCAGGAACAAAATAGACAAAACCCCTGCCCTCTTGGAGTTGAAATTCTACTGGGGGTGAGATAGAAAACAAAAAATACATAATTCCATGATATATATATGAAAAAATAAATCAGAGCCAGGGAAGGAGATGAAGAGTGACAAGAGTAGAGTTGTGGTTTCTAACAAGGCGGGGAAGGAGGGTCTCTTGGAGGAGGTGGTATCTGAACAAGGACTTGGAGAAGGTGACTGTGTGAGTCATAAATGTCTGGGGGAAGACTGACCAGTGGGAATAATTATCACTCCATTTTATGGATGACTAAATGCGCTTGGAAGGATTAAATTGCTTGCCCATTGTCAGATGGCCAGTGCCAGAGCTGGGACTTGGGCCAGTTTTCTGGCCCCAGGTAACCTGCCCCTAGTACCTGTCCCCTTAACTACTTTGTAGAGGGGCTTCAGGGGGCTGCTCTGACTTAGCAGTGGGTCCAGGAATCCCCACGCCCCGATCCCAGGGCCTCCACAAGGTGCCCTGAGCTGTATCTTCATTTGCATCTCAGCTGATGACAGCGGGAAACCACTTTGGTCCCTAATGGATTCAGAACTCTCCAAATGCTCTGTCGTATTAGCCATGGAAATGGGCTTTGTCTTGTCCAGGAGTCCTCACTTGATGAAATGAGCAGGCACTCGACCTCCCTAAGCCAAAGGTGATTTTAAAACATTGCAAGAGCCAGCCTTAGATGAGGCTTATGTAAGCGGTCTCTTGAATTTGTTGGGGGTGGGGAGAGGGTCTTGTGGCTCTCCCCAGGGCCCTGGGTTCCTGCCGTGGACAGCTGGTAGGTCAGCATCCACCCCCTACCTCCTCCCACCCCCGCCCAGCCTCCTTTGCTGCTGGTGCCTGGGACCAAGGTTAACCTGGAGGGCAGAGACAGGGGCCAGATGCTGTGGGCAGAGGCAGAGAACAGGGCTCCAGACTTTTTTGGAGATGTGAGTCCTGCTTCCTGCTTGTATGTTCTCAAAGATTCCCCTTCCCATCTTCCTTTCTTCCTGTATCTCTGCACCTGTTTTCCCTCCTGGCCTGACCTGATCATCACCAAGCGTCTGTGAGTGGAAAGGCTTTAGTCCGACATTGTGCT
>NC_058416.1:74235611-74242074 GCF_002201575.2 Neomonachus schauinslandi
ATCACCAAGCGTCTGTGAGTGGAAAGGCTTTAGTCCGACATTGTGCTGTCCACAGAAGCCACGAGCTGTGCGTCTACGGGGCACTTGAAATGTGACAAGTCCTCATTGCAGGTTACAGTTCACAATGTGTAAGGGTAACACATATACTGGATTTTGCAGACTTCGTGCAAAAAAAAAAGGTATAAAATATCTTAATAATTTATATTGATTTCACGTAAAAATGCTAATGTCTTTGATAGGTTGGTTAAGGAAAATATTTCACCTCACATGTGTGGTTTGCATTTGTGGCTCTTACCATATTTCTGTCAGAGAGCCCTGGCCTAGCACCTCTGTCTCATCCCCCTTATATTAATTAATTTTTTTTTTCCCACGACGCCACCCAGGATCACCATACCAGGTTGATATTCCGGCCGTAAGTAAATAGAATGGAAAGGAGCTGATGTTCCGGGGGCTCTTACTCTGTGTCCCACTCAGTGCTGCGTGATTGACTTGGATCACGGGTTTTCCAACAGTGGCATTATTGACATTTTGTTCCAGACAATCCTCTGCTGCTGGGGGTGGGGGTGTGCGGAGGGAAGGGGTCGCTGTGCATTGTAGGATGTTGAGCAGCACCTACACGATGCCAGGATCACCCCCCAGTCCTAACAGCCAAAAATTGGCCCCAGTTTTCCCTTTGAAAAACTTCTCTGTGAGGGGGTGTTATTATTGCACAGAGTGGTGAAGTCTCCTGTACGAGGTCACACAGCTAGGTGCTGTCCACCGTGTAGCTGGTGGTGTAGCTGGTGTTAGGACCCATGTCTTTCTGACTCCGGAGACTATGTACTCACATGCGGGGGCTCATGCTGTATGTGTACGTGCGGACAAATATAAATTCTGGTTCAGAGCTGAGCTCTACTTCAGAGCATGGTTGGTGTGAACGGATTGGTTATCTGGGGTGTAACACGTGTGAAAATAAAGGGAAAGCTCACTAAAGTAGAGTGGGGAGCCTGGAAGGGGGAGATGGGCCACTCAATGTTAATTCCAGGAAGAACTGTCAATTACAGACCCCAACAGAAGAATGGTCAAGAGGTATCATCAATTACAGGCCCCAGCAGGGGAGAGATGTACATTGCATCTCCAAGGAGAAGACGACTGTTCCTGCAACTCAGCCGATGAGAACCCCTCATCACTCTCAACTGGTGCTTTTCTCTAAGGGACCTTTGTTCAGAATAACCCCTTCCAACTTCCTCTCCATAAAATAACGTTCCTCTCCTTTGTTTATTGGACTTGCTGATAGTTTTTGCTGTAGTATGTCCCACATTGCAGTTCTCTGCTGTTCCTGAATAAATGCACTTTTGCTGGTAAAATGACTGACTTTTATTTTTAAAGTTGCCATACTTGAGGACCACCAGGAAACACTGACTCCACACCCTCTTCTACCCCCATGGCCCGGGGTGGGCAAGACAACAGAGACCAGGGACACCGCTACCTAGAGGTCCCTGCCAACATTCTCACCTCCCATCAGCCCACCAGCTGAACAGGCAAGCTGGCCTTAAAGCAAGTGGGTATCTACCCTGGCAACAATCAGGACTACCTGGGCCCATTGTAAACATGCCAGTGCCCAGGCCACACCTAGATCTGTCAAATCAGGATCTGGGGATGGGGTTCAGGAGTCTGAATCTTCTCTGGGAAGGCTCCCCACTGGACTCCTGCTGGGCTGACTTCCTCTACCATGTGCTCTCTTCTGCTAAATGCTCCCTGCAGCCTCACCTCTGGGTTGCCACAGCGCAGCGTGGTGCCTAGCACATGGTCAACGCTCGGTAAAGATTTCGGGGTAAACGAACTTTTGCTTAGGCATAGGCAAAGCCGCGGCGGCGGAAAGAAACCCAAGCAATGGATTCCAAGGCCATGGACTGAAGATACGGGAGCTGGCCAGGGGTCTGCTTGCCCGCTCCATCCTGCCACCTTCAGGAACCTGAACAACAAAGAGCCTGGCTCCTTAAGGAAAGAGACCCCTTAGCCTGCCCCTTCAGGACTCTCAGAGAGCCATCTATGTTGAGTGTCCCCCAGAAGAGACACTGAAGAAGGAGCAGATCCTTGGGAACAGCGGGAAGGGAGGGAGCCAGGAAGGGAAGGAAACCAACATAGCATGTGTTAACGAGCAGGTGAGTGCTGTGGGCAGCCCCACTGGGGGATTCTGGGGTAGACAGGGTATAATGTGCACAGAATTGTCCCACCCCAGGGACAAGCGCCTAGGACGTTTACCCACTTACTCTCATTTGCCAATTCCCTAGCATTCGGGCCGAGAGACCCAGGCTTGCACGAGAAGCTACTGCCCTACAAGAGAATGATGAGTGTACGGGAATATGGGTAGGATGGTGACGGCAGCAACCACAACAGGGTCTGGCGGTCTGCTCCCCGCACCACGAATGCAGTCCGAGTGGAAAACAGCTCTAATCTCCAGAAAAGCCCTGCCCGTAGGGGGTTCCTGGAACACAGTGAGAGAATGAGCCCTGGAACCAGGAATCCTGGGTTCACATCCCAACTCCTGGGGGTCACTGTCCTCTGCTGCCAAAGAGGGTTTAAACGCAGCAAAGGGAAATCTCAGAAAAGGCTGGGCCTGAGTGGAGGGTGTGGAAGTGGCCTGGTTATTCTTAGCAATGAGGTAGGAGAGGGAAAAGATGCTTTGGGCTGCCAGGGCTGCATAGCACCTTTCAAAGGGAGGAGCCAGACCACAGTCCTTCCTGGCTTGCCAAGTTTGGTTGGAAATTCTTTCCACCCCAGGCAGTGGAGAATGCGGGAATTCAGGGTGGGCCTGCCAGGGCCTTCAGAGCCCCTTAAATAAACCTTCTCCGCTCTGATGTCAGAGCAGTGGTCAGGCGTGATGAGGGCTGTTCAAAGAGCCGGGCCTGGCAAGCAGGACCCCCGAGGCTGGGCTCTTGGCCTGTCTGAAAGCCTTGATTCACACAGGGGCTGACCCAAGGAGGGCGAGGGGAACGGAAAAGGTACGTGTCCTCAGAACCAAGGCAGGAGGAAGGACAACACCACAGCCTTGCTGATGCCCCAGCGTTCGAACGTTCACGAAGAGCTGAGAGCCGCTGAGACCTGGCTTTTTGGTCCAAGCTGTTGTTGCCCTCCAGGAGAGGAACAGAGGCCCTTTTCTGGGGCAGCCGCATGGGAAAGAACACAGCCTCTGGACTCCACAGAGTTCTGGGTTCACATCCTGTCTCCGTCACTAAGAAGCTGTGTAAGCACTGGGCAGGTCATTTAACATGTAAAATTTAATAAAAGGAAACCTCCCTAAAAGGGAGTCAGTAGGCCAGAAGGGAGAGTCTAGCAGGGGGCAGAGTATCACTCAAATATCCGTTATGGGAAGAACTGTCAATTGCAGACTCCCAACAAAAGATTCAGGAAATAATGATGAACTACAGGCTCCAACAGGGAATGATATAGGTTGCATCCCCTACCAGAATCGACTACCCTAGCTACTCAAGCTAGTGAGAAACTGTCAGCACCCTGAACTCTGGCTATGCTTAAGGGACTTTCATTCAGAACAACCCTACTAACTTCCTCTTTCTCCATACAACGTTTCTCTCCTTTGTGTGTTGCACTTGCCCATGGCTTCGCTGCATTGCAATTCTCAGCTGTTCCTGAATAAACCCGTTTGGCTGGTAAAATAACTGTTCTATTTTTCAGGTTAACAGATGTTGCCGTGCCTCAGTTTCCTCAAAGGATGATCCCTACATTATGGGGTCGCTATGAGGGTTAAATGAGTATATGGTTCTTAGAGCAGAGCCGTGGTTTACAGAAAGAGCTTGATAAATAGTAACCCAAGAGCCTGGCATATGGAAAGTATTCCATAAATAGTAACTATCACGGGTACTGGCCACTTTTCCTTCCATCCTCTAGTCTGTTGTAGAGTCTTTAAGAATTGCAGATGTGAAGGAGGACAGGTCTGGCCTGAAATCGCTGATTTACTCTTTATTAGCCATGTGGCAAATGATTCCAGTTCCTCATCTGTAAAATAGGAATAATCTAGGAGCCGCTTCATGGAGTTGTAATGAGGATTAAGTGAGTCAGTGAATTGAAACGGCTTAGCACAGTGGCTGGTACACAGGAAGCACACAATACTTTTGTTGTTGTTGTTGTTATTACTTGTTATTTTTGCTAGGATTATTCATCAATCCACATTCAGTCATCAAACACTTTTGTTGCAGGCGTCAGCTCTCAGAGAAGAATCGAATGTGCTATTAGCCTCCACAGGCTAATTCTCAGGATGTGTGTCCCCTCAAAAAAGGGGTTTATTTCCAGAAGGGAAAGGAGAATGGGCAGGCAGAGGTAACAATGTCCACTCCGGCTCCTAGATCATCGGGTACAGTTGTGGGGATGAGCTGGTACTTAAAATGGGCGTATTAACGATGCCAGGGCTCATACCCATTCTTTCTGACCCTGAGTTCCTATTGTGTTGTCTGGGAAGCCAGAAGCGGCTGCACATTCTACGGAGAAGAAGAGCCTACTTCCCATCCTGTCATTCTGGGCTGGGTCATCAGGACCCTCGCTGCAGTACTAACCTTGACAAGCAGCATCTCCCCAAGCAAGCTGTGGACCACGTCTTGCACCAGGAAAACAGGTGCACTCTAAGCAAACTTGGGAAACCGGCCTCCTCATGTCACCCCAAAAGGAGCTGAAGGTCCTGAGAAATCCCCCATTGAGGAGGGCTCTCATCTGAATTTAACCCCTATTTACCTTGTAACACCTACTAATATCTGCCCCTGTAACTTACTAACACTTCCGGGAATGCCCGCACAGGCCAGTGCATTCGAGATCTTTGGGGGCAGAGGAATTTCACAGCTTGGAGAAAAAGCCCTTGTTTCAAACCCCAGCCTTTTGGAAACCCCCCTGCCTTGGTCTCTGCGTGGGCAGGGCCAAGCCTTGCAAAACAGCTCCTGCAGCTGGTTAGGCTGAGCGGAATAAAGTGGCAACATTCAAGAAAAGTCCTGCTGCTGGTCTTTTCAAATTACCTAGACTCTCAGGAGAAACCAACAAGGGGGCGGAGGCGGGGTGGGGGTGGAGAGGCCCAGAAATTGGGGGAATGCAATGCATCATAATAACCACTGGAAAAAAAAAAAAAAACCAACCGAGGAAAATAATTTGGAGAATTATTGAGTGCCAGAACAGCAAAGTAATAACAAGATGTTTGAAAAGATTTCAAGCATAAAGGTCACAATCTGCAATTTAAATGGATAGTTTGTTGCCTTTTTTCTTGGTTATGGTTGGGTGCCACCAATTAGTTGAAGTGTGTGTGTGTGTGTGTGTGTGTGTGTGTGTGTGTAGAGGTTTTTCAAAAGAGCGCTTGATCTCAATCAGGCTGGGATGGTTGACAGCCTCTAAGCCCACACATGGGGTGGGCACATCCTTTATAGCATGAGAACGAGTAGAACTCATGCCTTCTTCCTCTTTCTGGAAACACACACACACACACACAGCATAAACCCCTGCTCACTCCCAGCTCTCTGTAGTGGTTTTATGCTGAAGAAAGGAATCACCGAGAAATCATCCCTGGGGTGGGGTTGCCCCCAGGGTCCAACCTAGTCCAAGGGTCCTTGTTAACCCAAATCCCACTTACCAACTCAGTGGGTGCAACAGGGAAGAGTTTGTGCAGCTGAAGGTTGGTGTTGCTCCTTCAAGCCTCTGTTTCGTGGGCAGACGCCAATGGAGGTGATTTTGTGGCTGGGGGAGAGGTCAGCGAGCTGAAGGCCAGGCGAGCCTGCATGTCCTTTTCAAGGTTGAGACCCTCTCTGCTGCTCATGGGAGGGTCTTTGTGACAGTGTTAGGCAGAGGGTTTAAACTCAGAGTGGCTCTTAGGACGGGGTTTCTTCAGCTAAAGAGCACATGAATCACCTGGGTATCTTTGTCGAGCGCTTCGCCAAACAACCCCCTAGTGTTTCTGCCTCTGCATCTGCTCTGTGTGGCCCAGTGGCCTGCAGGGGCCTTGAATTGACACCGGACTCTTCCGTGGCCACATGCCATAAATGAACAATCTGTGGTCATAAGTAAATGTAAGTTCCCCATATGAACCCTCCAACGGCCCTTGTGATGAGTATTCTCTCCTGCCTCCCAGGGCCACGAAGCTTACCAGAATCCCACTCTTTTTGTTTTGAACTAACCAATCTAGCCTCAGACTGGGAACCCCAAAGCACCCTACCCGTGGACCCTAATAAAGGCATGTGTCCCTAGCACTCTGCCTGGACCTCCCTGCTCAGCCCCTCGAGGCGGCTCAGTACCTCTTCCCTGGCAGGTGAGTAACCAATGAACTCTATTTCAAACCACCCTGTCCTGTGTAACTGTGGCTCAACACCCCTCCCGCCCTCCCCACTCTGCTTAACAAATGTTAATTTAACAAAGTCACAACAATCTCTTTGAAATGCAGATTATGACTCAGTAAATCTGTGAAGAATTTGAGATTCTGCATTTCCAGCCAACC
>NC_058416.1:74242174-74253695 GCF_002201575.2 Neomonachus schauinslandi
ACCCCCCCCACCCCCCCCACCCCCCAGCCTGATGCTGGGGGTTTCCAGAACACTTTGGACTAGCGAGCAGGGCTCTAGACCCGCACTGTCTGATGGAACGTTCTGTGCTGAGGGCGGTGTTCTCTATCCATGCTGCCCAATACTGTAGCCACCAGCCACATGGGGCTCCTGATTTCTTGAAAGATGGCAAGTGAGTCTAAACTGAATTTCAAATTTTATTTAGTTTTAATTATTTTACATTTCAAATAGCTAAGTGAGGCTAGTGGCCACTGCATGGAACAGCACAACTGCAGACTGAGCTCTGTATGGGCAGGCACCATACTTTTCTCTCCCACTTGGATCCCCATTAGCAGAGTGCCTGGCCTACACCGGGTCTTTAATAAATATTTATTGACTACTTTATCACATAATGTAATTGAAGAACGAGTTTTAAACCTTGTTGGTTAGAACCCTAGAGTTTTAAGTGACCAAAATCCACCTTATGGTCCTAAGACCAAAACCCATCTTGCACTACCAAAGACTTCATGGGCCCTCAAGACCCATTTGCAGAAAGATCGGGGGTTGGAGCCAGGAACTAATTCAGCAACATCCTTTCTCTCCAGCCTTTTTTCTGCGTGCTGGTTCATTCCCTCAAGCTAGTCATCCTCACTGGACTCAAACCAGTATCACGGAGAGCTCTGGACATCTAAACATTAGAACCTCCTGAACACATGAAATAGCATTGTTTTCCACCGCCTAGTCAGAAAACTCCCAGGCGGGGCGCCTGGGGGGCTCAGCCGGTTAAGCAGCTGCCTTGGCTCAGGTCATGTTCCCAGTGTCCTGGGATTGAGCCCCACATCAGGCTCCCTGCTCAGTGGGGAGTCTGCTTCTCCCTCTCCCTCTGCCTGCCGCTCCCCCTGCTTGTGCTCTCTCTCGCTCACTCTCTCAAATAAATAAATAAAATATTTTAGAAAAGAAAACTCCCAGGGAAGTTCTCTGGCTGAGCTAGGGTCATGTGCCAATTCCTGGACCAAATCACTGTGGTCGGGGCCTCTGGATTCTAAGATTGGCCAAGCTAGACTCAAAGGTGTCCCTACCACATTCAGGGATGGCTTCCTCCAGACACACAAGATTGGAGTAGAAAGAAGCAGTTCTGGCAAAGACAGGCAAATGCTTTTTTTCTGGGCAAATAGAACAATCAGTGTGAGGGAAGGGGGTAGAGGGAGGGTTCCCAGCTTCTGTAAATGGTTGTGGAGAGGCATTTCTTTGGGCTAGACCAAGGCTATGGAATTGCCTTCTCTGATTATGTCGAAAGGCATAAAGAGAAAAAACAAGATTCCATCGGCCTAACTGGTTTCGCTCTACTCTCCCATCCCTGCAATGTTAATGAAGCCACAGGGTTCTAGAAACCAAGGCATCTCAAGGGAAGGCACCATTTGAAATTGAAAGATGAGCAGGAGTTCCTTGGATGGAGAAGCAGAAGGAGAGAAAGAACATTCCAGGGAGGAGAAAATAGCATCTTCAAAGGCAAGGTGGTGAAGGAGCATGACGTGTGGGGGAGGAATGAAGAGTTTGCTACGGAGGGTAGACTGGAACCGTGGAAAAGGAGGCAGGAAGTGGATTTGAGGCCCGGCTGCAGAAGGCCGTGGGTGCCAAGTGAAGGAGTCTGGGCTTTCAGCTGTGGGAAACAGGAAGCCATTTGGAGGTCTTAAGCAGGGGAGTGGTGTAGTCAGAGCCGTGTTATGTTCTAAGAGATTGCTGTGGCTGAATTTGGAGGATGGACAAGCTGGTGATGGGAGGCAGGGTGCCAAGGACAAGGCTGTCCCAATATGTCTTTAAGGAACGGCTGCCTCCAAGGTGGGTGGTGGCACACCAAGCTCCCAGTTCAGGCTGCTGGTGTCCTTTCTCCCTGTCTTATGCTCAGACCTTGACCTGGCTGAATCCGGGTCTCCTCTGTGCCACTTTCCAGCCTTGGGCAGGTTACCTTATTTCCCTGAGCCTGTAGGCTCATCTGGAAAACAGGAGTAGGGATACCCATAGTGAGGGAAGGCTAACATGGATGTGATGGGCCCCGGATCAGCAGACCCCAGACCCACCCCTAGTAGGAGATCAGCGAATCTTGCTGTTGTGATTCATGGGGTTGTGGCTCCTGAGTTTATTTGCATGGAAAGAGGTTGAACATGGGAAGACACGGGAAAGAAATGATGTTCAAGACACAAGCTTCTTGGAGCACCTCTGTAACCGGGGCGGGCTGTTCTCCTGAACTGCACGGTAAAACTCTTTCAGCCCACAAGCCCGCAGCTCTCTCTCCTCCCAGGACACTCATGTGTCTCAGTTGGAACATGCCAGAGGAGGTTGGTTTCCAAGAGCATTTCCCTGGAGGCCGGGCGGGCGTCTCCGGGGAGAATGAGGGGATCGGGCTGCATTTTACACCGCATCCTGGGCTGACCTGTTTGCCGGGCCTGACAGCCACATGTCCCAGTGGAAAAACCCCAGTGTGGGGCCAGGACAACCCAGGCCGGAAACCTCCCAGTTTGCGAGTTCAGGAAAGTTGCCTAACCCCGGTGGGCCTCAGTTTCTCCATTGGGAGGATGGGAACAGTCCTGCCCACATGGGGCTGTTGCGGGGATTGATGGAGGAAAGACGTTCGGGTTCAAAGCCGATGGCCAAGAAAGAATTCTTGAGACATCTTTGGTGCAACAATGTGGTTTTATTAAAGCACGGGGAGCGGCAATGGGGTCATGAGGAGTGGCCTGTTATATACTTTCAAGTTGGGAGGGGGTTAGGGATAACGTAAGTCTCTAAGGAATTTGGAAGCAAGGTTTCCAGGACCTTGAGGGGGCTAGCTATTGTTGGGGAAATGGTCATTTATTACTGTCTAATAAAACCTTAGTCATGAGACCCTTCAGATGTCTATCAGTGGCCCATATGCTTGGGAGGGGGTGATTGCCAAGACGTATCTTGGGGGGTTTAGAGCTACAGGACATTTCTAAAGGAATTTTTATATGTTAAAGTAGACTTACAGGATCCTGGGGTGGGGGATAGTTGGGCTAGGATTGCCTTTTGCCTTTAACAAAGTGTCAACATCGAAGCAGTTGAGTTCCTAGAGGAAGTCCTTGTTTCAAGCACTTGTCGATGGGCTGTAGGTAGTAAGGAAATTTAATAATTTTTCTTCTGCCTTTGTTTCCCACATCAGGGATTAAATCAACTACTGCAGGTGGCACATGGTCACAAGGCCATGCCTCCAGTTTGGGATCAGAAATGGGCATTTACTGAGCCCCTCTGCTGTGTAAGCTCCTTGCTCAGTGCTAGCAACATACGGACAAATAAGACAGGGCTTCTGGCTCCACCAATAGGCTTGGGGCACAGATAACCGGATACACTGGCAAAGATGTCATAAGATAGTCTCTACTCTGGGCACCTGGCTGGCTCAGTCGGTAGAATGTGCAACTCTTGATCTCGGGGTTTTTGAGTTCGAGTCCCACGATGGGTGTAGAGATTACTTCAAATAAAATATTTTTTTAAAAAATCCATCCAGGGGCGCCTGGGTGCCTCAGTTGGTTAAGAGTCTGCCTTCAGGGCACCTGGGTGGCTCAGTTGGTTAAGCGACTGCCTTCGGCTCAGGTCATGATCCTGGAGTCCCTGGATCGAGTCCCGCATCGGGCTCCCTGCTTGGCAGGGAGTCTGCTTCTCCCTCTGACCCTCCCCCCCCTCATGTGCTCTCTCTCATTCTCTCTCTCTCAAATAAATAAAAAAAATCTTAAAAAAAAAAAAAAAGAGTCTGCCTTCAGCTCAGTTTATGAGCCCAGGACCCTGGGATCGGGTCCCGCATGGGGCTCTCTGCTCAGCAGGGACTCTGCTTCTCTGTCTCCCTCTTCCCCTCCTCCCCGCTGCTCGTGCTCTCTCTCTCTCTCTCATAAATAAATACATACATAATCTTAAAAAATATATAGTCTCTGGTACTGCTCCCGTCTGTGAGAGGTGTGGCAATGTATGTTGAATATGATTTTTCCATGGAAGTCAAGGTACACTCAGGATGATATTCATGTCTCTGAGCTGAGCTGTGACCTGAGGATCTCCCTGCACAGACCTCCTTCCTTCCCCTGGCCTTTCCCAGGGGGGCAGACCCGCATCCAGTCTGAAAGCTCTTCCTGTCCAATCTTGCTTCCTCTCTCTTCCACCTCTGCAGCCGTTTCCGCCATGGAACCCATGGACTTCTAATTGCACCTGCATGCCTGCGTGGCGGAGGAGCTGAACTCCTTGAGCATCCTGTGGGAGTGAGGCTCACAGGGATGCCAGATGCCTGAGTAACTTGGGTAAGAAATGCAGAATAGTGCCCCTGGCGTTCAGTCCTGGGAGACTCATTTAACCCCTCCGTGCCTGTTTCCTCCACCGAAAACGGGAGTCACGATGTTACTTCCTTATAGGGCTGCTAGATTAAATGACAGCATCTTCGCCCAAAGGCTCAGAACTGGGTCCTTGGAGGGGACCTGCCTGGAGCGCCGCGGGGGCGAGGGTAGCCTTACCTTTCTGGGGCTTCTGCAGACTCTCGGATTGCTCCTTCGGCTCCTCTTGCAGAAATGAGACCCAGGGGTGGCACAGGCCTCTCTGCACTCTGCTCTGCCCACGAATATGGCTCCAGGAGAAGGGTCCACCTCGTGGGTATTTTGGCTGGGATGTGTGGTGTGGCCATGGCAGTTTGACCATTGTCTGGGTCATCTGAGCCCAGGAAACTGCCAAATCAGATAATTTGCCTGTCCCTCGAGATCATATGTCGTGAGTAATGGCCCTTGTCTCCATCTGGCTGGGTCCTGGGTAGACAATCCCCCCTTTCAGTGAGCCTGAAATGAAAGCTGGTTTCAGCTGGTACCGTTCAAGGTCAAGGCTTAGGAGAGGTTGCTAATTTAGAGGCCCACAATTGCCCTCTATATTAATATGACTCCGTCTGTGATGGTGCATAAGCTTTGGTAACTAATAAAGGGTAAAATACTGCAATTGGTAATTTTTTTTTACATTAAACAACATTTTAATTGAAGTGTAATATGTGACCATAAGTGTACAAGCAATAAGTGTACAACTCATGCCTTTTCACGAAGCACACACCCTTGGAGGCAGGACCCAGACCAACAAGCGGGACACTGTCGGTCCCCAGATGCCCCCCCAACCCACTTCCAACCTCTCACTGAAGCTTAAGCACTACTCTGACTCCTAGCATCCTGGTTAGTTTTTGCGAGTGTTGAACTTTATGTAAGTATCAGCAGCTCGCCACTTTGGGTCTGGTTTGTTTCGTGCACACTGTGTGTGACATTCATCTGTGTGGTCCCGATGGCAGTTGCGTATTCATTCTCTTTGCTGGATAGTATCCTGTTGAATGAGTGCAACATTGTCCATTCTTCCACGGATGGACATTTGAGTTGTCTCCAGTTTAACAAATAGTGCATTCGAGTTTGTGTGTTTTTGTGAAGATATATGCTTATGTGTGTTAGGCATCAGATTTTTTACTACTTAAAAAATATAAGATAGAAAGGGATGCCCTGGGCGCCTGGGTGGCTCAGATGGTTAAGCGTCTGCCTTCGGCTCGGGTCATGATCTCAGGGTCCTGGGATCGAGTCCCGCATCGGGCTCCCTGCTCCTTGGGAGCCTGCTTCTCCCTCTGCCTCTCTCTCTCTCTCTCTCTCTCTCTCATGAATAAATAAATAAAATCTTTAAAAAAAAAAAAAAAAGAAAGGGATGCCCTTATGACGTTATTCGCCTTGATCTCTTTCATGATGACATAAATATGCCTTGGGATTAGGAAAGGAAGGGGTGAAGCCACATTAGGACCCGTCCTGGTGCCCCTGGGACCTGTGTCCCTATTTTAGCAGGTCCCCCATATGACCTTCGTTGGTTCCCTAGAAGCAAGTGAGGTTTTGTAGGAAGCGTTTTGGAGCAGAGGTCCTGTTCAGCGCCTTACCCAGAGGGGGTCCTCCACACGTCTCCCATCCTCAGTGCTGCCTCCCACGCACCCCAGGACCTCAGACAACTTTCCCAACCTCTCTAGTCTTGGGGGTTTCATCTGTGAAGACAGGTTAGAAATGGCTGATCTTGGGTGTGCCCGGCTGGCTCAGTCAGTACAACATGTGACTCTTGATCTCGGGGTTGTAAGCTTGAGCCCCATGTTGGGTGTAGAGATTGCTTAAAAATAAAATCTTAAAAAAAAAATGGCTGATCTTCTTGGATGTCTCCAATTCTCAAATAATTTGAAATTAACTGCTGCTGATAATTACGGTATGAATAGTTATCATTTGTTGAATGCTTCCATTGCTTTAAACAATTTACACCGATGATGTCCTTTAATTCTTCCAAGATTTATTATCATTGTAATGTTGAGGAAATTGAAGCTCAGAGAGATTAAAATCCCTTACTCGAGACACATAGCAAATATCCGAATGGGGGTAGGAATTAGGCCTTCACTCTCAACTGCTACCTCGGGTTTTTTTTTTTTTTCTTTAATAAAATATTTCAGGCATACAAAAAAAAATCCAGAAAATAATAAAACTTCTATGTTTTATTGCATCAGAAATTGAACAGATTGCATCAGAAATAGAACATTAAAGCTCTCTGGAATCTTTTTTTTTTTTTTTTTTTAAGATTTTATTTATTTATTTATTTGACAGAGAGAGACAGCGAGAGAGGGAACACAAGCAGGGGGAGTGGGAGAGGGAGAAGCAGGCTTCCCGCCGAGCAGGGAGCCTGATGCGGTGCTCGATCCCAGGACCCTGGGATCACGACCTGAGCGGAAGGCAGACGCTTAATGACTGAGCCACCCAGGCGCCCCTCTCTGGAATCTTTGACGGCCCCCTCCTTCCCCCCCACCGCAATAACCTCTCTCCTGAACTTGGTGTTCACCATTTCTCTGCTTTTACTCTACATGTATGTGCTCATAAAAATATACTGAATTGTTTTTTGTAGTTTTGAACTTTATTAACTGGTATTATCATGTATGTGTCCTTTTGCAACTAGCTTATTTATTTCACAGCTAGCTTTTTTTTTTTACTCAATGCTATAATTTTTGAGATTTATCCAATCTGATATATAGAGTTCTCGTTCATTAATTTTCACTGTTGTATGGTACCTTCCCTTTAAGAATATACCGGAATTGATCCCTCCATTCTCCTGGTGTTGGGCATTTAGATTCTTTCCAGTGTTCTGCCATTAAAAGGTGCTGCAATATACATTCTTCTACTTTTATGTACCTTTGCCTCTTTCACTGAATTTTTAATGGGTGAACGAACTATCCTGATCATACCAGATTTTCTTTTCATCTGTATATATCTGTGGTAATACTGGACAGTTTTATTAATTCATTAATTTTTTTCAGAGTACCAACGCTATAGACTGAACGTGTCCCTCCAGAATCCCTAATGTGATAGTAGGAGGAGGTGAGGCCTTTGGAAGGTGAGTAGGTTCCATGGGTGGAGGCCTTATGAATGGGATTGTTGCCCTTACAAAAGAGACGCGCAGAGAAATCCCTCAGCCCCTTCCACCCTATGACGACACAGCAAGAAAATGGCTGTTTGTGAACCAGGAAGTGGGCTCTCACCAGACACTGAATCTGTTGGCACCTTGGTCTTGGACTTCCTGGCCCCCAGAACTGTGAGAAATAAATTTCCGTTGTTTATAAGCCACCCAGTCTTTAGTATTTCTGTTCCAGAAGCCCAAATGGACTTAGACAGCCTACTATGTGCCGAGCACTGTGTTGAGCGCCAGGAACAGAGAAATGGCTGAAAGACACAGCTCTTGGACTCTGGGAGTCTGCATGGCAGACCACCCCTATCAGACGGGACAGGGAGATGCGGGGAACCCACAGGAGGGCTCTGAATGGAGGGGCCAGGGAGCACAGAGAGATTCCATGCAGAAAACAGAAATGCAGGGTTGCGGAGGGAGTGGCCAGCCCATCCTGGGCATCATGCCCAAACTCCTTGCAATGAAAGGACCTCCTCCACTGTGTATCTGCACCTAGCACAAAGTCACAGTGACCTTTGCGGTCCCCTTTCCTCAACCTTTTTCTCTCTTCCACACATTAACAGCAATGCGTGAGTCAGTTGTTCAGAGCCTGAAAAAAAATCGGATTCTGGGAAACCCACACGGGCTTGAATTCCGGAATTCTGTCCGGAGCCCTGAAGGAGTGGCATCCATACTTGGCCTTGGATTTGTCTCTCCATCTGGAATCATTATAATAACAGGTCATGGCTCAGGTGCATAATACATGTACAGGGGGCACTGTGGTACCCAGTCTAGATGTGCCTATCATTTAATACATACAAAATCCTCATGAGGTTGGAACTACTATTCTCCAGCTCT
This sequence comes from Neomonachus schauinslandi, assembly GCF_002201575.2. Lineage (NCBI taxonomy): Eukaryota > Metazoa > Chordata > Mammalia > Carnivora > Phocidae > Neomonachus > Neomonachus schauinslandi. The sequence goes on from NC_058416.1 coordinate 74,250,497, forward strand.
TCGAAGATGAGGCGCAGAGAGGTTAAAAAAGAAAAAAGAAAAGGAAAAGAAAACTACCAGCAAAGGGGAGTTAGTTACCACCTGACACAGCTCGCTCACTAATATTCTCTCCGTTTACACCAGCTACTCAGGAAATTAGAGCAAATCCTATTTTTAGACGCTGTGGTTCAAAGACAGTGATGTATTGGTTAGTGACTTGTTCTACGAACGTAGCTTGGAGGTGTTACCTGATCTTAAGTAACAGATACTCTCTTACATCACTGTTTTGGTCTTTATAATTTATTTCAAAGATTGCTTTTTTCTTCGTTCTCCTCCATGAGTCCTGCAACAGATTTGGGCCAAGAAACGGTAAGATTTGAGCTGAAATAGAGGGTGCAGAGAGAGGAGGAGGCTCTTCCCCGAAACCTTATACACAAATGACGGCCAGGCTAAGGAGTGCGCAGAGCAGGTCCTTAGCAAAACCTAGAGTTTGCCCAATGGTTGGGTCTAGAGGAAGTGGACTATGTCTCTTTCTGCAAAACCTGTGTGGGTGGTTTAGACAAAAATCCTACACCTTTACGACTTACTTTTTATAGCGAATCCCAGTCTCTTGGTTTCAAAGGCCAACAATGGGGCTGTACAATGTTTGGAGGGCGCCCTGGCAACCCCAAGAATTAGGCAAGGGAGGAAAAAGCAGAACCAGCCCCCCTCCCACCCACGTGGTGTCATATGCTCTCTGACCAAGGTGGCCCCAGAGAGCGGTGGGGGGAAGGTGGGTCAACGGAACGTCACATGGGGGAAAACAACCCTGTCTCCAGAGCCCCCAGCTTTCACTGTTATATGCCACGATGTTCTGTTCTTATATGTTTGTATGATTCTAACATCACAGCTGTGTATTTACAGATCGTTCCAGCCTCAAGGTGTTTTCCAATCCATAATTTTCCCAAGAACCCTAGGAAGTAGGCAGGGAAGACATTATTAGTCCTTTTGTGGATGATGAAGCAGACTCGAAAGAGTGAGTAACCAACCCAGGACACTTGCCTTGCACTTGAACTTCACCTGCTTGATTCCAAGCCTGGGGCTCTTTCCATTTCTCCATGAGCCCAATGCCTATTCCTGAGCTGGGGTTAGGGAGGGGGCAGGGAAGAGTGGGCTGTGGTGCAGGTGGACTGGGGGCAGTTGGAGATCAATAGCACTGTCCTCAGACCCCCACCACCTTGCAGTGGGCTCGTTGGCCAGGTATCAGTCCCTAGATCTCCTCCAGGAGGAGGTTTGTCCCCCAGGCAGCGCAAGAGGGTTCTGAGATGGGGAGGGACGAGGAGGACACGGGAAAGGTACCGAGTCTGCCATTTGGAATTGTGCTGGTGACTGGGCGGCAGGGGCCAGAAGAGCCTAGCCTCTACGGTGAGCTTGCTGTGTACCCTTGGACGGAGGATTTCATCTCTCTGGGTCTCAGTTTTCCCATCTCTAAATGGACTAAGTCCTAATACCGATCACCTGAAGTTGTTGTTCAGCATTAATGGGAATTGCGCCTGGCACTTAGTAAGGACTCAACAGTTGTTGGCAATCAATATTCGTTATTATTCAGATCACTTCTCCTCACTAATAAAAAGCAGCAGCTGCCATGAATTGAGTATTTACTGGTCTTTACCTCATGTAATCCTCACGACTCCAGAGGGCTGGTGTTCTTTACGCCCCATGTTGTAGACGTGAAACAGAGACTCAGGGAGGTGACAGCTTCTTGAGACAGAGCCCAGGTGTGAACCTAGATTGCCTGCACCTTTAAGCCCCAGTACTGCCTCTGCCCCCCAGGAGCAGACACTCTGGGAATGCTTTGTTCCCGATGGGGTTGGGCAGGCTGGAAGTGTGACATCAGTAGTCTCTGTACCCCAGGCAAAGGAATGACTTGGTCTTCTAGGGAGACACAGGAACAGTGGGAGAAGGGAAAGCATCAGAGCAGGGCTCGTCCAATGGTAACTGGGTGAGATGCACAAATCCCCAACCCCGTACGCTTTCTACTGGACCAGTAGGGTAACTACATCTGGGATTGTTGGGGGTGGGGACAGCTGGGGGTCCAGCCTTAGCGAGGGATTCATGAGTTGCATTTGCCAGACCCTCCCTATCTCCTGACACAGAATGGAGTCCATGGGATGATTCGCTTTGTGCCAACCGCCTTTACATGTAGGTATAGAAAAAAGATTGGGGGAACTACATCAAGATCTTAATAATCATTACCTCTGGGTGGTGGGAATAGGGTTGGTTTGCTTTCCTTCATGAATGTTTTAGTATTTTCTGAAATACCTACATTAGACAAGAATTAATTTTATAATTGGAAAAACAGCATGTTCTAATTAAAGAAATGCAGATGCGAATTCTCATTGCTAGTCCCAGCAAAGATTAGGCCACATTAGAGCTTCTCCTTCAGTCCCGAGCTTAACAGATACTGGTTTGGGAGTCAGAAGGTCCAGGATCCAGCTCCCATACTTTCTAGTTCTGCTAACTTGGGTGAACTTAACTCCCGGGGCCCCAAATCTCTCATCTGAAGAATGGAGTTGGAACTAGCTGCCTCCTAAGGTTGTTTCCATGACTTAATGAGATGATGTATTTGAAACTACATTGGCCAGGTGCCTGGCATTTAGGAGACTGGCTCAGTGGTGGTTCTCGTGAGAGCAGCTCCCTTCCCAGAGATTTGCACGACATCCTTTGAAGGTGGGCAACATCTATCATCCCCACTTTACAGATGAGGCTACAAGAGGTTCAGAGGGGTGCTGAGACCCAAGGTCACAGAGCTCAGAGGAAATCTTCTGCAACCGGCTCAGAGAGGGTAAGTGACCAGCCCAGGGTCACACAGCTTAAACCTCCTTCCTGTTAAAAGGAACACACTAAACACCAACAAACCAAGCTGCCCTTTCGGGGGTGTCTACTCTAACACAGCTCGGCGGCAGCAGCAAATCCTCTGCCATTTATCGAGCGCTTCCTCTATGCCAGCCGCATGGCACTTCGCATGTCAATCGGCTCGGCTAATTCTCTAAACCACCCCCGGACGCGGGTCCGCGAGCCCATTCTAGAGACGAGCACAGCGAGGCCGGGAGGCCTGGCCCCGGGCGGCCCGGCTCGGCGGGCGGCTGCGGGAGGGCCAGGTGGCGCGCAAGGAGTTAAGCGCAGGCAGTGCTGTGGCTCCGCGCGAGGAGCGCGCCCGGTCGAGGCGCGCTGCTGGCGG
>NC_058416.1:74254095-74256131 GCF_002201575.2 Neomonachus schauinslandi
CGTCCCCGGCCGCCGCTGTCGCCGCTGCTGCAATCCAGGACGCCACACTCTTGCACTTTCCCGCTGGCGGCGCGCAGGGTGCCCCCTGGCACCAGCCCCGGGGAGCTAGCCGCCCCCGCCCCGCGCCCCCGGGCCCGGCCGGAGCAGGCTTGCTGGCGAGGAAGGAAATCCGGACTCCGCTTTGCTGGATGCCACTGCAGCAGCGGGCAGCCGGGAAGGCGCCCACAGAGCGGGCGCGCCGAGCGGGACGCGCGAGTCGCCGAGGGGGACCCCGGCGCCCGCGGGGCTCCGCTGGCAGAGTTTGCAAGTGGCCGAGACCCCCTCAGGTAAGGGCCGAGGCGCCCGGGGCCGGGGAGAAGGGCTCCGGGAAGGGGAGCGGGGGGGGTGGGGGGGCGAGCTGCCGCCAAAGGATTCCTGTCCCCGATCTGGGCTTCCAGGTCCAGCCGCTTCCGCGCAGGCTGGGGGCTCAGCGCCCAGGGCCAGGTGAGGAAGGAACCCGGAGTGGCGACAGCCCAGCGCCGGGTAAATGACAAACTTTCTCTCCTCTGGAGGAGGGTGGGACGTTCCGGCTCAGCCAGGCATCCTTCCTGCGGGCATCCCGCTGGGTCCCCAAAGGCAGGCACTCGAGGCTTCTCAGGCTGAGCTGGGCCAGGGGCAAGGCAGTGGGCCCCTTTAATGTAATTCATGAATTCCCCCTTATTCGGCCGGTTCAGAGTTGGGGGCGGGGGGGGGGCGGGGGGGGGAGAAGGAGCCGGCCGTATTTTCAAGTTGGCTTTAGGAGGTGCTTGTTGGGGTGATACCCCGGTGCATGCGGTTTCCTGACACTGGAGACGGCTTCCAGGGCTGCTCAGGGGATGGGCTTTGTGTGGAGTGCTTTGCAGGCTTGCTTATGTCCATTGCGTGTGTGTGTGTGTGTGTGTCAGGAGGGGGAGAAAGAACTGGGGACAGGGAGCCCCACTCAGACTGCCTCTATCCAAGCTCTTCCCTCAGCCCCAAGTGGCATCGCTGGAGCCGACTCACCTCCATGGCAGAGACACTAGGTAAGGTGAGGATCACCTCCCATACCTGCAGCTCCTGAAATGAGCGAAAGATTTGGGGCAAGTTACCTGGGCCGCTTAATGAGACCATTCAGAGCCTGGGGAGGGACCAGCTTTGTGCAGGAAAGGGGCTGGAATGGACAGCTGGATAGAGGCTCCTGCCATCCTCATCTGCAGCTCGGAGTGTGGGTAGTCCCCACACACGCCAGGTCCCTAGAGGCTCTGCAGAGCCCAGCAAATAGCTCATGAGTTTGGCCAGATTATGGCCCTCCTAATGAGAAGCATGCTCCAAAGAGGTCACCTGGTCTCTGAGCCGCCCCTGTGGTCACAGCCTCCTCGATGGCATCATGCTTTCTCACGGGGGATGCAGCCTAGGGTTGGGGTCATCTCGATGGACTGGGTGGTCAGTAAGGCAGGCAGTGGAAATGCCTCTGACCGTGACTTGAAGGTTGGAAATAGTCTGCAGGTCCTGCTTGGGCTGGGCATCTGCCTCTGGGGAATAATGGCATTGCGGTGAGGTTCTGGGACAGTTCTTGAGGTACGAGGTAGGAGTCTCAGGACCTTCTGCCCTTGCTTAGGATTCTGACTTGGGGCCGTGCTAGGAGCTGCTTCCCTAGACTGCTGAGACCTGAGGTCAGAGGCTGGTGCTTGATGTCCTGGGGAAATCTCATCTCTGGGTCAGAAGACTGAGCTTCAAGACCACTGTCAATGTGCTGTGTGACTTTGGGCAAATCGCTAGACCTCTCTGGGCTCCAGTTGCTCCTTCTGGAAAATGAAGAGATTTCATGTGTCTTTAGAGGTCCCAGTTCAGACACTCGTCAGCCCTGAGCGATCGTCACAGAGGAGATTTTCAAAATCCTGTGGGATTTTGTTTAAGAGGCATGGGACTCAGATGCATCTGAGTTGGACCAGTCACTTCAAAATCACTTCAAAATCCTGTGGGATTTTTGTTTAAGAGGCATGGGACTCAGATGCATCTGAGTTGGACCAGTCACTTCA
>NC_058416.1:74256231-74352175 GCF_002201575.2 Neomonachus schauinslandi
GCACTAACTGAGATGGTGCTTGGAAAGTGCTTAGTGTAGAGTCCGGTGAAGACTGGCTCTTCACGGACATGGGTATGCAGGAGCAGGGCTGTCTGTTTTGTGTGGGAGCATGCGGGTGCTGTTTTCCCCAGGGAGGCGCTCCCCGTCCCACCTGAGCACCAGGTGATCCTGACTGGGGGGCAGGGCCCTTGTTCTCTCCAATCAGCTGACACCTGCCGTCCCCACCCCCTTGCTGCTTCCTCATAAAAAGCTCTGCTGGGCCAGCAGCTCCTAGAGAGGAGCTCAGGGCGGTCAGGGAGGGCTGGATGCGCCCAGCTGCTGCGTCGCCATGACAACAGAAGGAGGAGGTAAGCTGTCTCCATGGCTCCAACTTTGCGGCTGTGTAGGGACCCAGGGCCGAGAAGTTCAGCGTGTCTGGGTGTCAGGCACCCAGGGCGCTGAGGCTGTTGGAGCAGGCAGAGCTGCTCTTCCATACAGGAACAGCTGTGCTAGGGAAAGCGGGGTGTGTGTGTGTGTATGTGTGTGTGTGTGAGTGAGATAAGGCAGAGGGTTGCCGAGATTGTGGGGCAAGGCAGTAGCTTGTGGTCAGTCTTACTTCTTTCTGAGTGCTTCTGAGGCTTGGGATCTCTGTGTCCCTCCCCAAACCAGGTTCCCCTGGGTCCATGCTGAATCCGCGGGGTGGGGGTAGGGGTGGGGGTGGCGGGGAAGGCAGACCTCATCTTGGCTGATGCAGAGTGAGTTACCGGGCGTGCAGGCGGGGACTGGGGCAGAAGCAGTTTGGCCAGGTGCTGGCTCAGTCTGTGGGCCGGACTTCTAGGACTCTGAGGAAATGAACGGTTTGCTCTCTTGGTGGAGTAGGATGTGCATGTGTGCCGGGCACGTGTGTAAATGAGTGCATTCTCACGCAGGTCCATGCACATGTGTTCATAGGAGCCTGACTTACGTAAAAACCTTATGCGTGTGCGCACACATGTGAATAGGGTCAGTCTGGGTGTGCACTTGGGACACTGTGGATTTCTGAGTGTGTGTGTGCGCGCGCGTGCACGCGCTCACGTGTTTGCGAGGGAACGTGTGCCTGTGTGAGTCAGGGCAACTGTGGGTATGCGTACGCGCTTGCGAGTGTTTGGCAATTGGCTGTATGTGAGCTGGATGTGTGTCTGTGTCAGGTAGGCGCGTGGTTGCACAGCTGCATCCGTGTGTCCGGGGGGCTCTGCGTGCCACAACCCGTGTCCGAGAGGCTGGGCAGGCCTGTCTGGGCACCTGCTTCCGCAGCTGTGCGAGCCGTCTGCACGTGTCTGTGTGGGCGTGTGTGAGCGCCCGCATGCGTGTGCAACGCTGTGAGCGTGAATTTGTGGTATGTGCTTCCAGCCTCCCTGTTTTGCAGTGTACCTCTGTGTCTGTCTGTGCCCATGTATGCACAGCATTACACACTCGCTTGTCTCTGCGTCTGCACGGGTACCTGTTTGTAACCTCTGCGTGCGTCTCTGTGTCGCTGTGTGTTTCTGGGGGTGTATACCTGTGTGTACGGCAGGGGGAGCTTTCTGTGCATCTCCGTGTATGTACCTGTGTCTCTGACCACGCGTGCCTGGCTTGTAGCATTGCACACTTGATTGTATCTCCTTGTGCGTGTTTCTGAGTATTGGTATCTGGTGTGTCGGTTGCTCTGCACGTTGGAGTGTGTCTCCATGCGCGTGTGTCTCTGAATGTGTGTTTGTGGGGGTTGCAGTGTAACTTTTGTGCATGTCTGCTGTGTGTGAGTGTGTGTGTGAGTGTGTGCATGTGCGCGCCTGCAGTATGTTTGCCTGTTTGTGGGGCAGTATGACTTCTGTGCATGTCGTGTGTGTGTGTGTGTGTTTCTGAGCATGTGTGTCTCTGCGGGTGAGTCTGAGTGTCCAGAGAGGTGCAAGAGCGTGTGGGGGGACGTAGGCTGAGAGCTTCCCAACAGAAAACCTCTCTGAACCTTTAAAACCACTCTTCGCCCCGCTCCTCGGGTCAGGACTGTGTTCATGCTGTGCCCTCGCCGAGAGTTGATTCGGTGATCTGTGCCAGCTCCAGGCAGGTTGTCGGGATGTTGCATGTGCATTTTTCCAAGGGCCTTTGCTCTGAAGCCCATGGACCCCCTTCCCCGCCCCCAGCTCCCTCGGCACCCGCAGCACCTCAAGCCTCTCTCGCCAAAAGCCTGCGCTCAGGACAGTTGCTGAACAGGCTCACAGATGTTAAGAGCGCAGGTATAATTTTAGGCAGAAGGTCTGAAAATAGGCAGCCTAGGACGTGTTGAACATCTCGACAGCAGTGCTCCTAATTAGGAGCAACTTGTTTTCCTTAAATAAACAAATCAAGTGAGGAAAGAAATTGCCCAAGATTAATGGCTCCCCGGAGCAGGTCCAGATGTTGGGAAGATGGGGACAGGGTCCCCAAGGACTGCAAGTGTTCGTACTCGGGGTCTTTTCTGGATTTTGACCAAATGCTGATGAGGCCGAGGGGCCGAAGAGGAACCTGGTGAGGAGGGCAGGGTCGGCGTGGGCTCCCTTTCCAAGGTGCGGCTAGGGTTTGGGTTATTGGGGTGGAGGCCTCCCTGGCCCTCATTGCTCCCTCCTCCCTGCACCCCTGCCCTCAGTTGTGGGACTTTGCCATTTTTCTCACTCAAGGGGCAGCAGGGTTTATGCCCCTGATCCTCCACTGTGGGTTTGGCCCGGTGATTGGCTTTGGTCTTTAGTGTGAGATGGAAGTGACCTTGGGTTGGTTCCAAACTTCAGTCTCGAGGGGCCCCACCTGTTTCTGCCATGGCTGGGGAAGAGCCCCCTCAGCCTGGCCCCAGAACGAACACATTTCCAACAACCCTGAGCCCGAACCTCAACACAGAGCCTAGCTCAGCCAAGCCCCTGCCGGCTGCAAATAGGTTAGCGAGAGAAATGCTCCTTATTGTGTGTTCCTGAGGTTTTCTGGTTGTTACGCAGCGTTGTTGTACTTCTAGCTAGCCAGTGCAGTGACCAGAAGTGCACATGTCCTCCCGTTTGGCCCGGGTGTTCATTCAGAGCTGCCTAATGAACACCTGTACTTCTCAGCATGGGGATATCCCCCATCCCTACCTTGCTTTCTGCTCATCCCAACGTCAGCAGTGATGATGATGATCATGTGTAGATGTTTTTGGAGGGCTTACCAAACTCCATGCCTCATGCCTTGGAGGCAGTTTCTGTTCCTGTCTAACATTGTAATCTGTGAGGCTCAGAGAGGTGAGCTGGCTGGTCCCATCACACAGCCCAGAAGAGGCCTAGCTGGGGTTGCACCCAGATCACCCGATGTCAGAGACCATGTTTTTATCCATGATGTCCTATTGCCCCAAGGCCTAGGCATGTTTTAGCAGAACGGACGGCGTAGCATATATTTGGCATTTTCCGCTTACCTTGCCTGAAGTTTGGATAGGCAGGAATGAATCGTGTCATAGAACTGGGAAGTGTCTGTCTAGACTGAGGGACGATTCGCTCATTCATTCATTTGTGGACATATTCATTCAACATCAGTGATTTCCTGATGATCGGTATTTGCTCAGAACCTTCTAATTGTCCTATTGTGTGGGGGGCGCTGAAGGTACCGATGGGAGAGACCCCAATTCTGTCCTCAGGAGCTTACGGTTTGGAGAGGAAGAAGGAGGCAGATTAGCCTGGGATCCAGTCCAGTCTTGACCCCTTCCTGGGAGCGGCTTCAACCCTCCTGGACTGCTGGAGGATCATAGGAGGTCATGTTGACCAAGCTCTTCACGCGGTGCCTGGCACACAGGAAGTCACAATAAACAGTAGCCCCTTCTTCCTCCTCTTCTTTCTCTCCCTCCTCCTCCTTATGGAGGAGACAGTTGAATGTCCTAGCCAGAGCAATGCCGAGATGGGAGAAAGCAGGACTCACGGGATCCCAGAGAGGGTGATAACCATCCTGTTTTGTCTGAAACTGTGAGGTTTTTCAGGATGCAGGATTTCGTGCTAAAATCAGGAGAGTCCCATGCAAACCAGGAAAAGTTAATTACCTCAGTCCTAGAAGAGGTGTTGGACCTCACTTGGAATGACTTAGAACAGGGCTTGGTAAACTGTGGCCCACAGGCCGAGTCTAGTCCATTGCCTGCTTTTATAAATAAAGTTTTATTGGGACACAGGCATAGCCATTCATGTATATATTGTCTATATAGCCTACAATATTTACTATCAGATCCTTCACAGAAAAAAATTTCTGACCTTTTTAAAGCCCAGCCACGGTCCTGGGCATTGGCCAAGAGTGATGAGGCGAAAAGTTAGTGCACTTGGCTGAATCACTGTGGATCCAGTGATGCGTGAGGCTTGCATCCAAGTGGTCAGGAAGAGGGTAGCACCTCCGGAGACTTTGTAACTTTGTGAGCTGGGAGAATTCTTAGATGGGGGGTTGTAGACCCAGAGAAGGGAAGAGACGCCCCAAGGCCATTCAGCTAGTGGGAAGCAGGTGACTGTGGTCTTAATACCTGGAAATCTGGGAGGACAGCTATGTCCCCCTCTCAGCCCCAACTCCAGCAAATGGATCCTGGAGCCCCAGACAGCAGGAGGGCCTGACCCAGCATACTTCTCATGTCTAGGCATTCAAGTTTCTAGCTCATTTCCCAGATATTGTTATGGTTTGCTGATTCCTTTAAATTCTCTGTGTGATCTCATGAGTACAGGGGGAAGAGAAGAGCCTCTGGATGGGAATTGAAGGATCTGGGTCCCCACTTTGCCACCCATTGACTTTGTGGCCTTGAGCAAGTTTCTTTCCCATCCCCTCCCGCCCCCCAATGATGGCTAGCACTGGTCTGTGGGCGAGGCTGCATGCTGGGTGGGCATGAGTGACTGTAGGTGATCAGGGAGTCCCCCTCTAGGACGCTGATCTGCAGATAATGCTCATGGGTCTGGGGCACTGGGGCTGTGTGCACTGGGCTCTGGCTTTGCAGATTCAGTCCCTGAACCTCCAGGAAGCTGGGGCCACACGACATTTGCCATGATAAACTGTAGAATTATCTGGAGGTGGCAGACTACTCATGTTTCTACTTCTCTTGGACTGTGTCCCCAAGGTGAGCCCCACTGCGCCAAAATGGCCCTGATGTCTCCCCCACAAAGTGTCCATTGACAAGCCACTGGCCTGGGTTCTTTGTAGTTTGAATGCCTACCTCACGGACAGGGAGAAAATCCAGAATCTCTGGAGCAACCAAAGTTGCTTTCGTTTCCATAAAGCTCTAAAGTCTATCACCATAATAACTGCAGACCCTTTGTCCTGGAAACTCAACTATATATATATAAATCAGAACAAGAAGTTCATCCCATTTAATTGCCACACTGTCCATATCAGAAAAGAGCCAACATTTCTCGCTCAGAGCATATTTACTCTTAGTTTGCACACCATTCCGATAAGCTCAGTGACCTGGCTTCTCCAGGTTTGCAGCCCTTAGGGGGAGCAAATCAGACCTGTGTGGGATGGTAGAGAAAGCAGAGTGCCCATAGCCAGGAGCAACAATTGACAGCCTGAGAACAAGGCTACGGAGGAAGAGATTCTCAAAAGAAGCACAAGGGGTGCCTGGCTGGCTCAGTGGGTGATCTCGGGGTCGTAGGTTCGAGCCCTACGTTGGGGGTAGAGATTACTTAATAAATAAAGTCTTTAAGCATGGAAACAAAAGAATCACAGCCCAGTGGGGAATTTAGCACAGGGGTCAAATGCCTCCCTCATCCCACTAGCTTCTGCTCATCTCAGTATTACAGAACTGTGTGCAGTATTCTAGAACTGCAACAATGTTGGCTCGTGTGTTGGCACCGAAGAACTAAGAATGGGTGAACTCCATTCAGTAGGCAGGGCGAAGGGTCAAGAATAATTCACTGGGTAAATATTTTGATCCCCATGGTTACACAGATACATGTTTCTGTGTCTGATGCCTCGGATGTCCGAAAATTCGCTTATGTGGAACTCGTTGTTTCTCACAGTGTTGAGTAAGTCACATTTTACTGCCCCTAGAAGAGTATCTGGCACATGGCAGGCCCTCAAGGGATGAACATGGTTTGCAATCAGGCAAATCTGGGTTCAGAGGCCAGCCACTTCACAACAGCCGCACAACCCATCTCTGGCCTCAGTGTTCTCATCTGTAAAATGGAGACACCTGCAGATGAGCTAAAGCTGCTGCTGAAAACCAAAGCCCCTCTGTGCTTGGTGTCTGGCTTATGATGTTTGCCTTCCGCCTTGTGTATCTCATTGGAGAGCCAGCCACCTGCAGAAACCAGGCTGGCAGGAGCACTGAGATGCGGGGCTCGGGCTGTCCGGTGGCTAGTGTGCAGGAAGGCCCACCAGGACAGGGCACTGGGATGGACTTGGGTGACGAGCCAGCCTCGTAGATGCCACAGCCTCCAAGGAGTACAGCAGCGTCTTTATACACGTCCAGTAGCTTGCCTAACTCTGGTCCAGTTCAGGAGTGGGGACCAAGATCTTGGTCTGCACAGGTGAACAGGCTTGTGTTCAGATCTCAGCTCTGTCACTCACAAGCTGAGTGAGCGTCAGCAAGATGTTTGAGCTCACCATGCCTCCATTTCCCCATCTGTTAAACGAGCACAGTGATGCTTGCTGTGATGGGTTGTTAACGGGAATCCAGTGAGCTAATGCCCAGTGTATAAGTGAGTCGCAAGGATGATCATCTCAGCCAGAAGACAAGTCATTTTTTTGAATGGGCATAACTCAGATTCCTTCTAGCGTTAAAGTATCCATGGGCCTCTGTTCAGGACCAGTGGGGAGATGAGTTTGCCAATTACTGCATCTACCTCAAACCAGCTGGGGGGAGGTGGGGGTGGGGATCTCCGGAAAGTTTTCTCTTTGAACTTGAGCTTTCTCTTCCATTCAAAAACATACTTGGGCATCCATTCATTTATCCAACACTCCTTTATCGGGTGCCTACCTCGTACGAGCTTCTGTGTTCTGTGCTCGGCCCTGGAAGGTGACTCCAACTGACAAGCCATCCAACTGAAAGAAAGAGAGAGAGAGAAAGAGAGAGAGACCATCTAGAGAGGCACAGTCTAGAGTAGCAGAGCTGGGATTTGGACATGGATGCAAACGTAGAGCCCATACTCTGTTCTCTGCACAGCATGGTCTCATGGCTAGGGTGCCATGCACACCAGAAGGCAGACGTGCAAGCTGATTTTGAGACAAGCCAGGAGAGTATGGGTTGGGGCTTTGGATGCAGTAAAGGAAGTCCAGGTGTCGAGAGAACCATGGCATGCTGAGACCATGCCCTCCCATCCATCGAGGTTCACCCATTTGTTTGCTCAGCAGATTTTTATTGAGCACTTACTGTGTGCAAGCCCTGTGAAGACCGTGGAGGAAAAAACCAAGATGCTTTCCTGCATATAATTACAACTCAAAGTAACTGCCAGGAGGGGAAGTGTCTGACACTGGGAGGGCACAAGTTAGGGCATTTGAAAAGGCTGCCTCGAGACAGAGAAAAACGAGCTGATATCTGAAGGATGAGCAAGATAAACCAGGTGAAAAATGGGAAGACAGAGGAAGCAGCATGTGCAAAGGCCCTGGGGTGGGAAGGAGAGTGGCATGAACCAAGGACATGGACACTAGGGCTTTTAGTGGAGGGGAGGAGCTAGTACACAATGATGTGGACAATTCTCAGGGCCTTGTGTGCCTCATATGTGTTCTGCTCTTTATCCTTCTGGCAGTGGAAAGCCTTGTAAAGATTTTAAGCACAGAGGGTGAAATGATTCCATTAAACCCTGGTCAGAGCAACAAGAAAAAACCTGCACCCCCACATGAGGTGGGAGCCCATTGAAATCCCAACAAAGAGGGAGCTGAGCGGACAGCAGTGATTTCAGGATTTCAGCCTCATTATGCAAAACACACAGCCTTCCAAGGGAGAGGTGAGCTTGGGAAAAAAGCGTCAACAAATTAGTTTTTTAATCTGCTTTAAGTTGCTGAGATGCCCTGTCTTCCTTCCGTTGTCACCTGATGGCCTGCGGGCTATTTTAACTTTTATTAGAGAATTTTTTTTTTTAATTAAAGGAGTTTTTTTTTTTCTTTTTGAAAAACAAATCCCAGCCGTGTTTTGATAAGATAGAATTAAAAATGGCACTGGGGAAATGCCGCGGAAAGCTTTGATTTTTCTCCTTATGGCATCTGAACTGATTTAAATAATGATTATATATTTCATCTCGGTGCAGCCTCCCCTCCTCTCTTCCTGGCCTCCCCAACACACCACAGAGTACCAGCAGCTCTGAACATGTGCTGTTCCTAAAACCCCCAACTTTCAGCTCCTAGAGGCACAGGGACAGCTCAATAAGAGACCTCTAAGATTTCTGACCCAACTGCTTTAGGTTTAGGGCAAATCTCAAATTCATGTGCTACCAATTCACAGCTGTGTGGCTTTGGGTAATTTACTTCAGTCCCCTTAGCCTCCAGTGACTTACGTAAAATGGAAATTAATGATGGTATTTATATTCTTCAGGATTCTTTTGGTTGTCAGAGACAGAAAACCCAACTTAAATATCGCTACACTCTTATTCTCAGGCATAAAGGGAATATATTGCCTCATGTAACCAGCATCCTAGCTTCAGATGTGGCTGGATCCAGGTGCTCAACAGTGTTACTGCTCGCTCGCTCTCTCTTCCTTCTTCACAGTTTTTTGACTCTCCTTTTCTCTATGTGGGCTTCCTACTCAGACTGGCTCTGGCTGTCTTCTTCTGAGCACAAATGCCCATCAGTAGCTCCATGTTTCCTTTTTTTTTTTTTTAATTTTTTTATTATTTATTTTTAAAGATTTTATTTATTTGACAGAGCGAGAGAGAGCGTGCACAAGCAGGGGCAGTGGCAGGCAGAGGGAGAGGGAGAAGCAGGCTCCCCGCTGAGCAGGGAGCCCGACGACATGGAGCTCGATCCCAGGACTCCAGGATCATGACGTGAGCCAAAGGCAGACGCTTAACTGAATGAGCCATCCAGGCGCCCCAGTGGCTCCATGTTTCCATTGTGCCAGCTGCAATCCCAGCAAGTGCTGGAAGTGAGCCGTGGGGCCTCCGGGAACCAATCATCATGGCCCCACTCTAAGTCACACGACCCCTGGAGCCTCTTTGCTGCTTCCTGAGTCATGAAGACTCATAGTGGGAGAGGGATGGGTCCTCAAAGAAAAATCAGGACCCAGTTAACCGAAGAAGGGGAAGCGAATGCTGCTCAGACTAAAATGACCTCTTGGCAGACTGTCTAGTCCCCCCAATGCCGCGAGGCTGAAATGAGATCAAGCGTGCAAGGTGCTCAGTATGCGCGAACTCTTCTTAGCGCTGCCACGGTGATGATCATTACCGACATGGTGATAATAGAGGCCAGGCAGGGGCTCTGCAAGTAGTTAGGGCAACGGGAGGCACCCCTGACCAGAGCTCTCAGCCTGGACATCCTGGTGACCACCGTGAGCCTTGGACCTGTCACTTCCCTTCCAGCTTTGGTTGCTGAAAGCCATTGTCCCCTAACAAGCCCCACCTCACGCGTCACTTCACCAGCTAAAAGCTGTGATGGCTCAAAGGAGGCTGGAGGGGTTGTATATCTGGGCCCCTCCAGGGGTAGGTGGGTCCCATGGGAGGGAGACAGGGCACAGGGACTGCAGTGAACCAGAGACCAGGTGCCTCGTCTACAGGGGCTCTTGCTTTTAGTCCCTGCCCACTGTTGCTGGGGAGTGCTGAGCCCTGGGTGGCCACGTCTCTCGATGATTTCTTCCAAGAGGATTCCAAGGTTTGATGCAAAATTCACCCGATTGTGAATGTTGGCCACCAATTCAGGTGATTTTAAAGCACAAGACTGACCAACCAAGCTTGTCTGTTGGGTTCATTCGGACCAATGTTATAAGGTCAGGTGTCGCCAGGGTGGGGGACACAGAGCCTCTTTTGCCAATACCGTAGAGAGCTTGTGTTGTGGATGACCTCAGGAGACACACTGGCCCATTGTTCTAGAAACCTGGGTCATGTGCAGTGTGCTTTCAGCATCCCCTCGGATGGCCGTGGGGGGACCTTTTCACTCTGAGCTGCACCATTTGTAACAGGCTCTGTGGATTGGATGGACCTCGGTGAGAATGACCGCTTAGAAGGAGTTCATTTTGCTGCCTGAGATTATTAATGTTCTCTCTGATGTCCTGCTTCACACTGTTGATTTCCTGGTATAAAACTTTCTCTGCAGAGGCTGAGAAGGTAATTCAGTGGCCATTCCTCCAGGTGAGGGAGGATTCAATCCTGGCTCCCACCCTCTGCTGTGTGACTGAGGGCAGGTCATTGTATCTCTCTGAGTCTCAGTGTTCTCATTGGCAAAATGGGGGTCCTTGGAGCTCCTGCCTCCTAAGGAGGTGTCAGGCACATAGTAGGTACTCAGTAAAGCTTAGCTTCTCTTGTACAAATGCAGCCCCAGCAACCTGGGGAGATGGTCATGTTCCTTATATGTACTGAGCACCCACTGTGTGCTAGGACCCCTTATCTGTGGAGTCTAGACCCAGCTCTCTGGGCCTGTTTTCCCTAGCTACTTTTTTTTTTTTAAGAGAAGGAGAGGGAGAATCTTTTTTTAAATTCTATTTTTTTTTTTAAAGATTTTATTTATTTTAGAAAGCGAGTATGTGTGAGTGGTGGGGGGAGGGACAGAGGGAGAGGGAAAGAATCTCAAGTAGACTCTGTGCTGAGTGCAGAGCCCGATGCAGGGCTTGATCTCAGGACTCTGAGATCATGACTTGAGCTGAAACCAAGAGTCGGACACTTAACCAACTGGGCCACCCAGGCACCACAGAGAGAGAGAACCTTAAGCAGTTTCCACGCCCAGCACGGAGCCCTATGAGGGGTCTTGATCTCACAACCCTGAGATCATGACCTGAGCCAAAATCAAGAGTCAGACACTTAAACGACTGAGCCACCCGGGCACCCCTCCCTAGCTCCTTAAACTCACCTTGTTCCCTTCTACCTCTGGGCCTTTGCACACCCTGTGCAATCTGCCCAGCATGCTTTTCCCTCTCTGTCTCTACCCTTCTTCACCTGGTGAATTGCAGCTCCTCCTTTGGATCTTGGCTGAAGCACTACTTTGGAGAATTCATCCAGGGCTCCCTTAGACCTCCCCTGCCATGAGCTCTCCAAACTCCAGATCATTTCCTCAGGGTTTGTGATTACAGCGCTGTGTGATGATTTAACTACCCTGTGTCACCTCTACCCGGATGTCTGTTCTGGGTGGGGGTGGGGGGGTCAGGAAGCTATAGAGCTCCCTTCTTGTGCTCACACTCCAAGCCTGCCACATGATGCAGCAAAAGGTTGTGGTTATTAACTGAAATGTAAAAAGGAGGGCTGAGGATCCTCATACACAGCTGGTGGGAGCGTGAATTAGCACAACCGCTTTGGAAAAACCACCTGGCCGTGTTTACTGCAGGGGCATGAGACTGCCTCTAATCTGCTCTTCCCCTTTGAGATACAGACTCAACAATAATCAGGATGTTTGTATGTATTCTCTACTTCTTCAACTGTTACTACTAATATACGACTATATGTATGTAATGACATGTGTAATATTTATATAATAATGTAATAGTGAGAAAACTAAAAACTACCCAGGAAGCTCCATCACACCGTGGAATGGCACACAGCGGTAGAAAGGAACAAGCTACAGCTACATGCCGCAGAAGGATGGATCATGCACAAAATAATGCCAAGCAAATAAGGCAGACATACAAGATCACACAGTATGTAGTTCTCATTATAAAGAGCTTGAAATAGAAGGGAAACATGAGTGTTGAGGATGCCCACTCTCTTAGGTCAAAACATAAAGAAAAACCAGGGAAAAATGGCCTCCGTAGTCAGGGTGGCAGTTCCCTGGGGTGGAGAGGAGCACGGAAGGGGCTTCTGGGTTGCCTGCCATGTTCTGTGTCTTGCCCTGGAAGGTGTGAGTTCATTGTGCAACAGTTCATCAAATTGTTCATCTTTGTTTTCTGCTGTTATGTGGGTCATGGGTCCCACGAAGAGATCCCCTGTGTCCTCCCTGGGGATAGTCCTAACCTGAAACCTACCACTGGCCCGAATGTACAGAGAACCCCCTCTGCCATCTTTTAAGCCTTTCCTTCTAGTGCAACAAATTGCTTCTGGTGCGGCGTATGCCCCTGTCTAAGGGCTGCACATTTACAGGTGCAAGAACAACCCAAACAGCTTTGGTCTTGGCACAGAGGCCACCTGGCCAGAGGACACAATTAGTCGCTTTCTTCAAAACGTGATAAGGATGGAGGGTTAATTGCCTCAGAAAAAGTAAAAAAGAAAACACGAAAGAAAGAGAAAAATAAAACCCGCGAAGCATTTTTGCGTTTCTAGTTTTGCAGGCCACCAAAAGACCGGGAGATCAGCTGTCCTGGATGGAGGGTCAGATAACAGGGCTGGGACGGCATAAGAATGAGGACCTGGGGTCCCCAGGGGTGGCAGCTGAGTGCTGCCCAGGGTGGGCTGGCCTCTAGGTCCACAAGAATTAGGTCTTTGGACTTGCCGTCCTGGCTGTTTGCCCATGGCTTTAACCTCCCTTTCTGTGCAGACAGGAGGTTGGGCCCAGATCCTGATCTTGAATCTGGGCCCTGGCTGGGAGAGCAGAAACACTATGATTTTTACAGGATCTTGGAGCTCGGATCAGAATGGAATGGGGTCAGGGGCTTCCAGGGGCTTCCAGAAGCCTGGCTGATGGTTTTGGATTATTAAATCCTTGATGATGAACTTCATCCATCCATTTAGGAAACACAGGTAAATCTCCTACTCACCATTCTCTCAACAAATGTGGATTGAGCTTACCTTGGACTAGGCTCTGGGAAGCATGAGATTATAGTCAGAGCGACCAACTGGGTTTGGTTTGTCTGGGATTTTCCATTTTAGCCCTCAGTCTAAGCATCCTGGGGACCCCTCAGTCCCAGGCAAACCTGGATGGTTGGCCCATGGTGAGCCAGATGCTTCTCATGCCCACTCTCATGGAGCTCACAGCTTGGTAGAGGAGGCAGGGAATTACCACAAGATGGCATTTCAGTGGAGGAAGCACAGGGTGGCGTGAAAACCCCAAGGGGGCCCCTCACCCAGCAGAGGGTGTCCAGGAAGGCTTCCTGGAGGAGGTGACATCTAAACTGAGGCCTTCAAGAGGAACAGTGTCGGGCAGGAGTAAAAGGTGGGTGGGTGGTGGAGGGAGACAGGGTTCCTGACAGGTGAGAGGTGAGAGCCTGGTGTGTTGAGGAGGTAAGTCAGGTGCACTGTGGCCAGAGGGTGGTGTTAAGAAGGGTTGGGGGAGAGGCAAGGGACCCGGAGGGCTCATGTCACGGTAGGACCTTTTGGGCATTTGGAAACCCTGTCAGGGAGATAGAGAAGCGAACTGGAGGCACCGAGTTTCTATTTAAAGTTTGTCCTGGGGCCTCCTGGGTGGCTCAGTGGGTTAAGCGTCTGATTCTTGATTTCGGCTCAGGTCATGATCTCAGGGGTGTGAGCTTGAGCCCTGCATCTGGCTCCGCACTGAGTGCGTAGCCTGCTTGGGATTGTCTCTGTCCCTCTGCTTCTCTCCCTCCCCCCCAACCCCTGCTCTCTCTCTCTCTCTCTCTCTCTCTCAAAAAAAAAAGAGAGATTGTCCTGCCTGCCATGTGGAGAAGGGAGGAGATTGGTTGGGGGAAGAGCTAAGAATGGATATAAAGCGACCACTGGGTAGGACAGCTTAGTAATCCTTCCAGATGCTCAGGCTCAAAGCCTCATCTCTGACTCCTTGCTTCCTCTCCTGCCCAGCAAAGGATCTTCAGTAAATCCAGCTGCTTCTCACCTCCTCCATCCCCATCCTGGCATCCCCTGGCCCAGCTCACCTTTTTCTCCCTAGTCCTTCCCACCTTCCGATCTACTGTGTGGTCGGCTTATTTATTTTGTTTAATAAGTAAGTTGCTGCTTCCCCTCCTCCCCCTGAGAACAGCGTTTCTCAGCCTCGAGGCTGTTGGCATTTTGGACCAGATAGTTCTTCGTGGAAGGGAGCCATCCTGTACATTGATGGATGCAGGCGCATCCCTCCCCAGGTGCTGTTAATTGAAGGCACATCTCCAGATGTAGGCAGACGTCCCCAGGAGGGGAAGGGGGCAAAATCGCTCCCAGTGGAGAACTGTGGCACTGCACAGTCACCCCACTCTTGTCTCCTGTCTCCCCAGTGCCTGGAATGCGAAGCCTGGCTCCCCGTGGCGCTCCCTGAACAGCTGTTGGATGAATGAATGAGTGGGAGGTGCTGGCCTGAGCCGGTAGGGAAGGGAAGGGTTTGGGAAATAGTGTAGGGGTAGCCTTGATCAATAAATAGAGCTGCCATTGTGTTCGTTATAGTGATGATCCCAGTCCTCTTCATAATCCTCTCCAGGGTTTGTGCTCCTTTCACCATACGGCAGAGGAGGGTCGGAGAGGTTAAGTGATGCGAGTAAAAATCTCACGGTAATGGGTGATGGAACCAGGCGAGAACCTGGGTGGTTAGAAACCAAATTCAGAGTTTTTTCAAGCCTCAGACACCCTCCTGGAGCAGTAACTGCCATTATGGAGCATTTGCTAAGTGCCAGCCACAGTGCTGTGCATGGATCACCTTATTAAAGCCTCTGATGACATCATGGGACTACTGTCATCATCCTGTTTTTACCAGTGGGGACTCTGAGGATCAGAGAGGTGGAGTGAATTGCCCAGAGTCGCACAGCCAGGGTGGAGTGGGCCCGTCTGACTCCGGAGTGTGAGGCTGACTTCTAAGCAGGAGACAAGGAGGCACAACCCCTCCCCTCCCCACCCCACCCCAGATAATGGCATCACCCCAAAGAGTCTTTCCTTTGCCTTTTGTCTGCTGAGGACAAATGATCAAAGGGCTCCCACTGACACGTGAATTATCAAGGCTGCAGAGACCCTGTAAAATTCACAAGGCCCCCAGTCATGAGAAACCTCTCGCTCCTTAACCTTGATCTCAACCCTAGCCCTGGGGCGGGGACTGGGCCTAATGGGGCTGGGGGGTTACAGCAGACCTGCATGCGAGGTCAAGTCAGCAAAGTCAGCAAACCCCTGAACAAATAGAGGGTCTTTTATTTCTTTTTAGCCAGAGACAATAGGACCCAATGTTAGCTTCTTTTAGTACTGGAATGGAAGCAGATTGTAGCAATGGCTCTGCGGGGTTTTTTTGTTTTGTTTTTATTTTTGTTTTTGTTAAATTCCCCCACATTTTATCTCCTCCTCCCTCCCTCTCTTTGGAAGCTTTCCCAGGGGGCCTGGAGTGGAAGCATGTAGTAGGCACCAGCATTGCCTGAGCTTTAGCCAGTAGGCCCCCAAGCCATGTTCATAGCCCATTTTACAGATGGGGATGCTGAGACCCAGCCTTCCTGAGAGACAGATGGGTGCCCTCTGGAAGCTAAAGGATGTTACGTTTCTCTTTGTACAGCCCCAGCCAGCCAGTGTTTCCATTATGTAGCCTTCCTGTTAGGTTGTACACTCCTTATGTGGAAAGTCTGTGAACAAGTATTTATTAGTCACCTACTGTGTGCCAGACACTGTCCTCAGCACTTTACCTGGGTGGTGACTGCGGCCGAGGGTGGCCAGGCTAGGCATGTACTCTGAGCAGACCTCCCTGAGCTCTGAAAGAAAAGCCCCTTTGTTGGAGCCGTGAACCAGCCTCCCAGGGGAGCCACTGGAAGTTTGCAGCGTGACCCTCCGTCCCCGCCTTTCAAACCCTCCTTTGACCTGAGTTCAAGGGTCAGCTGTACACATAACATAAAGTTTGCCATTTTTAAGTGTACAGATCAGTGGTATTAAAACAGTTAACCTTGAACAGTTTTGAGGTTCGGGGTGCTGAGCCCCTTGCAGTTGAAAATCTGCGTATAACTTGACTCCCCCCAAAACGTAACTACCAATAGCCTACTGTTGGCTGGCAGTCTTTTTTTTTTTTTAAGATTTTTTTAAAAAATTAATTTATTTTAGAGAGTGGGGGGGGGAGGAGCAGAGGGAGAGAGAGAAGCAGACTCTGCAGTGAGCGTGGAGCCAGACGCAGGGCTCCACACCACGACCCCAAGATCATGAGCCAAAATCAAGAGTTGGATGCTTGACCGACTGAGCCACCCAGGTGCCCCTGTTGACTGGAAGTCTTACCCATAACATAAACTGCATGTTAACACATACTTTGTATGTTATATATATTATATACTGTAACCTTACAATAAAGTAAGTTAGAGGAAAGAAATTGTGATTAAGGAAATCATCGGGAAGAGAAGATACGTTCATATACCGTACTGTATTTATTGAAAAAAGTCCGTGGACCCGTGCAGTTCAAACGGTGTTGCTCAGGGATCAACCGTACATTCGTTACCTTGGGCGGCCATCCCTGCCATCCCGCTGCAGAACTTTCTCGTTAGAGTTTCTTGTCCAGAGGTGGATGAGCTGAGATCATCTGGACCTGCCCTGTCAGTTGGGAGGGACTCAGCCCTGGTACATCGCCAGTTAGAATCGAATTCAGGGTTTGCATCCAGGCCTCACTCTGCCTGGTGCTCCCTTCCGTGTGGCTCTCCCAGGCACCTCCCAGAATGCCTTGCACCCAAGGACCCCCCCATAAATACTGAGTGACCGCGTACCCACTGGGGACTCCACCCAGGCACTCCCTGGGACCAATCCAGTACCCTGTCTAGTCTCTGGGAGTTTGGGAGATGAAAACCTAGTCCATAGACTAATGGCCAACTAACTGCTCTCTTCGGCCAGGTAACACTTCTCTTTTTTTCTAGAAATTTTGTTTGTCTCCCCTGAGGTCAGACCAGCTCTTTCTGGTGGTTGCCTTCTCTTTGTCGCCGCCCTCCCCCTGCCCGCACCGGGGCCAGACTGGGAGAGCTGCTCAGTGATAAGGGAGCCATCGATCCCTCCTGGACCCATCTCAAGGCGTCTGGGGGCTTCAGTTTCCCCCACAATGAGGCCATTTAGCCGGGCTCGCCTCTCCTGGGACACTCAAAGGCAGAAACCGGAGGAAGAGCGGGCAGGAGAAAGAGGAGAAACAGAACCCAGCACAACTGCCCATTCCGAAGGCCATGTGCTGGGAGAATGAGGCCCTGCCAGGTCAGATTTCAGAGACTTTTTAGGAAGTGCCTCTGCGTGGCTTGTGTTCCCCACTGGTGGGCTGATAGGGCACGGCGCCCAAGGAAGGACAAAGTCAGAGGCCCCATTCAGACAGTCCGAGGCAAGGGTCCAGCCCGAGCCGGGCAGCGTGGGGGCCAGGAGAACAAGGGCTCTGTGTTTCCGGGCACAGGGCTGGGAAGCACGCGCCCCCGGCTCCAGCCTGGCACTGGACGCAGTCAGAAATCCATGATGTGGCTAGAGGAATGCGGGGTTGGGTGGCACCCGGGCCGTGCGATCTAGCTGTGAGCAGAGTGTCCCTGGTGAGCCGCATTCGGGATGAGGAGTTCTGCCTCTCGGTGGCCAGGCCGGCTCTGGGATAAAGATGACTCCAGGAAGCAGCCAGCTCCATCCCAGGAACGGGAGGGGAGGGCTTGGGTTTTCTCCCCCAGGAGACAACGAAGAGCCCAGGGAAGGGGTTGCAAACTCTAATGCCCTCAGGGGCCAGGCAGGTGAAGTTAAGGCCGGTTTGTCGCAGACCTGGCAAGGTGGGAAGCCCATTCCACATCCGATGGCTCCATTTACCATGGCCAGTCGGTGAGCTAGGTTCAGATGCCAGTTGTTCCCACCTGCTAGCTAGATAACCTCAGACAGGCAGTTTAATCCTGTGCCTCAGTTTCCCCACAGGGAACTTTGGGTTATCGCCAGCACTTGTGAGGGTCAAACCGTTAACCCACAAAAGCACTTAGCGCAGTTAATTTTCTCTTTTAAGACAAGAGCTCTGGGTTTGTATTCAAGAGCTCCAGATCAGGGCGCCTGGGTGGCTCAGTCGGTTAAGCATCTATCTGCCTTCAGCTCCAGTCATGATCCCAGGGTCCTGGGATGGAGTCCCGCATCAGGTTCCCTGCTCAGCGGGGAGTCTGCTTCTCCCTCTCCCTCTGCCTCTCCACCTGCTTGTACACACCCTCTCTCTCTCAAATGAATAAATTTAAAAAGCCAAAAAAAAAAAAAAGAGCTCCAGATCATTAACTGTTGGTAATGAATACAAATTAAAAAAAAAAATAGGTAAATACAGTTTGTCCCCTGGCTGTCTGTAGCTGACAGCCTGCGGGCCACCCTGGCAAACTCTGGCCAAGGGTTTTGGACAGATGCAGGCTCCAGTGCTGGCTTTCCCCCTGCCTGGTTCTGGAGCTTGGACAAGTGACTTAATTTGTCTGTGTCATGTTTGCATTGTCTGGGGGTATCAGTCGGGCTCCTGGCAGGAAGCGATCGCTCACTCACATTGGGCAGTGGATGAGAGTTTAATGATGGGGTGTGGGGTGATGTGGGGAAATCACAAGGGATGGGGCAGCACCCCAGAGTTAGTAACAGAGGGAGCTGTTCCCAGTGCTGGTTCTGGGCAATGACAGGAAGTAGCTGTGTAGAAAGGACCACCTACGGGAGCTGGAGTCTTTAGTAGAGGGGCTCAGCCAGCCCTGGCGGCCCCACAGAGAGAGAGGTGCTTGGGGGAAGGAGTGTCCTGCTCATTCGCAGCCTGCCGTCTCACTTCCTGCTCTCCTACTGGTCCTACTCGAGGGGAAGCCAGAGAACCAGAGAGCCTGTTGATGTGGTCCATGCAGACCACTCCCCAGGCAGAGATCCCCGCACAGAAGGGGCAAGACAGGTGATATTCTTGGCAGCCTCAATTCCGGAAGGCTTTACTTAGTCTAGGTGAAGTGCAATGCTCGACACACAGAGGTTGAAGGTATTCCCATCATTATTGAAGGAGGGAAGGCAGATGCTGGGCAAGGGAGAGTGGAGGGCCCCCCACATGTTGGAAGGTGTATTCATTTCCTCTTGTGACTGTAGCAAATACCACCCACTTCATGGCTTAGAACAGCACACGTTTATTCTCTTACAGTTCTGAAGGTCAGAAGGCCAAAATGGGTCTCATTGGGTTCAAATCAAGGTGTTGGCAGGGCAAGCTCCTTTGGGGGGCTCTAGGGGAAGGTCATTTCCTCGCCTCTTCCAACTTCTAGAAGCTGCCCACACTCCTTAGCTCATGATCCCCTTCCATCTTGAAAGCCAGTAATGGATCACGCCACTCTGGTCTCTGTTTCTGTTGTCGTAGCTGTTTCTCTGACTCTTTCATGCTTCCCTCTTCTAAGGACCTTTATTTATTTATTTTTAAAGATTTTATTTATTTATTTGAGAGAGAGAGAGAGAGCATGCACAAGCTGGGGGTGGGGGGCGGGTGAGGGGCAGAGGGAGAGGGAGAGGGAGAAGCAGACCCCTGGCCGAACAGGGAGCCTGATGCGGGGCTCAATCCCAGGACCCTGAGATCATGGCCTGAGCCGAAGGCAGATGCTTAACTGACGGAGCCGCCCAGGCGCCCCTTCTAGGGCCTTTATGATGACATTGTGCCCACTGGATGATCTAGGATAACTTCCTTGACCTCAAGACCCTTAACTTAATCCATTTGCAGCATCCCTTTAGCATGTGAGGTGAGAGTTGCAGGTTCTGGGGATTAGGACGTCTTTGGGGGCCACTGTTCTGCCCACCACTAAAGGGTTCTAGAATCTTCTCCGAGGGAAAATATATTCCCACTGCCGTGCCCATGTCTGGGCTCCTCGCTGAGCCCAGAGCCCGATGTGGGGCTCGATCCCAGGACCCTGGGATCATCACCCGAGCTGAAGGCAGACGCTTAACCATCTGAGCCATCCAGGCGCCCCCCCCATATACCCTTTCAACCCTCCTCCCCCAGCACCCCTACCCTGGGCTTCCTCAATGATAAATGTCTTATATTAGTGTGCTTATTTGTTACAGCTGATGAGCCAATGCTGATAACGTTATTATTACCTAAGTTAGAGTTCACTCTCTGTTGTACATTCTTTGAGTTTTGACAAGTGTGTAATGACTTCTCTCCACCATTACTGTCTCATACAGAATAGCTTCATGCCCTAAAAATCCCGTGTTCTCTCCCTCACCTTAACCCCTAGAAACCACTGATCTTTTTTACTGTCTCCATAGCTTCGCCTTTTCTGTGTTGTTTAAACTAATTTAGCTTCCAAGATTT
Source organism: Neomonachus schauinslandi (assembly GCF_002201575.2). NCBI lineage: Eukaryota > Metazoa > Chordata > Mammalia > Carnivora > Phocidae > Neomonachus > Neomonachus schauinslandi. The sequence continues at coordinate 74,276,365 of NC_058416.1, forward strand.
AAAAAAAGTGGACTATTTTATGTAAAAACCCAGATGTCCAGTATCTGGTGAAGAATTGGGATATCCCCGGTAACTCCAGCCTGGAACTGAGTCCAGGTTGCTGCCTTCTCAGAGAGGAGTGAGCCCTCCCATGCTTTCCTCCACAGGATTATATGGGTGGCGCCCTCTCCCCTTGTCGGCTCCTGTAGGCATCGGAGTTTGCCATCCTGCTCTGGCCTCCTACGAAGACCAGAACAGCCTCTGATTTGTGGACTGCCTCTGTTTCCTGCCCTGCAAATACATCCCCGAGGCCAGGTCTTGCAACAGCCTGGACATCTGCTTGAAATGGGGAGGAGAAAAACATAGGGAAATCCAACACAAATTTATTCCCCTGGAAATTATCTTGTAACCTGTGGGAGGCTCATCTGAAGCCATGCAAACACCCAGCTGCGGGGCCATCTGAGGCTGGGACAAAATCAGCCAACATCCCACACTCAGCAGATTTTTTTTTGTTTCCTGTGTTCTCCGTACAACCTGAAAGTATTGGTTGTCTGAGGCTGTGGACCCTGGCGTCGGGCTCCGCACAAAGTCCTTCAGTGGCTGCCACCGCACTGGGTCAATTATTTATGCTAATGCTGCAATTCACCCTACTGACCTTCTTCCTGGAGTCTGTCAGGGAACTGGACACCCAGAGATTAAATTGTCCCTGGAGCGGTGGGTGGTGGAGTGGAGGTGGCGGGTGCATGGGGAGACTCGGGGAGATGCGAGGCCAGAGCATCACTGAGACATGGCCGGAAATGAAGACAGCCCTTTAACTTGGCTGCGGGGTTGTACTTGGGAGAAAAACCTGCATCTCTTGGCAGTGAAATGAGAGACGGCATGATGGGAGCATGCTCCCTTCTTCCCCGCCGACAAGGCCCTCTGTGGTTCCTACGCTCAGAGCCTCCAGGACAGGTCGAGGAGTGGTCGAAAGAGCACTTGGTGTAGAGTCCAGTATCTGCCCCCTTTGTGCTGTGTGATCTTAGGCAAGTTGCTTTGTCTCTCTGAGTCTCCATATCCATCTCTGGATGGAAAAAAAGAAAGTAGCAATAATGTCTCATAGGAGCGTCCATGGGTTGTTGTACCTCAGGGGGTCCTCTGTCTCCTGCCCCAGCCCTGCATCCCTCCCCATAGCACCGACGTTCTGCTCCTGTCCAGGTCGCCCTACTCAAATCCTCCCTCTCCCTCGCCTTCCATATTTATTCAATCCACAAGTATTTACTGAGCACCTACTATGCATTAGCCACTGTCCTCGGCTCCAGGGAACACAGTGGTGAACAAGATAGACCCTGGCCCTGGCCTTGGGAAACCAGCGTCTCATCAGTGACCTTCTGTGTGTCTTTATCCTCACCTCTAGCTACCCTGATCCAGGCCACCTCTGTGTCTTGCCTGGATTCCTGGAACATTCTCCACACTGCAGCCAGAGTCCCTCCTGAATCACAGATCCAATGAATCCAGGGCCCCCTGCTGCCCCTGGGATAAAACGGAAACTCACCAGCCATCTCAGCCTCCTTTCTGTCCCTGAAACTGATGGAGTCCCTTCCGCCTCTGAATGTTTGCCCTTGCCCTTCCCTCCACTTGCTTTCCTGGTCTTAATACAACGTCATCTTCTTTTCAGGTGTCACTCTTGACACCTCGTTGTACAGTCAACCCTCCTTAGCCCTCTCTGTTTCCCCATCACAGCCCCGATGAGAATAGCAGCCAACACACATACCGTGCTTTCTTTGTATCTGACACTGTGCCCATTTTACAGATGAGAGAACCAAGGTACAGAGAGCGAAGTGTCTTTGCTGGGGTCCCACAATATTACAGTTGCCTCTGGCCACTCCATCACGAGTCCCCCGGAGCAAGGTCTCTGTCTTGCTTGTCTGTGCTTCTGCAGCACACAGGGGCTGGCACAGAGGAGGTGCTTAACAACATCTCCCCACATGATGAGTGACCGTCTTGCACAATGAATGAGCTCATCATGGTCAAAGCCGTGCTTGAAATTGCTGGAACTGCCTGCTCGTTAAGGGGCTCTTATTATTCCACTTGGACCGTGAGTTGGTTCAGCCAAGGGAGGAATCCAGTCTCCCTGCCCCGGAGAGGCCCTGGCGGCCACCGAAGCGTCTCTCACCAGGGAATGTGGGTGTGGGAGGAAGGTCCTTGCCATCATTTGTTTTTCTCAGACTGTTTTCCAATAGAGACTGCCTCTGGCAGGCAGTGGAGTCCAAGGATACAATAGCGTTGGGGGGATTTCTGCCTGCGGGGACTCCCGAGGTCTCCCCTTGCATCGAGACACAGGGAGTTTGCTTGGCTGGGCTCTGCTGGGGCCTTAATGGGGATATTAGCCTTGGGGATGGCAGCGTGAGAGCCGCGATTCGTTACAGCCTCATCGTTAATTTAGGGGCTGGCTGGACCAGGCGTGAGAGCTACTGGGTCTTCGGAGGCTGCTGAGTGTTAGGCTCTTTTCAGGACCCAAAGCGGAGATGAACTGCTGTGGGACCTGCAGGAGGACGGCCGTGAGGACAGGCAGGGGAGAGAGCTGTTGGAAGGACTCACTTCAGAGCCTGAGGGCTGGCGTGTGCACAGCTTGCTCCAAATCCTTTCCTGGTTATGCTGTAGCTAGATACGCCGAGACACGTTAGTGTAGTACAGTATTCTGCACTTTACCAGATTATCTGTACTGTACCATCCTGTCTGGAAATACACGGCGCTCTTTGTCCTAAACGACTGTGCTATGTTCTGTCCTCTCTGTACTATCTTACCTGGTCTACATTACGTTATACTCTCCCATACCGTCTATATCATATTACACTGTACTAAACTGTTTACATCATTATATATACTGTATTATGTGGACTATACTGCCCATCTTATCTGCTACACCATCTCTACTATGGTATCTGTAGTATGTCATCTATTCTGTACTATACTGACTGTACTACGCTGTACCATCTACACTGAACCATCCCTACAATGCCATATATTCCACCGTCTACCCTATACCGTATTATCTATCCCATACTCTACTACATATACTACGCCATGCGATAAACCCAGATTTCACAGAGACGGAGTGACAAAGTGATCACACAAACTGGGGAGGTAGATGCCCGGATTCAGATCCCGGCTCTGCCTCCTGACGAGCTCTGCGGTCCTCAGCTTTGTCCCATCACCTCTCTGAGCCTCTGTTTTCCCATCTGTAACATGGACATATTACTTCCAACCCACCTCATAGAGCCGTTGTAGGAAAATGTCATATTGCATTCAGGGGCTGGGACGGGTTGAATTGTGTTGCGCCCCCCTAGAATTCATAGATGGAAACCCTAACCCCCCAGTACCTCAGAATGTGACTTTATTTGGAAATGGGGTCATTGTGGGCATAATCCTTTAAATTAAGATGAGGTCATACTGGAGTAGGGTGGGTCCTCATCCAACATGAGTGGTGTCCATATAAAAAGAGGAAACTTGGACACGGACACACGGCCAGGCAGAACGCCATGTGAACATGAAGACAGAGATCGGGGTGGTGCTTCTCTACTCCCAGGAACACGAAAGATGGCCAGCAACCCCTCAGAAGCCAGGCGAGAGCCATGGAAACGTTCCCTCACAGCCTCAGAAGGAACCAACCCTGACCTTAACTTCCAGCCTCCAGAAGTGTGAGGGAGTAAATCTATGTCGTGGAAGTCACCCAGTCTGTGGGACTTTGTCAGCAACCTTAGCGAACGAATCCAGGGGCTTAGCACAGAGCCCAGCACAGACTGAGAGCCCATTGCATGGTGCCTGTTATAACTACTGTTACTAGTGTGTTCCACCGTGCAATTCTTGTGTAGCTCACGGTAGGTCAAGAGCTGGTCAGAGCTAGCAGATATCCCCTTCCAAGTGAGGCTGTGTGACTTAGGTAAGTCACTTTCCCTCTCTGGGCCTCTTGGTTCCCTAATTTGTAAAGTGGACGCTATGTGATTAGACTAATGGGACCGCTTGCATGCAGGGCTCACTCCAGCTTCCCCTGTGCCCCCGCTTCCCAGATTCTCCCGATGACCCTAGCATTGCTGTCCTCCCCATTTGACAGATGAGGACACTGAGGCTCACAGAGGGAAGAAGTTACCTGCCCAAGGTCATACTGAGGCCAAGTGGCAGACTTGGGGTCAAACACAGACTGTCCATGCTGAGGCTATTGGCCACGGAGCTCTGGTGAGGGCAGAAGACAAAGAGGGTGGTCTCAGATTCCCTCCACGTGTGAAGGTGGGATTGGCCCTGTTCCTGTCATTTCCTCTTTTGGGCTTACCCTGTGTCTCCCTTGCAGCCCCCATCACTCCCCAAGTTCTTAGAGTCCTGCCCATTCACTGAGGGGAGATAAGATGGTGGGGTATGTGCGTGTGGGGAGTCCCAGATCCCTCTTCAGATTCATATATGGAGTAATTGACTACGTGCACCTTGCAAATGGACTTGGGGGGGATTTCAACCCCTCTAACCCACTTCACACACAGATAAGAGCCTTGGTCCCCAGGGCTCACAAAGCTTTCTCATTCCAACTTTATGAACGTGCCCTGCATGTGTATGAACCGAGTTCTGCTTTTTGGGGAAAGAAAAAAGAAAAGCTATTTTGTTCTGCTTCTCGGCATCTGTTTTCCCCAAAGTGCCAAGGAAATTCCACCTCTGATAAATAATAGGCAGCCACCAGAAAGGCTAAAATGTGTATTCCCTGCTAGGGGAGGAATTCGGCTCAGACCCCCCCCCCCCCCCAGCATTCTGAAGAACACATTCCATCCATTTTCTGGAAGGGCTGGGGGCCAGTCCCTCTCCTCCCCATCTCCAGATAAGCTCTGCTCAGACTTGGGGATGTCAGGAACATTCCTGAAGAATTCTAGAGTCAGGCAGATTGGGTAGAAAAGTGCCCAGAACTTTGTAGGTGGCTTTTTTCATCAATATCGTTCATTCATTGCACAGCAAAACCATCAACAAAACGAAAAGGCAGCCTACTGAATGGGAGAATATATTTGCAAATGACCTATCTAATAAGGCGTTAATATCCAAGATATATAAAGAATGTATACAACTCAACACCAGAAAGCCCGCAAATCTGATTTAAAAATGGGCAGAGGAATTGAATAGACATTCTTCCAAAGAAGATATCCAGGGGGCCAACAGACACATGAAAAGATGCTCAACATCACTCATCATTGGGGAGATGCAAATCAAAACCATAATGAGATCACCCTACACCAGTCAGAATGGCTTGTATCAAGCAAACAAGTGCTGGTGAGGATGTAGGGAAAAAGAAACTCTTGCGCACTGTTGGTGGAAATGTAAATTGGTGTAGTCACTGTGGAGAACAGTGTGAAGGTTGCTTTAAAAAATTAGAGCCGGAGATACCATATGATCCAGTAATTTCACTGTGGGGTATTTACCCAACAAAAACAAAACAAAACAAAAAAACACCACTAATTTGAAAAGACATATGCACCCCTATGTTTATTGCAACATATTTAAAATGCCAAGATATGGAAACAACTTAAATGTCTATCTGTAGATAAATGGATAAAGAAGATGTGGTGCATGTGCGCACGTGCACACACACACACACACACACATATGCACACACTGGAATATTACTCAGCCATTAAAAAAGAATGAAATCTTGCCATTTGCAACAACATGGATGGAACTAGAGGGTATTATGCTAAGTGAAATCAGTCAGAGAAAGGCAAATACCATATGATTTCACTTATATGTGGAATTTAAAAAACAAAACAAAAAAACCAGGGACAGACTCATAAATACAGAGAACAAACTGGTTCCAGAGGGGAGATGGGCGGGGGAAGGAGTGAAATAGGTAAAAGGAATTAAAGGATACAAACTTGAATTATAAACTCAGTAAGTCGCAGAGATGGCGAGTTAGAGCACGGGGAGTGCAGTGAGGGATATTGTCATACCGTTGTAAGGTGACAGATGGTGACTACACTCACCGTGGTGAGTACTGAGAATAAAAAAAATCATTTATTCACTGAATATCACTGAATATGCACAGCCTCCTTACCAAGTGCTTCCAGTGAGCCAGACTCCACGCCAACTGCCTCACTCATTACCTGTCCTCCCAGCAACCCAAAGGCAGTGTAGTGATACCCCATTGTATAGGCAGGCAAACGCCTTCGAGAGAAACTGAGTGACACCCCCAAGGACGTGAACCTGATAAGTGGTAGGACGGGCATCTGAACCCAGATGGGTCTGACCTGATTCCAAAATCTATGCTCTTCAAAAGTCTCTGCTCTTCTAAGTGGGGTCCGCTGAATAAAGCTCCCCCCTTCAACGATGTCTGTGTTCTAATCCCTTGAACCCATGAACATGCTACCGGATATGGGGACAGGGGCTTGGCAGATGTGATGAGGTTAAGGATCTCCAGATGGGGACATTATCCTGGCTTATCTGGAAGGGCCCAGTGTCCTCTCAAGGGTCCTTAGAAGATGGGGGCGGGAGGGTTAGAGTCAGGGAAGGAGATGTGATGACAGTTGCAAGAGGTCAGGCGGATGGCAGGAAGGGGCCACGAGCCAAGGAATGCCGGCGGCCCCCTGGAAGCTGGGAAAGCAAGGAAGTAAAGTCTCCATGAGAGCCTCCAGAGGAGCCAGCCCTGTGGACACCTTGCTTTTAGACTTCTGATCTCTAGAACTCTAATAGAATAAATTTGTGTCGTTTTAAGCTGCTGTGTTTGTTACTGCATCCCTAGGAAGTGAATTCACTAAGCATAGAAAAAAAAAATAATAGGTACTAACTAAGAGCATAAAGTGTGTCTTGAGAGCTCGTGAATGTAGGCGTGGCTTCCCAGCGGGATTGAATGAATGAATGATACATGGTGACATTAAGGCTAGCCTGTGTGACATCCCAGCGGGGTTACTCCCAGTCCCAGTGAGGGAGTGGTTGGTGTTGCCATTGTGATCTAAGTCTTCCATTCTTTTATAGTGTTGTTTAACCCCCGATTTTCGGGGGAGGGGGATTGAACTTTTTATGGAAGTACAATCTACATACAGTAAAGTAAAATGTCAATACATATTACAAACATATAGAACCGTGTCACCATTGCCAAGGTCAAGATATAGAATAGTCTCATCCCCCAGAAAGTTACTTCCTAATTGATACCCCTCAGGGGTAAACCGCCTCTCTGATTTCTGTCACCAAAGATGAGTTTGCCTGTCCTTGAACTTCATATAAATGGCATCATGTGGTCCTTTTCTCTTGTGCATGCTTCCTTAGCTCCACATTATGTCTGAGATTTACCCACGTTGTTACACGTATCAGCAGTTCAAGTTCACCCGCTCTCCTGCTGAAGGACATGTGGGGTGTTTCTCCATCTTGGGGCCATAATGATCAGAGCTGCTAGGAATGTTCTTGTACAAGTCTTGCGGTAGATACAAGCCCTCCTTTCTCTTAGGTGTATGCCTGGGAGTGGCACTGTGGGATTATAGGGCAGGTGGGTGTTTAGATTCAGTAGATACCCTGGCTCTCTGGCCTGGAGCGAACCTTAGGAATGCCTTCCCTGCCCACCTCAGCTTTCTTTCCAGAAGATCCATTCTCTATCTCTGTGCTGCGCTGGTAATTGGGATTATGAGACAAGGAGGTACAAGGGTCCCTCCCCTCCTGGCCCAAGAGAGCGTCATCTGACCTGGTGGTTTAGGGTGGGTGGGACACCAGGGCAGACGGAGAAGGAAAGTGGGGCCACTCTCTTTTTTAGTTGGGGCTCGTTCTGCGTTGGAAGTCTTTCCACCCTGTGTAGTGAGTTGGTAAGGCAGAAGTTTGGGTTCAGCTGAGTGTGTAGTGATTTCTCCCAAACTTACCAGCACACCACCACCTTTGGGATTTTTGCCACATTTGCATGCTTTTCTTTGAATTGACTTACCTTTTTTTATAACTGAAAACTACTTATTGAAGGAGTTAACTTACCTGCAAATATGAAATCAATAGGACTTTCCTGAAGTAGAGGTTAATCACTCTAAATGCTACAAAAGCAAAGCAGGGTTGATCAATCCTAGCCAGATACTGTCACCAGCCTGGGGCCACACCCCTGAGGCTTCTCTTTGTCTTCATGGCAGATTGGTGAACATCACGGAGGCGAGGCATTAAAGAATTATTAGCACCAAAGTGAGACTTTGTTTCTGATGTAATCGGACACATTGAAAGAAAATAAAAAGGAGTAACTTTCTCACTTTGTGTTGGATGCTACTTAACGCTGGAATCTCCTCTCATGCCAAGGCTGCTGGATCCACACCTGGGGGAACACTGCGGTCCTGGAAAGTGGTCTTTATTTGAATCCTGCACCAGCTCTGTAATATTGAATCCGTGACTTCACCTCTCAACTTCCTCGTTTGTACAAAGGAATCGACATGGCCCCTGCTTTGGAGGCTTGTGGGGCTCCCGTTGAATGACCCTGATCTTGGCAGTATCAGGATGAAGACAGCTCATGAATCTTGTGGCTTGCCGCGGGAATGAGCACCCAGGACATTCATGCACTGCAGTTCTGTTAGGGCCCTTGCTCCTAAGCAAAGTCATCTGTCCGCTTCAGCCGTTCTGGGGGAGTGTTTATTGCCCTTGGGATCCTGCCAAGGTTAAGTGGAGAATATGATCCTGGTGAAATTCACACTTTGTCATTTGTTCACAAGCACAGACATTAAATCCCATCCACTGGAGGGTAAACAGCATCTCCCCGTGCACCTGCTATCAGGGAGGTTGTGATGTAGTGGCGGGGGGGGGGGGGTGTCCCTGTCAGACCCACCTGGGTTCCAAGCCCAGTTCTACTGTCTGGTCACTCTGTGCCTTGGGTATGCTACTTCTCCCTGGGTCTCAGTTTGCTCTTCTGTAAATGGGAATATTCACCCCTACCTCATCAAGAGATGAGAATGACCAGATTAGATAAGGGACAAAATACAACAGCCAGATATTTAAGAGACAAAAACTGTTACTGTAATTATTCTTTCTTGAGGAAGCCATGGGCTGCATTTAAATTCTCTGCAGAGCATATTCTACTTCTTGGGCTCCTGATCATCCCAAATCTTTGTGTCGGGAAGCTCCTCCCTCTCAACTGTAATTCTATCCTCGATTTCTGCTTCCCACAGCCTAGACCACAGATTTTCACAAACCTTGGGTGGGGGATTTCTGCAACAGCTCTGACTTTTTAATGTAGAAAGTGGGGGGGGGAAATAGCTCAGGTGGACTTTCTAAGAAGAGAGTAATTATTTTGGCTCATAGACACCAAATCCACAAGTATCTTTCATGCTTCAGGTGTGGCTTGATCCAGGCTCAAACAAAGACTATCAGATCTTAGCTTCTCTGCATCTCTACATTTCCCTTGTCCTTGGTGCTCCGATAGTAGCAAGATGTCCCCCAGAACCCAAGATCACTTCTGCTAGATGCCCTAATCCATTGAGCACCAGGGCCTCTGCCAGCCAGTCTTGTTGGTTCTAATTAGATTACCTGCCTGTTTCTGAATCAGTCAGTGCTGAGAGAGGGAGGCAGGCTATGCTGGTTGGCTTCGGCCAGTCAGGGCCCATCTTTGGAGCTGAATCTAGAATTAGCCTTACTCAAACCACACTAACTGGAGGACGTGTGGGTTCTGTAGGGAATTGATGCTAGAAGAAGAAAGTGTGGGGTAAAAAAGGATGCTGGGGTTGCAATCAGCCAGGTGTCTCGACATCTTTCTAAGACAAAGAAATGACAGATTTTCCGTTAGAGACCTAGCAATGCAATAGGATTGAAGGAACATCTCTCTCTGTCTGTCTGTCTTTGTCTGTCTCTCGTTCCCAGTGCCGTGTGGCCTGAAAATAACAAGGTTGGAGTCAGAGTGATGAATGGGGCAAGATTGACTCGGCACTAATTTTGCCTGGAAGCTGTAGCTATTTTGGGCCCCTGCTGAGCCCTGGTTTAGCTTAGCTGGTTAGAGAGCAGGGCTCATGAGGTCAAGGGTATAAAAAGGGAACAGAAACATGGGACTCGAGGCACAAGTCTTGGGGCCTGATCAGGCTCTGCCACTTTTGACTCAGGCCCTCAGGTAAGTGCCTTACCCTCCCTGGGTCGGCTTCTCCACATCTCCTCCAACTGTCCTTTCCTTCTGTCCCCAGCTCCTTTGCTAGGCACACCTACACGTCTCGGGTCACTGCCGGATTTCTCACCCCAGGACTGGGTTGGATGCCCCTCCATGTGCTTCTAGAGCCTTAGGCTTCCAGGTACAAGTCCCATTTCTCCCAATTTCTCAATGAATGAGGTGGGGTAAGTCTGTCAACCTACTGTGCCTCAGTTTTCTCATCTGTCAAATGGGGATAATGTGAGTGGTACCCATCTCATGGCGTTGTTGCAGTAATGACCTTGGATAATTTAAGCATTTAACACAGGAGCTGGGCTCAGTAAATGCTACTTTAAGATAGTAATGATTCTGGGGCATCTGGGTGGCTCAGTCCCTTAAGCGTCTGACTCTTGGTTTCAGCTCAGGTTGTGATCTTAGGGTGGTGGTATCAAGCCCCATGTCAGGTTCCCCATTCAGTGGGGAGTCTGCTTGAAATTCTCTCTCCCTCTTCCTCTGCCCCTCCCCCTGCTCATGCTTACACACCCTCTCAAATAAATAAATAAAAGCTTTTTTAAAAATTGGGATGATTTTGATATCCAGGGGGAATATCGAGCTAATGAAATCAAGCTTCTAGTCCCCTATCATGTAAGATACATGAAACGGGGGCTGTCTTATCATTCTCTCCTCTACCTCATTACCTAGCAACCCTTCTGGTGTATAGTACATGCTTAATAAAACTTGTGGAATAAATGTCCCAGGTCCAGTGTTCTAGGGAATTTCTCTAGCTCTGTGGAGAACCCAAAATTGTGTCGTTGGGTTCAGAAATGTCAAGCTTGAAAGGCCAGTGTAAACAAGGAGTGGGAGGCTTCCATGTAACGATTTGAGTGGTGCTAAAATTGTTTCCCTTCTCTTACTCTAGTCTCTGCACTTGCCGGCCCCACCCACCCAGAGCCTTGAGCTTCAGGAAGGCCCTGCTAACACCCAAACATCTGGACCTAAATCCGTGGTCACCAGGGTGTCACTGACTTTACAGAGTGAGTGAGAAGAACAGCAAGTTGTGGGGGGTAGGACACCTGGCTGGTAAATGTTGCGGGGTCCAGATGGAGGAATGAAGGAGTTGCCGAGAGGCTGGGGAAGGTCCGCCAGAGAGGGTGTCTTTGGTTCTACCCAGAGCTTGGCCTGCAGTGACTCTATATAAACTGGGCTGGCAGTGCTAATAATAAATAAATAGACCACCCCAAACAAGACCCCCTCTGTTGAACAGACCATTAAAGACCTGAGGGAGGTTATTTCACTTGGCAGCTTCCCCCGTGGGTGGCCAAGAAGCCGAAGATGGAGGCCGTGCTCCTTGAGCCTTCTTGTGCTGGGAAGGAAAAAATAAACTGCACAGGACCTGTGGTGGCTGACTTAGTTTTCTCTCCCCCCAGGCATGCTCAAAGCTGTGTGCTGCCAGTGTTCTTTGGCCAAAGAAAATGTCCCGGGTGTAGAGGGGGGTGTGTGTGTGTGTGTCTGTCTGTCCCAAATAAGACTCCTCTTTCAGCCTTACCTTTATTTTTGTGTGTTATTGATTGGATTTAAGTCAATTTGGGCCCTGCACCTCTGTGCCCAACACTGCTTTGTGCTCACAATACGTGGGGAGGATGAGGATGAGAGTAATAATATCAGTGGTGATGGTGACAGTGATGATGATGGTGGTGATGATGACGATGTTGACAGTGATGATGACTGATGATGACAGTGACGATGGTGATGATGGCAGTGATGACGATGGTGATGGTGACAGTGATGATGGTAACAATGGTGATGATGACAATGTTGACAGTGACAGTGGTGATGATGGTGACTGATGATGACAGTGACGATGGTGATGACGATGGTGATGGTGATGTTGACAGTGATGATGACAATGATGATGGTGATGACAATGGTGGTGTGGTAATGGTGGTGTTGACAGTGATGACATGATGGTGATGACAGTGTTGACAATGATGATGACAATGATGGTGATGGTGACAGTGGTGATGATGGTGACTGATGATGTTGACAGTGACGATGATGACAATGACAATGATGGTGATGGCGGTGGTGATGACGATGGTGATGGTGATGATGTTGACAGTGATGACTGATGATGGTGATGATGATGGTGATGACAATGTTGACAGTGACAGTGGTGATGATGGTGACCAATGACAGTGACGATGACAATGACAATGATAGTGATGATGGTGGTGATGACGATGGTGATGATGATGTTGACAGTGATGACTGATGACGATGATGGTGATGATGACGATGGTGATGAAGACGATGGTGATGGTGATGGTGACTGATGACAATGTTGACAGTGACGATGACAATGACGGTGGTGATGACGATGACAGTAATGATGGTAACAGTGTTGACAGCGACGATGATGACTGTGATGGTGACAAGGATATAAATGGCGATGGTGACAGTGGCGATGACAGAGCAAAAACCCAGTACTGAGCCCACAAGATGCCCAGCACACTTTGAAGTGCTTTCATTTAATGTACTAATTGGTTTAATCCTCGCAGCCCCTCTGTGAGCACGGGTCTGTTGTCATTGGATCCGGCCTCTGCTAGCTGGGTGATGCTGGGCAAGTGATTTCATCTCTCAGAGCCTCGGCTCCCCTACCCGTAAAATGGCACGTCTCTGGAACACATTCAGTATTTGACATAAGTGTTCAAGAGATAGAGGTGGTTCTTTTTTGTTTTTTAAGATTTATTTATTTATTTGAGAGAGTGCTTGAACAGGGGGAGGGGCAGAGGGAGAGGGAGAAAGAGAGAATCTCAAGCAGATTCCCTGCTGAGCATGGAGCTCGATGGCGGGGCTCGATCCTACGACGCTGAGATCACAACCTGAGCTGAAATCAAGAGCCAGATACTTAACCGACTGAGCCACCCAGGCGCCCCAGATAAAGGCGATTCTTAGAGTTCCTCATGGGGCCCTCCTGCCAACCCTGTGAGGGAGGAGATATTATGATGACCCCCGTCTTAGAGAGCAGGGTGCGCTCTCCCAGGCAGGAGTGGCCGAGCCAGGGTCCAAAGCCAGGCATGGGTGGCCGGTCCCGTTGGCCTGCAGAAGTGGTTTCAGTCGTCCCTGCAGGGTGGTTTCGGATCCGTAGGGTGCCCGGGCTGGGTCCACACGAGCCCATATGGGCCCTCAAGCAAGCTGAGCTCAGTCTGCCCCGGGCAGGCCCTCAACTGAGTGGCCTGGGGCTGCCCGCAGGGTTGGAGTGGATAATGCGGGGGCAGCTGGAGCTCTGGGGCACACAACATGCCTGGTACCTGGACAGTCTGGATGCTAGGGACACAGTTTGCCACTTCCCTTGCCTCCCACCTAACGAGGCAGCAGGGATGTTTCTTGATTTGGAGTCAGCTGCATCTAGATATTTTTTCCAGCTCTGCAAACCCACAGACAGATCTCCGGATCTGCTGAGCTACCCCATCCTTTGTGGGGCCACTAGCCCCGCTCGCCTACTGAGCAGTCGAGATGGGGCTAGTCTGATCCGAGCTGTGCTGTAGGTTGTAAGACACACCCCAGATTTGGGGGTCTTCGTGTGGAGAGAAGAATGTAAAATACATTGTTAATAATAATGTTTGTATTTATTTCGTGCTGGCATGGCAATATTCTCGATTTGGGGGCTCCACTAAAGGACATGATTAAAGCTAATTTCTGCTGTTTTTCCTTTTTAATGTGGCTGCTTGAACATTTTTGGTTCTGCATATGGCTGACGTTGTATTTCTCTGCTCTAGAGCTTACAGTTAGCTGAGCTTTAATAGTTTCATGGTTGAACAGCTTGCTTAAGAGAGTTTCAGACCTGAATTCAGATCTCCACCTAGCTCCTAACCAGCTGTGTGACCTTGGGCGACTCACTGTCCCTTTCTGGGCTTTAGTTTGTTCAACTGTAAAATAAAGGTAAGAAGAATACGTACCTCATAGGGTTATCTTGTGGGTAAATGAGAGACAAGGTGGACGGGAGTGAAAATAGCGTCTGGCATCAAGTGAGCATTCCATAACAGAGCTGTTGTCATTTATTATGAGCTGATCTGGGCTGACCCCGTGGAGCCCAAACCTCTCCAGCCCTGAGAATGTTCTTATTACTTGTCCCTTCTGTGACCAGAAAGATTTTTGTTTCTTAAACAAACTGCATGATTTTAAGTAAGAATTTTTTTTCACTGTATTAAAAAAAAAAACTATCAGAGACGCTGATCAATATTTTTAAAGATTGATTGATTGATTTTAGCAAGAAAGAGAGCAGGGAGAGGGGCAGAGGAAGAGGGGGGAGAGTCATAAGCAGACTCCGTGCTGAGCGTGGAGCCCGATGTGGGACTTGATCTCATGACCCTGAGATCACAACCTGAGGGGAGACCAAGAGTCAGACGCTTGAACCACTGCGTCACCTAGGCCCCCCTATAAGGATAATTCTTGATGAGGAATTCTGCCTGTCTTGAGAAAGGATGGAATGTAGCACTAAGTCAACCCAGTTCCAGCCCCCAAACATGGAGTTGTACCATGGTTGATGTTTAATTTCTAGGGTTTTGGAAATCCTAAGAGGTCCCTTCGACCTCTGTGGTACCTTTAGGAATCTTTAAGAACTTGGGACTATGGGAGGGGGAGGAGGACCATGATCTCTTTTAACCTCCTCCTTTCACAGACAGGGGAGCGGATAACCAGAGAGATTAGGCGACCTGGCCAGGGTCACACAGCAAGTAGGTGGCAGGTCATCCAGCTCCAGAGTCTTTGCTCGTAACCCCTTGCTGTAGTGCCTCATGGTCTAGCCATCACAACAGTCTTAAAGTTATTCCTATTTAAAGATGAGGACATAGGATCAGAGAGGTTAAGTCACTTGTCTTCCATCACACAGCATCAAGTGGCAGAAGTGGAATTCAGTACAGTGTAGACTGCATTGAATAGTGTCCCCCCGCCATGCGTGTCCATCAGGAACCTCAGAATTGGACATTAGGTGGAACTAGGTGGAATGAGTTAAGACAAAGTGCTACTGGAATCAAGTGGGCCCCAACCCAGTGCCTGGTGTTCTTCTAAGAAGAGGAAACAGACACCCGAAGAGGACACACGTGGAGATGGAGACAGAGACTGGATTGACTCACCTACAAGCCAAGGAACGCCAGAGATTGCCAGAAGCCAGCCGAAGTTAGGAAACAGGCACAGAATGGATGTTCCCTCAGAACTTCTAGAAGGAACCAGCCCTGCCGACACCTGGATTTTGGTCTTCTGGCCTCGGGATCTGGGAGAGGATGAATTTCTGTTGTCTTACGGCCCGCAGGGTGGTCATTTGTGAGAGCAGCCCTAGGAAATGAATACTCCGGGTGTGATAGGCTTGCTGCCCCCTCACGGTAAGCACCCCAGCTCCCCAGGGGAGCTGTTGACGTGGGCTCCCCTCCCGTCCCGGACCCTCCCGCCGGCCCGTGGCAGCTGCCGAGCCTCAGAGAGGCTCCACGGAGCCCGGGCTGTGAGAAAGGCCGGCTGCGCCTGGGGCTCAACTGGGCATCCCGTCTGCTGCTTGCATTGTGAGCTCTTACAAATTACTGTTTTCAGTTGAAAAGAGGTTCCAGAGAGCTCTTCAGCTGCTCAGCAGGAGCCATGGATGCTCTTGAATTAACGAGGAGAAGCGGAACCTTCCATGACTGATGGCCGGGAGCTCCCACCCCCACCCCACCCCACCCCCGCCTTTGTCCTGGCCTGTGGGCAGGCCTGGGAGGGACAGTGGTGCCTTTCCGTGGTTCCCAGAAGAGCAGTCTCAGCTGAGACCAGCTCAGAGTCTCCAGGGTTTGGCGTGTCTGTATAGAAAGGGTCAAAAGATGCTGAATTAGGCTCTGCCATTTCCAAGGGGTCAGCAGTCTTCTGACGCCTCTGCAGAGGGGCCGGGGTGGGCCTCTCACCCAGCCTCACAGCCTGTGGACCTTCACTTGGTCCAATCAGATGAGCAGGAGGCCACTCTCAGAGGAATAGCTGGCTTCTGGCTCACTGTGTGTGTGTGTGTGTGTGTGTGTGTGTGTTGGGGACTGTCTGGGATTTGAACACCTTTGCCTTGCTGGTTGATGGGATAAACTCACTTCTACCTCTGGTTTCCACCTTCGCTGGGGCCATTCTCCCCTAAGCCTATTTGCACACTCATCCAATCAATATTTATGGTGCATGGGCTGTTTTCCAGGCTCTAGCAAAGCCCTTTGCAGCTCTGTCTCATTTAACCATTCCAGAAATCCTGAGCTGTATTATTGTTATGGTCCCCATTTTACAGATGACAAAAATCAATGCTCAGTCCCTCACCCAAGTTCACAGAGCTGGTTAAGTCGCCCAGCGGAGTTTGGACGCGGGTCTGTCTTCCTCTGAAGTCCACACTTCCTGACTGCAGTAATCTTGGGAGGGTGTCTGCCTTCTGATCACATTCCCTCCCCAGCGCTGAATGGTAGTTGAAGGGATAAAAGCAGATTTTATCCAAGACTGTAGCAATAAGGGGAAAGAGACACATGGATAGAACCAGCTCAACTCTGAATCCCGTATGGGCAAATGGGAACTTAGAGCCAAAACCGGGGGTGGGGGGCGGTCAGTCGGTGGGAGATTGGGAAAAGTCAGGAATAGGGTGGGATTCTGGCTACCCCGACCCAACAGGATTCGTGCTGCAGATGGGCCCGGTGATCAGACATTACCTGGGCGGTGGCAAGAGATGAGGAACCCGATGAGGTATTGAAGGTGATCAGCCACAGAGGATGGGGATTCTGCTAAGCTGACTTGACAGGATTCTTGCTAAAATTGGACAATGTAGAGACGCCTACTTGAAGACAAGTTCAGGGAAGGCTGAGTAGAGCTTCGCTAAGCAGAGAATTTTTGTCACTATTTATTCTCCATCTCGTCCTTAAAAAATATTTAAGGCTACAGTTGCCTTAAGTGGAGTTTGATGATGAAGAGATTGGGTGCTGGTGTCAGACATTTGTAGGCTCAAGATCCAACTCTAGCACCCACTAGCCGAGTGCCTCAGGTTCCTCACACTTGCCTCGGTTTCCTGACCTGTCCAATGGGGGCAGTCATGGACCTCCGTCCCGGGGCTGGTTGCAGTGGTGTGGGAACCGCCTGGCACAGGGTTCAGATACATACATGGCCTGGACCGTGTCCTCCAAACCAAGGCAGCTGGTGACCACGGGCATCTCTCCTGCTGCCGTGGGTAGCCCATCCCACAAATGGCTTTGAGCCTCTAAGATACGAATGTGTCCGGCACTGTGGAAGGAGTCGGGGATGCAGACGTGACAGAGAAAGGGGCAGCTGTCTCCTTAGGTGGGTCTTGGACAGTAGAGGGATGCCGAGCCAAGCTGGTGTCTGTGACTCTTTGTGTGTGCACTGGTGATTCTTAACTGGGGGTCAGTTTTGCCCCCCAGGAGACATTTGGCAACGTCTAGAGACTTGTTTGATTGTCGTGACTAGCAGAGGGGCACTGGTAGGCAGAAGCGGGGATGCTTATAAACATCTTGCAATGCCTAGGGCAGTCCCCTCCCCCCCCACAACAACGGCTCATCCAGCCCCAGATGCCAAGGTTGAGAAATGGCTGGTGTGTGCACGAGGTGAGCACTTTTGTCCCCTCTGCACGGAGACCCCAGGGCTCCATGGGACTGGGAGGGAGCTCGAGCCTGAACCACCTGCCTTCAGCCTGTGCCCTCTCCCATCAGCTGCCTGCAGCCAGATAATCAGACCTCCCCATGTTTAATAGAATCCAGGCTGCTAAGGCAAATGTAAAAACAAAACCCTGGGCAAATGTGTTTTTATGTAAACACAGCAGGGGGTGGTGGCTGCCTGTGGAGAAAGTACCCTATGGCTGGTACTTCTCAGAGCAAAAATAACCCTGACTGTTCCTTCTCTCGGAGCAGAGCGGGCGATGGAGAGGAGGATCATGTGGGCACCCAGGTGCTCATGGGAGCTGTCCCTGCCCCCGGCTGAGCCCTCCCTTCCCTCCAGGTGAGCATCGCAGGGGCTCCAGGACAAGAAGAGAGCAGGTGTTGATTCTCTTGGAAGCCTCCCTTCCTTCGGAGCTCAGCCAGCATAGCAGGAAAAAGCACAGTTTTTTGAGTATAATTTACCTACAGTAAAATTCGCCCATGGTAGTTTATAGTTCTGCAAGTTTTAACAAATGCATTCAGCCACGTAACCACCTCCGGAGTTCATCACCTTCAAAATTTCTCTGTGCTCCTTTGTAGTCATTCCACCCGCCCCCCCCCCACACACATCCTAGCCCCTGGCAACGACCAATCTCTTTGCCTTTGGCTTTTTCTAGAATGTCCTATAAATGGAATCATACAGCCTTTTGAGTCTGGTTCCTTCCGCCCAGCATAATGCCTTGAGATTCATCAATGCCATTGCATGTATCAATAGTTGATCCCCCCCTTTTTTAAAGATTTTATTTATATTATTTGGCAGAGAGATAGCACAAGTAAGCAGAGAGGCGGGCAGAGGGAGAGGGAGAAGCAGGCTTCCTGCAGAGCAGGGAGCCCGAAGCGCGGCTCGATCCCAGGACCCCGGGATCATGACCTGAGCTGAAGGCAGCCGCTTAACCAGCTGAGCCACCCAGGCGCCCTAGTAGTTGATCCCTTTTAATGGCCAAGTGGTACTCCCATTTGTATAAATGCCTCAGAGGGTGTCCCTTTACCCTGGAAGGACATTTGGGTGGTTTTTATTTTCAGCAATGACATTGAAGCTGCTATCGACATTTGCATACAGGTTTTCGTGTGAGCACGGGTTCTCCTTTCTCCTGGGGCAGTACCGGGGAGTGAGATTGCTGGGTCGTATGGTACGTGGACCTTAATTTTCTAAGAAGCCATCAAACTGCCTGCCCGGGTGTCCGTATCCCCTTTTGCATTGCCCCGTGGTTGCGTGAGCATGCCCTTCGCTCTGTATCCCCTCCAGCACTTGGATTGTTGGGTTACGTGTTGGAGCCCTTCTAGTGGACATGCTGTGGTATCTCACTGTGGTTTTAAGGGAAGTGCAGTTTGTTGGGTTCTAGTCCTGGTGCTGCTGCTTACGCGAGGCTGGCAGGGGGCTGGTGACGTCAGTGGTCAAGAGCATGACGTTGGCAAACAGGCGTACTCCATCCCCGCTGTGCCACTCTAGAGGCCCGTGACCTTGGATATGCATTCTCAGCTGCTCTGAGCCTCAGTTTTCCCTCCATAAAAGGGGACGGTGCTAATATTTACAAGTAGTTGTGCTACATAGCGTGTGTGTGCGTGTATATGTCTGTATGTATATATATATGTATGTATTGTACACGCACACGCATATTATATATATTACGTATATATTATAGATACAGTGTATCTGGCTTGGTAGAAGTCACTGTGATTACATTTACTGGGCACGCACTCACTGTGTATTATAAAAGCAGTAAATACAGGGAGTGGAGCTAGACTACTTGGGTTCCCATCCTGGCTCTGCCTCCTACATCCTAGCTGCGTGATCTTGGGCAAGTTACAGGACCTCTCTGGGCCTCTGACTCCTCATCTGTACCATGGAGATCATCACAGTACCTTTTTTGGGGAGGGGGAGGGATTTTTGTGAGGGTCAAGTGGGTTTAAGTGTGAAGGGCTATCTTCTTCTGTTCCGCATTGTTCAACCCTTCACGAGGCTCAAGAACATGCCAAACTGAGGTATCGTGATAGACCAGGCGACTGCTGCTAGAGAGGGGGCACGAAGGATCCTCTCTGGGGTGTGGGGAATGTCCTAGGTCTTGATCTGGGTGGGGTCACATGAATGTGGACACATGTGTATATATGATTCCATAGGACTCCTGTGCACTTAAGATGTGTGGTTTTTACCTACTGTATGCAGATTCTCTTGTTAAAAAAAAAAAAAGGCAACGGGACGCCTGGGTGTCTTAGTCAGTTGAGCGTCTGACTCTTGATACTGGCTCAGGTCATGATCTCAGGGTCCTGGGATCAAGTCCCTGTGTCGGGCTCAGCCCTCAGTGCAGAGTCCACTTGTCCTTCTCCCTCCCCATGCTTGCTCTTGCTCTCTCAAATAAATAATAAAAATAAAATCTTAAAAAAAAAAGAAACGCATGTTGTCAGGCTCTGCACCCCGGGCCTGCTGAATCAGGAGCTCTGGGGGCAGGGCCCAGTGCCCTCCAGAGGATTTCCGTGCTCGCTCCAGCTTGAGAACCCCTGCTTTGTACCCTGAGGATCACATGGAAGCACTGAGTTGCCTAACTGAATTGGATCAAAAGGCCACATCAGATCCCAGATGGGACCTAAAGCTACAGTCCCACCTGGCTTACAGCCTGTGGCTCTCTGGCCTTGAATGGCTTCCTTTCCCTGATTCCGGAGACTTCAGGAACCAACGTACTGTTCGAGTAGCACAGAAAAGCTTTGGCTGATGGGGCTGGCGTTTGTATTTGGGATTCCTTCAGAAATGGTGTGCTCCAAACACTCAATCAGGACTTGCTGGAAGGTTCCGTGTCCCAAGCTACAAGTCAGCCACAGACATGAGAAGAGTCTGAGGCAGGGTCGCCAGCCCTGAGGAGTGCATGTTCCCTTTGGGGGAAGATAAACTTCTATCCAAGAGGCAGTGCCGTCACCAAAAGCCCTTTGGAGCCACAGAGCCCTGGGCTGAAATCCCAGCTCTGCCTCTTGTGAGCTTAGTGACCTTGAGTGAGTCCCTTGACCTACCCAAGCCTCAGCTTCTCATCTGTACAATGGAGAGAATAGTACCCACTTTACAAAACTATGAGCATTTGAAATTATGCATTACAAGGTCTGGAAGCTAATGAAGTGTCATTGTTAGTACTTGAAGCCAACATAGACCCCAAGATTTTATTTTATTTTTAACAATTTTAATTCTTGTAGAGTTAACATACAGTGTTAGTTTGAGGTGGGCAATACAGTGATTCAAAAATTCTATGCGTTACTCTGTGCTCCCCATGGTAACTGTACTCTTTAATCCCCATCACCTATTTCACACCTCCCCCCCACCCCAGACCCCAAGAGTGTAAAAGCTAAAAAATCAGGGTGTTCTCTTCCTCATGGTAGAGGCCCCATCTTCTTCAGGGGGTCGCCGTAGCACCCAGCAATACAACAGGTACACAATAAATGCTTTGCCGGATGAAGAAATGAAAGCATGTTGCACCCCCAGGTGGTGGAGGTTCGAGGGAGCGTATTGGGCTTCTGTGGCTCAGAGCAGACGTCTCTTGAGGTGAGGAAGGAGAAGTTTTCCCCAGAGATGATGCATTTGTGAAGTTCCTGCAGGATAAGCTCTCACCATAGATAGATCCCCTGGTTTGGGTTAGGCCCGGGGGGCAAACCTTGGCTTGTCAGGTGGCTGGCGCTCAGTGAGTATTGAATCAATGAGTGAGTGAATTGTTTGAATGGGAGGGGGGTAGTAAGTAGAAACCTGAAGACATTTTAGGTAGTCTCTGTGTTTTCCAAAGGATAATCCACTTGCCTTGGGACACATACGCATAGAAGGAGCTTGAAAGATTGGGGAGGAGAAGGAAAGGGAGGGAGAGACCAGAGTTGAATCTGAATCTTCACCTGCCGCTTGCACTGGGCTCGGGGCTTCAGTCCTGAGCCTAATTCCACCTTCGCAGCCACCCAGGACCAGCTACGTAATTTGCAGGGTCTCCTGCAAAATGCGGATGCTTCCCTGTTCAGTAATTGTTAAGAATTTCAAGATGGCGGCCGCGGAGCCATAAACCAAGTGCAGGGTCTCAGGGGACCACGCGGGGAGCACGCCCAGGGAGAGGGCCCTGTGACCACTTCATTTACAAGCGAGGGAGCCCCGGCTCAGACAGGCTGCAGCGTTCACCCAGGACACCCCACCTGTCCTCGGGCGCCCGGATTCGAACCCACGGACCTTAGTGGTCATCTGGTCTGCTCCTTCATTGTGCTAACCTGCCCCTGAGCACCCCGGGGGCTGAGCATCTGAGTGCCCTGACTTGCTGTCTGGAGGTCTGGGTGGGGAGGACAGGAGCTTCCCTGCCCCCAGGGGCCTGACTGCTCCCCTGCTTCCCTCTCCCTCCCAGGATATAAGGAGACAGACCTCCCTCCCTCCTCCCTGGGGGAAGATTTATTCCTGGGGATGCGTGGGCGGATGCATGTTTATGTGGGGGCTCTTTGTCTAAATTTAAAGCCATCATGACAGCAACAGCCTATTAATGTTGAGACTGGTGAGGTCTGTCCTTACGAAGAATCATGAATAAGTTGATGGAGCAGGTGTTGCCCCCGGTTCTGATTTCTGCCCCAGGCCCGCCCCAGCCCTCTGGCAGCAGGGGGTCATAACAGGAGATGGGGATGAAGGAGAGCATTTGTCGTGATGAGCACTGGGTGATGTATGGAAGTGCTGAATCACCTTATCGTTCACCTGAAGCTAATACAACACTGTATATTGACCAGCTGGAATGGTCATCACGATGGTAAGGCAAAGTTGCTGGTGCTAGATGCCCGGGGGGGGACCTCGAGAAGGGGCATGCTTGTGCCCATTTTACAAGTTGGGAAAACGGAGCCTCAGAGAGGGGCCATGCCCTGCTGAGGTCTTGATTTATGAAGTGACATCTGAAGTAGGGTTTCAATGATGCCAGTACGTTCCGGAACCCCCATATTCTCAGCCAAGCCTTGGCTATCTGCGTGGACTCAAACATGAAGTTAGCAATAGTTGTGGTTGTGTTGAGACCCAGCAGGGTGCCCGGCCCTGTGCTAATAAGCATTTTACGTGCGTTACTGGAGCAAACCCTTTTTTTTTTTTTTTAATTTTTTTAAAGTAAGACTCCATACCCAGCGTGGAACCCAGCACAGGGCCCGAACTTACAACCCTGAGACCAAGACCTGAGCTGAGATCAAAAGTTGGATGCTTAACCAGGCTGAGCCACCCAGGCACCCCTTGAGCAAACCCTTTAAGACAACCCATGCAGTGGGACCACCATGCTCATCCCATTTTATGGATGAGGAGCCTGCAGCTTGGGGAGATAAGTGGCTTCCTCACCTTCTCAGCGCTAGTGATGAAGCCAAGATCCCAACTCAAGTCTCATTGACCTCGAAACTCATGTGCTCTCCATCTCTTTCTTTAAACCACAGCCAGTAGGGGAAAAAAGAAAAGACAGGCAAAATGGAAAAAAAAAAAAAAAAATCACTCCTACACTTACCCTGCAAGAGGTAATGTCTTTATGTACATTGGTGAGTTTCCATCCAGCTGTTTTTCTCTGCCAAAGGGGACATTCTTGCTCCAGGCAGCTGACCTTTGGTGTTCTGTAATTGCTGAGCAATTTAGAGAGGCCTGGAAATACATAATTCATACGCACATCTTTCATCCTGGTCACTGGAAGGCAGCGAGGCGTGGCTGTCACCCAGGGAGAATTTCAATCTTGACACGGGAGGAAATGGGATCTTAGGGGCTCAGAACAGAATTTCAGAATCTGAGAACCTGCCAACGTTGAAACGGACCCCGGTGTCCCAGCACAGAATGCTAGGTGTCAGGGACCCTGGCGTGGAAACTTAACGATCATTCTGACGGCAGAGCAGTGGGGTAAAATCTTAGAGCTGAGCTCTGGAAACAGAGACTTCACTCTGTACCTCTGGAGTCAGAGGTTCCCAGAGTAGTGTTCTGGTCCACTCCTCTCTTCTTTTGGCAGTCCCAGGGGATAAGAAACCATGTTTGGTCCCAACGAGAAGCTTTGGTTTCTGGCTTTAGGTGCAGCCCTAAACATGCCTGGGCATCACCCAGTGTCTGCTCTTTGTGATTTGGGAGTAGAGTGGAAGGCGTCCTGCCATGTGCCATGAAGGGGGATGGAGAAGCAGGGGCGGGTGCATATGTGCGCCTGCTGTGAGGGAGGGTGACAGGCATGGGGGTGTCCGTGTTCATGCATGCATGCGTCACCTTCTCGATGGTGTCCAGATGGTGAACCAGGGGGCTGTAGTGTGGTTTCCGGCGGTGGTTACCCTCCTGGGAGGGGACATCTCTCTGTTGGATGCCAGCTGATCTCCCTGGGCCATTGAAGGCCACACTGAAGGCCCCAGACCCCTTCTGGCTGTGTGACCCTGGGCAACCCTTGTAGAAGGGGCTCCTTTCCCTCATTCCCAGCTGAGGGGCCTCAAGAGGGGCACCATGTGGCTGAGCAGGCTCTCCGGAGAAAGGCCTTTGGGCCTGGAGGTCTTCAAAATCCACGCACTCACCCCGCAGAGGTCGGAGGTCGGTGCTGCGGCCAGAGGCAATATCACGGGGACGTTGTGATTAAGGTTCTGGAGTCGAACAGGCCCAGGGTCAGGTCTTGCTCTGCTTTACTCACCAGTTCTGCCTTCAGCCCAGGTGACTGGCCTCCCCCACCCCCACCCCGATTGGCTCAGCTGTTAAGTGAGAATAAAGCCAAGCTGCTGAATAGAGCCTCTGGGGAGAAGCAGTGACATGGTGTAAATGGAAGGGTCCGGCACATAGTAGGTGTGCAATACATAGTAGTTTATACATTGTCCTTTTCCCCCAGGGAGAGCGTCAAGGCTTTTGGCGGGGGTCCAGGAGGCCTGGGTCTGGCTAGTGTCGCTGGCTGACTCCACCTTCCCCTTTGGGTCAGTGAGGAAAGTGGCCCGGGGATTGTGAAGGGTCCTCCCTCCAGCTCTGATGGGCGGAGAGCCCACCTCTTAGTCCTGCTCTGAGACTGGGGGGTGGGTGCACTGGGAGGGGAGAGAGTGAATGTGAGCAGCTAGGCTGGGGGCTCACACACACACCCACACACACATATACACACACTCAGACATACACACACCTGCGCCCAGACACACACAGACACACAGACACACCTACACATTCCCAGGCGCACACATCCTCACACGTGCACACACATGCATATTAGTTTGGGCAGAAAGACTGGGCTGGGGGATTTGGGGGTGGGAGCGGGGTTCTTACTGGGGAATCCCCTGGTTGCTCACAGGAGCTGTCGCTGGTCCTAAATTAGAGTGTAATCCGTCTTGGCCACCCGGGAGCCAGCAAGTGCCCATGGGCTCGTGGGGGGCGGGGCGGGGGGGGGGGCCTGGCAGGGAGAGAGGCACGAGCACGGGGAAGAAAATCATAGGGCTGCAGGCTTGGTCTGGGAACCGCGAGGCCCTGGCCTGGCTGTGTGACCCTGGGCAACCCTTGAACCTCTCTGAACCTCACGTTCCTCATCTGTAAACTCTCAGACCTGCTCTAACTGGCTTCTAAGGACCCTTTGACTCTACAACTCTATGGTGGCATAAAAACAGTAGTAATGATGGGAATAGCTAAAACTTACTGAACCCTTTTGGGTTCAGGTCCACGGGAAGCATTGCATACGGATGGGGGTTCTTTCGTCTGAGTGTCTGTGGGCCTCAGTTTCCCCTTCTGTAAAAGGAGACTGTTTTGAGGCCAAGGATTTCCAGACTTCCAGACCTTTGTCACCTGCTCTAAGGAACTTGCTAAGAGACCAGAGAAGGCAGGGTCTTTGAGCTCTGGGGTCGGAAGGCCCTACGCCTTCTTTCTCCCCTGGGATCTCCACTGTCAGCTTCAGTCGCCGAGAAAGGGCCTGATAGTAAATATTTGAGGCTTTGGGGGGGTCACATGGGGTCTGCTGCTGCTTATCCTTCTTCTTCATAACGCTTTAAAATATAAAAGCCATTCTTAGCTCTAGGGTGGACGAAAACAGGCCAAGAGCCAGTTTGGCCCAAGGTCACGGTTTGCCAACCCCTGATCGTGACGAATGTTCTCACTTCATCTAAGCGCTTGGCATCCCAATACAGCCAGGTCAAGCCCTGAGCCTGCCCTTGCGGCCAGAGTTTTCTCCTGAGCCCCACCTAGAAAGAAACTCTCGAGCCACCACTGATCGCTCGGCCAGTTCTCAGCTCTGCCCCTCAACAAACATTTCTCGACTCCGGCCCACCTCAGAGCCACAGAGTCGTGGCCACAGTCCAAGGGGACAGGAAGGGTCCTTCGAGGCGTCCTCCGCCACCTCCTCACTGTTCACTGTAGGAGACAGGCATGGCTCACACCGCAGTTCCTCCAAAAGGCCCCTGTGTGACAGGGTCCACGCCCCAACACCCAGCCCCTGTCCTCCCTGCTCTGACCCTGCCCACTCGCTTCTGGGATGTGCTGGGCCCCTTCCCACCTCCCACTCTGCACTGTCACCCCTCTGCCTGTGACATCCTTGCCCCACATCTTCCCACGGTCGCCCCCTTTCTCATTGATGAGGTCTCCGCTCCAACGCCACCTGATCCTCAGTGGGTCCTTCTGCAGCCGCGCCCCCCAGAGTGTCTCTCCCCCTGCTCTTCTCCATCACTAGGGCTTTCAAGTAATTTTAATGGACCTACAGCGAGAAAGGCACTTTACAGCATGCACACACACACACACACACACACACAGACACACACACACACAACTGAAGCAAAAGTTTCACAATACTTCTTTACTGCACGTGAGGCAGTAACTTTTCACTCTGTTCCCTCCGCCTGCCTTCTCCTTCCCTCCCCTCCCCTCCCCTCCTTTCCCCTCCCTTCCTGCCTTCCTCCCCATTCTCTGATACCCCTGTAGGTCTGCCCCTGTGGGTAAACATTCGGCCCAGAACCACCAGAAAGCCATCCATTATCTCCCCCAGACAATTAGCAACCTATTAAGGAACTCTATGCAAATGTGCCCTAATTGACCTATGACAGAGCAGCCCCTGGAGGAGAAGGATGACTCCAGATGGCTTAATGATAGGGATTTAGGGCCTTTCTTTAGAAGTCCCTCTTGGGGAGGAAAGTGATCTGGGCTCTGAGAAGGGCTGCCAGCTGCCCATGTGACAGAAAAGGCCAGGGGATTGGGCGAGCTGCACCTTGGGCCCCTTTCATCAAACCCTTGGAAAAGGGGAGTTGTCACTTCCCCCTCTGAACCCGCCTCCCCCACTCTGTCCCTTCCTGTACCTCCATTCCTTCCCCCAGCCCAGAGTTTTAATGGCCCGTGGACATCTACTCTGGTGGGTCCCACCTTTTCAGGTGTATGAAGGCAGTCTCCCTTTTTAATAGATTTTTACTTTTTAAAGCAGTTTTAGGTTCACAGCAAAATGGAGCAGAAAGTACAGAGACTGCCCGGATGCCTCCGGCCCCACCCCTGCACAGCCTCCCCCACCGTCAACATTCTGCAGCAGAGTGGGATATTTGTTATATTGGGTAGATCTACACTGACCCGTCGCTGTCACCCAGACTCCATAGTTTACGTTCAGGCTCACTCATGGGGGTTGGTGGACATCCTATGGATTTGGACAGATCTATAATGACCTATATCCACTGCTCTGGTATCACGCAAAATACTGCCCTGCCCTAAAAATCCTCTGTGTTTCCCCCCCAGTCTTTCCTCCTCCCCCCCCCCACCCCAACCCTTGGCAACCACTGATCTTTTTATTGTCTCTATAGTTTGGCCTTTTCTAGAATGTCCTGTGGTTGGAATCATACGGAACATAGCCTCTTCGGGTTGGTTTCTTTCACTTAGTAAGATGCATTTAAGGTTCCACCATGTCTTTTCATGGCTTGAGAGTTCATTTCTTCTTAGCACCGAGGAATATTCCGTTGTCCGGATGTACTACAGTTTGTTTATCCATTCGCCTACTGAAGGACATCTTGGCTGACTCCACATTATTCCAGTTACTAATAAAGTTGCTGTAAGCATCTGTGTGCAGGTTTTTGTGTGGACCTAAGTGTTCGGCTCCTTTGGATGAATACCAAGGAGCATGAGTGCTGAATCACATGGTTAGAGTATGTTTAGTTTTGTATGGCTGCCCTTTGAACCTACCCCCAGCTAACTCTTATTGAGTCCCTGCTGTATACCTAGCACCATAGTAAGCAAAGGACCCACATCTTCTCATTCAATGCTATCTCTAGGCCTGGGAGGCTGGCACTTGGCCTGCCATGAGTCAGGAACCCAAAGCTTTCTTGGCTCCTCTGTCTCCGTCTGTTTTCTTCTTCCTCTCTTTGCAGACTAACTTTAGCTCTTTCTTTGGCCATGTGATGACAGCTTGTAGTCCAAGCAACAAGCAGAGATGGTCATGTCTCAGATCCCAATTCCACATTCTGGGGGAGGGGGGCAAGAATTGATTGGCCAGGGCGCCTGCGTGGCTCAGTTGGTTAAGCGACTGCCTTCGGCTCAGGTCATGATCCTGGAGTCCCGGGATCGAGTCCCACATCGGGCTCCCTGCTCAGCAGGGGGTCTGCTTCTCCCTCTGCCCTCTTCCCTCTCGTGCTCTCTGTCTCTCATTCTCTCTCTCTCTCAAATAAATAAATAAAATCTTTAAAAGAAAAAAAAAAGAATTGATTGGCCAGTTTTATATCTGAGTCCACCTGTGGTCACCAGCAATGCCAGTGGGCTTGTTATGTGGTACAAACATGACCAATGGGGCCTGCCCCCGTGAGCAGGGGCTTGGAGGTCACTCACTAGATGGACCCCCCCACACACACACAAAATGGGTCCTCCACACCTACCTTGGGCGGTCAAGACTCATCAAAACAACTCACTGAATCTTCATCCTTTTCTGAGATGAAGTCTGGGCAAATGGTATTGGTCATGAGAAGGGGAGGAGATGGTCTGTTGAGTTGGCCAAAGTTGGGGCAGAGTATGACCATCTATTGAGAAATTGTTGTCAGGCTCAGTGGAATGCAGGGTCCAGAACCAGGCTGCCTGGGTGTGAACCCAGCTCCACTGCTGCCTAGCCCTGTGACCTTGCACAGATACCATAACCTCTCTAACCTCAGTTTTCTCATCTGTAAAATGGGGCTAACCAATATGACCTTTCTTTTAGGATGGTTAAAAGTGCCTGACACATAGCAGGTGCTCAATAAACACGAGCACATACGATGATTACGGTACTCTGTATTTGACACACATTAGCTCGTATCTTCATACATTTTCAGTGAGGCAGGGTAGATTGGCCATATTTTGCACATGAGGAAGCTGAGTCTTGGAGAGGCAGGCCACTTGCCGAAGATCCCACAGCCACCAAATGGGTGAGGCAGGCTCAGACCAGAAATGTCTGCCTCTCGATCGGACCCCTTTCCATGGTTCTCCCCTGCTGGTTTCTACTCACTGTGGCCCCAGCCTGAGTCTCTGCAACAAGTGAAAAAGGCCATAAAGTTTGCCCGTGGAGCAAGAGGTACTAGAATCATTACCCAGGGAAACAAAATTTTAATATTTACTTTTAATGGGCACCATATGCTCTTTTTGATTTTTTTATTTAATTACATCATGGCAGATGGCTGGGTGTTAAAGGCCATTAAGCTAATGGCACTTTGCCTTCTCATTTATTTTCCTGAGTTTGGGGAAAGATGAATGATAATGGACACGGATGGTGAGCTATGGATGCTGGGTGGTGGCAGGTGAGTGCCGTCCTAGGAACGGAAGGAAGGAAGTGTGGAGGCTCTGGGACTCTTCCTGGCAGCTGCGTGAGCACGAGGAAGTCAACACAGGTTTTGATTTTAGGAGACTGGAGCAAGGTTTTCCCTGTGGGCACACACACAAATGTGCACAATCTTGGACACTGTAATCCCACTTTTTGGGCCCCCAAAGCAAGTCTGTATGTATTAAAGCTCCCATTGCACCTTTGCCCAGAGCAGCCAGAATCTGGGGAGAACCAACACAGCAGGTCCATCATGGACTCAGTGGCATCATCATACTGCAGACACCCATGAGGGGAAGGATATGTCCCAGAGGGGGGTCCACACACCATGTAGGCATGTGAAGTTCTCCCCCAGGGTTCGTTGGGTTAAGAAAATTCTAGATTCCTAAAGACCATGGGTGAAAACCACGAGACTGGCATATAATTTATAATGTATTTGGGGGGCTACTTCAGGACATCTTTCATTGGCCAAATGGCTGGTCCGGGCGCAGGAAAGATGAGAAAGAAGAACTTTGATTAGACTCCCTGGGGAAGAAGTGTTTGAGAGATGGTTTTCTGTGTCTCCAAGCTCAGGAAGGATCCTTCCATTGAGGCTGGGATTCCACTGAAACGGTGGAGTGGGTAAGGGGGAGCTAGCTGTTCCGGTGGTCTACCTGGTGTCTGCACATCACGACATTGAGATTTAGACAGTTGTGCACTTGGATTCATGCTCCGTGTCCTGCAAGCTGTGTGCTTGGGCACATCACTTCATCTCTGTGAGCCTTGGCTTTCCCCATCTAGAAAATGGGTATAATCATAACTACGTCTCCTCATTATTGAGAGGTCCTATGTCGCCTTCCAGGAATCTGGACAAAGATCTCCATACAGGAGGTTAATCATAGCATTACTTATTTATAAGGGAAGAAACCTGGAGATATTTTACAGACCTATTGGTAAGGAAAAGTTTGAATAAATCACAGTATATTCCGAAGTAGTTAATTTCAGAGGCAAAGAGCATCCTGACTCATTTCCTTCCCTGAGTGGGGAAGAGAGACAGGGAAGGGAAGACACCAACACAGGGTGTGCTGTCAAGTCAGCTCCCACTGAGGGAGACTGAGGCTGAATCCCTCTGGGGAGAGTGAAGGAGACTATATAAACTCTACCTGACAGTTACCCCATCCCAGGGGTGAGGGAGCCGGGGTGTTGACTCCCCACCTCCCACCGTTGCTTCCAAATGGCATTCGGGAGCCAAGTCTCTGGGCGGGGCACATACAAAATCTGTTAAAGGACCTATCAGATTGGCAGAACCGCAAAAGGCTGGCAACGTAGAGTGTTGATGCCGATTTGGAGCCACGGAACACCCATACGGTACAGCCCCTTGGAAAACCAGTCAGCCTTTCTTCGGGTTGTCCTGAGATGCTCACACAGTCGGCCCTGGGAATTCCACCCCTGGGTCTGTGCACACCCTACATTCCTGAGCACCGGTATCAGGAGACGACAGGTTCGAGTGTCTGCAGCAGCTGGTGAGGGGGATTCATTCTTTTTTTTTTTTTTTTAAAGATTTTATTTATTTATTTGAGAGAGAGAGAATGAGAGAGAGAGAGCATGAGAGGGGGGAGGGTCAGAGGGAGAAGTAGACCCCCCGCCGAGCAGGGAGCCCGACGTGGGACTCGATCCCGGGACTCCAGGATCATGACCTGAGCCGAAGGCAGTCGCTTAACCAACTGAGCCACCCAGGCGCCCCAAGGGGGATTCATTCTACCCCGGCCATACAAGCTAAGAATTGATGACAGAGAAGCTCTGTGTGGGAAAATAGCATCCTTCTTCCAGAAAAAATGGGTGCTGGGCAGGCAAAACCACATACGTGACCTACAAATTACTACAGGAAGAGGTAACACATAGGCAACACTTGTATATACGAACTCATTTGGTCCTCACACAAATCCTCTGAGAAAAGTACTATTGTTTCCCCCATTCTAGGGATGGAGAAACTGAGGGACAGAGAGGTTAATAACCACCTCAAAGCGTTCTCAAAGGGATTAAATGGCCCAATGGGGATAAGATGCTTGGCACAGTGCCTGGCACAAAGTGAATGCTCAGCAAATACTGGTGATTTCTGTGTGATAATTGTTACCATTGGGCCAAGACTAAAACTTCATCTCTGGTCTGGGCTCCCAGTTCCTTGGAGAACCGCCCCCCCCACCCCCGCCGCCGCCCCCGCTGCATCTCCTACCCAGAGTGTGAAGAAATCACAACTTCACAAACCTGGATGGTGTCCGAGGAGTCAGCTGGTCCCTGGGCTGGTGCCCTCAAGTCAAGTTCAGGGGGCTGGAGAGAGAGAGAGAGAGAGAGGGAGTGCCCGCTGCCCAGGCTCATGGGCTTCCAGCCAGACTTACCTGCCCCTGCAATCTGGAGGGGCAGCTCTACGCCACCCCCCCCAGGGGAGGGAGCCCCAGGGCTGCTGTAGCTCCCATTTTCCCTCCCTGCGGGGCAGTTCTGCCTCACCAGTCAGTTTCTTGGCAGCTTGGCACCAGAGGTTCACTCGGTGCTAAAAATAGGCTGTGTTTAGACACTCTGAGGCTCCAGCTGGAAACACGAGCTGCAGTAACCAAATGCTGCCATTCTTGCAAAGGGGGCCTCTTGCCCTCCCCCTTGTGGAAACTCACACTGGCCCTCGGAGGGAGACAGGGATCATGTCATCCACCACATTCGGTCGATGGGGAAACTGAGGCTCTGAGAGTTCTCATGCAGAATGGAGAGGGATGGAGCTCATAGTGAGCGCCAGCTCCAGCCCTGTGTGGGCTGTCACATCGGACCCTCCCAAAACCCCAAGAAGAAGACTCTGTGGTTGACCCATTTCATAGAGAGGAAACCGCAGTTCACAGAGGTGAGGGCACCTGCCCCGAGTCTCACACCTGTAAGCAACAGGAGAGAATGCTGACGGGATTGTGGTTTCCAACACATAACGGGCAAATGAAGACCGAGAGGTGAAGGCCCACGTGTGCCCCCTGCTTGGGGTTGTAGATGCGCCGTCTGTGGGCTGGGGAGAATCATCACCTGCCTTACAGGTTGCCGGGAGGGAGGAGTTGGTGAGAACGTGTTTGCAAAGCCTTTGCATGCAGTGTCCGGCATGGGACCGGCATTCAACAAATGACAGTTCGCTTCATGTCCCCATTCCCTTTGGGGTTAGAATTTCTGTCTGGAGAGAGACACAGAGAGAGGGAAACAGACAGCAACTTGGGAATGGGGAGAGAATGACAGAGGGTCATGAGAGGCAGAGAAGTCTTTGGGGTTCCCTTGGGGAGGTGGGACTGTGGCTCAGAGGGGACCCCTGAACCCCAGGACCACCCAGAGCTGAGAAATGGAAGATACTGTCTCCACAGAGCCCTGAACATTGTTCTCTGAGGCTGTCCCCACTGTTCTGGTGACAGGGTTTAGGTTTAAGCCCCCAGGGGAGGTCAGTCCCCCGACTCTTTTCACTCATGTCCTATACCTCTTGGGGACTGCCTGTGCTCCAGATGTTGGGGCTCACTCGGAGAGAGGACAGACAGGATGCCTCCACTTCTGTGGAGTCCAGCTTCCGGGGTGCCCTCCCTCCCAGCACTGGCAGGTGCATGGGTGGCTCAAGTCAGCACCGCCCCCGGTCCCCTGGAGGAGCCCCCCTCCTCAGAGTCCCTTCCTGGGTGGGCCCCGTTCACTCCCCACATCACCAGTGCCTCCATCTCTTTCTGTTCCCTGCCAGCTTCTAATGAGCTCATTATCCTCTTAAAACCCATTTGGCACCCACTTAGAGAAGAAATGTGTTGAAATAGAAAAGAACAAGAAGGGAACAACAAAAGAGGACAAGACCCAGAAATATCCTCAGAGAGACAAAAAGCCACAGGGAACACGACAGCCAGAATCTCTGCCGTCTCCACAGCAGCAAACGTGCTGCTGAGGCAAATGCCTTTGAAGGCTGTTCACATGCGCCCTTGGGAGAAGCAGGGTGGGGGCTGCTTTCCTGGAGCACCTACTATGTGCCAGGCACTCTGTGGACATCTTTAAATGCAGTCCTCTCAGCAGCACATCTTTTGGGAGGTGTCAAGATTCTTACACCCACTTCACAGGCGAGGATCTTCAGTTGGTGAGAACAGGTGTCTTGACCTAGTCACACAGCAGGTGGGTGGAAGAGGCAGGTCTTGAACCCAGGTCAGTCCACCTCCAGAGCCCATGCTCTTGCCTGTCTACTTCTAGAAGGGCTGGTGTCCCCCTGCCCATCCCCATGATGGCTGCTGGCTTTTCTTCATCCTGGCCCAGCTGCAGAAACACCTGGCATGTATGTGATCTGCATGGAATACCATGGGTCACCACCCACTGCCTGGAGGTTTTCGAGCTGTGACCATGAAACGTCACTGGTTCCCCACGCATGCAGTTAGAACATCATCCAGACTCCTGAGCTTGGCCTTCAAGGCTCGCCATGGCTGTGTGGCCCTGGATAGATTACTTAATCTCTCTGAGCCTTATTTCTCTCCTCTGTAAAATTGGCTACAGATCTCCCTCGTAGAATTGGTATGAGGATTAAGTCAGAGTACCTATGTGTTGAGAGCAGTGTCCGGCACATAATAAATGTTCAGTAAACATTAGCTATTAATATTAATTGCTGTTCTATATCTTTTACATACGTCTCTTGCAGGATTTATCACTATCTAGTATAGTGATTTATTGTGGTGGTTGATGAAGTTGCTGTCCCCCTCAGTAGACTCTGAATTCTCTGAAAGTGGGACTCTGGGTGATTTATTCCTGCATCCCAAGCACACACAGTAGGCAAGCAACACATGTTTTTGAATGAATGGAAGAATGGGTAGACGGCTGGATGCACGGAGAGCTGCATGGATGAATGGGCTGCTATAGTTCAGATGGATGGAGAGATGGTGGTTGGATGGATGGGTAGGTGAATTGATGGATGGGCTAAGGAATGGACAATGGATGGATGGATAGATTATGTTTTTTTTTAATTTTATTATGTTAATCACCATACATTACATCATTAGTTTTTGATGTAGGGTTCCATGATTCATTGTTTGCGTACAACACCCAGTGCTCCATGCAGTACGTGCCCTCCTTAATACCCACCACCATGCTAACCCATCCCCCCACCCCCCTCCCCTCTAGAACCCTCAGTTTGTTTCTCAGAGTCCATAGTCTCTCATGGTTCGTCTCCACTCCGATTCCCCCCCTTCATTTTTCCCTTCCTACTATTTTTTTTTAAACATATATTATTTGTTTCAGAGGTACAGGTCTGTGGATGGATGAGTAGGTAGACTGATGGATGGATTAAAGGATGATGGGCAGATAGATGAATCCATGGATGAACAGGTGGTTTGACTCCACAAAAGCATGGATTTGGGGCTGTTTTGTTTATTGATCTATTCCAAGTGCCTAGAACAATAACTGGTGCCCAGTAGGTGCTTAGTGCTTTGTCCTGGAATGAGTAGGATGGCATATGGAGGACCGACGGAATCTACCCTGAACCACAGTTAAAACTCCCATGCTGCTCTGGATTAGGAGGGGCTGTTACCATTCTGATCCTCCATTGGCTGCCAGTTAATCCTGTGCATTGGCCAAGATTGTCACGAGGCCCCCTGCTGGTGATAATAGGAAATCACATCGGCCAGAAGGCTGTTTCCTAATTTACATTCTGTTTTCCTCCTGGCTAATGATCCTTAACGTTTACTCATAAAGCAGTGCCCTCGGCCCTCCGTGCCCATCACCATTACCTGACGGCACCTCGTTACATCTGTAGGTTTCCCCTTCTACCAGAAATTCTGGTTGGAGAAATCCAGAATCTTCCTCCTTGACCAGACTCTCAGGTGATTATGAATTGGATGCTCCTTGGACCACACTCTGAGGGGCCCCCTGTCAAAGAGTGAGCCGCTGGTCGCTGGGAGGCAGTGGAGATGGGCTGCTGCCTCAGGGTCTCTCTCTGAACCCCCAGCTGATATCCAGTCCACGTGGGACAAAGCTGAGTCACAAAGGCAGTGGTTATGAGCTGTGGTTTTGCATTTGGACGGTCCTGGGTTGAAATCCCAACTCTGGGTTGGCTATGTGGCCTCAGTTTCCTAATCTGTAAAGTGGGGAAATTGTTACCTCCTTTAGGAACACTGGGAAGAATGAATGAGTAATACACGTAGAGGGCTTGGCACAAAGCTGGGCATACTGTAGATGCTAAATAAATGCAGAGCGAATGACTCTGTGGCTAAATAATCCTGATTTCCTTTTCTTCCTTGGATAGAGGAGAGGGGCTAGGGTTTTGATCTCTCCCACTCTAGAATGTGAGCCCTGTGAAGGAAGGGACTTCTCTCCAGAACTTAGGACAGCGCCTGTTGCATTGTAGGGGCTCACTAAGTATTTCCTGGGGGGGGGGGTGTGAATTTCATCTGGTTCAGAATCAGCCAGGTCCATCAGGCAGTTCAGCAAGGACCCTAAAAGGTACTTTTTGGACTTAAAATAATTCATGAATCTGTGTATATTTGACAGATACATAGGAAATGCAGGGCGTAAGAACTTGTGCTTGTCTAAGATAAAGCTTGTCCCCAAATGTGGGCCCCCGTAGGAGTCAAGCCCCCAAATTCCCAGTGTGGTTTGAAAAAAGGCAGAGATTCCAGAAGACCCAGCACTGCTGGGTGCTTCAGGACATTGGTCCCCTCCCTTCTCTGGGCCTCTGCATCCCCCTTGAGAAGGTTCAGGAACCCTTTGAGCTCTGGCCTCTGTGAAGGGGCTTCTTAAATCTGTGTCCATACTGTTTTGCAGGTGGCAGTCCCAAGCCTTAATGCTTGAGCCGATGGAAGCCTGCCAGCTTCTGTTTCCATGAGGTGGACACACTGAGCTTGGCCCCCAGCTGGGGAAGGGGCCAGGAAACCGCCCTGAGTGAAATCATCCAGCCCTGACAGGCCTGAGGAGCCAAGAAGAGGCGAGAAGTGAGCTGCAGTGCTGGTGGCCGGTGGAATTCTCCTGCGATTGCTATGGTCAAAGTTCTTTGGGAACTCTCTGACGCAGAGAACAAGATGTAGGAAAATGGGACCAACTCCCGGGTGTTGGGCCCCTTTTGTGGGCCAGAGAAGCTCGCCTTGACCTCAGGAGGGCCAGACTTGGCCTACCACTCTGGTTTCGGCCCTCACCTTCACGGAGGGAAGAAGGCTGCACACCCCCAGGGGTTCCATCCCTGAGGGAAGCTTGGGAAACGCAGCCCCCTCCCTCCTCTTCCTGAACACCCCCACCCCCCAACGCCCCACCAGCCGAGCCCCAGCGAGCCAGTCCGGAATGATCCTGCTATGGCCAAGCTCTGGTTCAAATTCCAGCGGTACTTCCGCAGGAAGCCTGTGCGTTTCTTTACCTTCCTGGTGCTCTACCTGACGGCGGGGAGCCTGGTCTTCCTGCACTCTGGCTTTGTGGGCCAGCCTGCTGTCTCCCAGAACCAGGCCAGCCCCGCCGCGGGGGTCCCAGCCGAGGGCGCCGAGCTGCCCTTCTTGGGTGACCTGCATCTGGGCAGAGGCTTCCGGGACGCGGGCGAGGCCTCGAGCCTCGCCCGCCGGTACGGACCCTGGTTCAAGGCCAAGGACGGGAGCGAGAGGACCAAGCTGGGTGATTACGGTGGAGCCTGGAGCCGAGCCCTCAAGGGGAGGATCGTCCGGGAGAAGGAGGAGGAGCGAGGTAAGAGGGATAGACAGGGACGGTGGCCAAGGAGAAGGGAGGGGCTGAGAAGAATATAGTAACAACCACCAGGTCTCAGTGTTTAATGGGAACCACCTGCCATGCAGTTACCACTTTTGACATGCCAGGGGCTCCGATGTCACCCCCATTTCAGAGGAGAAATGGGAAGCTCAGAGAGGTAAAGTAACTTGCCCAAGGTCACACAGCTTGTAAACAGCCAAGCATGGATTTGGACCCTACATCTGTCAGAGTTCAAAGCCTGACACTTCCTCGCAGCCTTCTCAGGCTTGTTAAATAAATACACATGAAAATGAAGCAGCATCGACTGAGCACTTACTGTGTGCCAGGTACTTTTCTAAGCCCTCTGTGTATTGAGGTGTTGCCACGATTCCGCGTGGATGGTGCTCCATTCCCATTTTAGGGATGAGGAAACTGAGGCACCACGGGCCCAGGGCTGTGAGAGCTTCTGCTCTACCATGTGGCCTGTCGGTCCTCCTCACTGGATCTCTTGGGGATGGCTCCTGGAGGGCATCATGGCCCTGGGCATACTTCCTTGCGATTTCTTAGCCTTTCAGTCAAAAAGGGCTCTCCTTTGTGAGTGCAGTACCTTACCTGATTTCCGCTCGGCCCCACGGACTTGAGCAAGGAGCGTGATCCTACACCCAGGTTACACTTCTGGAAACTGAGGCTTGGTGAAGGGGGACCCTTGCCCAAGGCCGTAGAGCGGTAGAGTTGAACTCAAACCTGCCTGGCCCGAGTACTCGGCCTGCTAACCATCTTCCAGAGTGGGCTGAGGTCTGCCCAGCGTGCGGGGGCGGAGCCCGCAACCCTGCAGCTCCGGAGATGAACACAAACGCACGTTTTGGGAGTCCGGACCAGATGGTTTGGGAAGATCCACCACCAATCAGGGCGGAAGGAAAACCTCCCCAGCCTTTGTGTTTCCTGCCACATGTCACACTTCCACTGTGATTCAGCTCCTAGAAAACCCCTTCTCTTACCACTGAGGGAAACGGGATTAGCAGCGGGGACTCACCCAGGGGAGCACAATCCCCTGCTTCAGTCCCACCCCATACCTGGCTCAGGAGCCAGCCAGGAGACCCCACCTTCCCACCCTCGGGGATTTCCTAGAAGCTGCCTCTTCCAAGAATGCAGCGTTCACAGGGAGGTGAAGGAGAAGGTGGGAGGTGGCAGAACAGATTGGGGCACTTGGATTTGTATTCCAGTTCTGTCCCAGCCAGCCGTGTGTCTAGGCACATGGCTTTACCTCCTCATGCTTCAGTTTTGTCGTTTGTGAAGTAGGGACAGCGATCCCTCCCGTCTGGGCTTTTCCTGAGAGCTCACTGAGACAGCACTTGGCACATAGTAGGTTCTTAAAGGTGACCAGAAAACTCTCGTGGATCTGCCTGTGGAAGGGACCCCATCTTGTAGGCACGGGTGAGGTGTGAGGTGCTGCACTGATGGAGAAATCGGGAAGTGGCTTTTCTTTCCTTCTCCACCCACCTGGTTGTCTCTCTCCCCAGCCACTCCCAACTCCTTCTGGTAGTTTGCAAGCCCCAAAGTTTGTCACAAGCCCACACCTTAGGATATACTGTTACCCCACCTAGGATAAATTCCAGAGTCTCCTACTGTGGCCACCTCTCCAATCTCATCTTGTAACACTCCCCCTGTCCCCCTCACCACCACACCCTGCCCCACTGTCCTTCTTCCCTTTTGCTGAATGCACCAAGCCCATTCCTAACTCAGGGTCTTTGTATGGCCAGTTCCTTCTATGTGGGATGCTCTTCCTCTGTATCTTTCCATGGCTCCCTTCCTCCCTTCCTTTGGGTCCCCAGTCAAACCTCGCCGTCCCATAGAGGCTTCCTAAGTACAATAGCCCCACTTTGTACCTGGTCACAACCATATTCCCCAGTTTTATTTTTGTGACGGCACTTACCATCATCCAGAAGCATCCTCTTGATGTGTTTGCTTCCTCGTTTGTAGTCTGCCTCCCCTCCTAGACTGTCAGGTCCATGAGGGCAGAGATGTTGCCAGTCTTATTCCCATCACCCCCCCTCCCCGAGGGGGGTGGGTGGGTGTCTGTTCATTCAGCACCTGGGACAGCACCCAGCACAGCCCTGGTGCTCAGTACCTACTTGGTGAATGAATGAAAGACTGGATGGACCCATGAATGAATGACCATCCCTCTGTCTGGAGTGCCTCCAAGGGTCAACTCCACTCTTCCTCCAGCTCTCATCTTCGTTCACCTCCAGGAAATTGTCCCTAACACCACCCCACTCCCCCCCACCCCCCGCCTGGCCAGGCTTGATCAAATGCTCCTCCTTCCTCTCTGGTCCTTGTCAGGGTCTTTAGGTTAAGTGATAATCGCCTGTGCTTGTCAAGGTTCCAGACAGAATATGAATTCCTTGTAGTGCAGTTGATAACAACACTCACAACACCTCCCAGTTGTTGTGAGAGTGAACTCTCACTGTCATTACTACTAACGATTACTATCATTTCTTGAACACCTACGTCATGCCAGCCACTGTCTAGTTTTTCACATATTAAAGATTTTTTTAAATTTTATTTTTGAGAGAGAGAGAGAGAGAATGAGTGGGGGAAAGGGCACAGGGAGAGGGAGAAGCAGACTCCCCCTCTGAGCAGGGAGCCTGACACGGGTCTGGATCCAAGGATCCCGAGGTCACAACCCGAGCTGAAGGCAAACACTTAACCGACTGAGCCACCCAGGCACCCTGTTTTTCACATATTATTTGAATGGAATGATACATGTAAGATGCTTATCACATCTCCTGGTTCATAATAATAGGTCACTTTAATCGGTGATGTTATTATCCATAGCAGTAATAATAGCTACCATCTCTTGAGTGATCATTAGGGGCTAGACCATGTTGTAAGTGCTTCATTGCCTTATTTAATTATCACGACATAGGAAGTTAGAGGCCACTGTTGTTCTGTGTCACAAATGGGGAAACTTTTAAACTCAGAAACCCAGGTCACTAAGATTTGAAACAAGGTCCATTTCTTTCTTTTTTTTTTTTTTTTTTTAAGATTTTATTTATTTGACAGAGACACAGCGAGAGAGGTAACACAAGCAGGGGGCAGTGGGAGAGGGAGAAGCAGGCTTCCCACGGAGCAGGGAGCCCAATGCGGGGCTCGATCCCAGGACCCTGGGATCATGACCTGAGCCGAAGGCAGACGCCTAACGACTGAGCCACCCAGGCGCCCTGAAACAAGATCCATTTCATTCCAAAGCTTGTGAGCCTTTTCCTATACCATACTAACCCCTCTGCCCCTGGACATCGGATATATTTTATAAAATGTAAAGAGAGAAGGAAGAGAAACTAAGAAAGAAGCCCAGAGCCTAGAGCTCACAGCAGGCAGCCTTCGGAATCAGGCAGCGTTATTAAGAAACACAAATCCAGCCTGTCCTTGATTAACTTATTCAGAGTTCAGCAAGGAAAGACAACGTATTAGATTAACGCTAATAAAAACAAGACGCTGCTTTGACCTGACGCTGAACACATTTGGTTTTTCTCTGAAGCTGGCAAGGGCTCTGCTTGATGCAGTGATGCCGTCCTGGAGCTGTAAAGGATTCAGAGCCCATCATGGGCTGGGAGGGGAGGGAGGAGCCGCTCATGGGGCTGGGCTGGGGCCGGGTGGGAAGTCTGACTTCCCGGGTGGAGCTGGCCCCTTGGATGTGCCACGCACCTTGCCGGCTCCTTTAACCTTCCCCAGCCCTGGGAGAGCCTGTGCTCTGAGCAACCAAATCAGGGTCTCCCTTCCCGTTCTATAGCTTGCTGACTGTGCAGCTTTGGGCAGGTCACTTCACCTCACTGAGCCTCCCGACTCCTTTTGGGGCTAAGAAGTACATAAGAGCAGCCAGCTCTCATGATGATTACCTAAGATGAGTCGATCGTGTGCTAAGTGCCAGGCACTCTCTGAAACACTTTGTACCTATTACATCACGTAATCTTCATAAGGAACCCAGTGAGGTGCACGCTGTTGTTAACTCCATCTTACAGGGAGGAAAGGGAGGCACAGAGAGGTCAAGGCACTTGCCCAAGGTTGTCCAGCTGGAGGAGGGAGTAAACTAGCAATGTGAACCTTAACCATCATAGCACCTCACTTCTCAGTATACAGGAGGTCACTTAAGACATGTCAGCTATTATTATCAATACTGTAATCCAGAAGAAAACAGAGAAGCATAGAGGTGATGGGGCTTGCCCAAGGGGACACAGCTAGTCATAGGCAGAGCCTGTGTGGAAGCCAAATCCAGTTTGAATTTGAAGCCCGGGCATGAAGGACAGGGAGAGAATCAGTCTGCATTTTTGGAAGAAGCAGCAGGGCACCCATTCCCCATCTCCTCCAGTTGAAGATCCAGTCTTTGCAGGCTGTTGAGGGTCTGGTCTGTGTCAGGGACTGTGCATGCATACCCTCAGCTTCCCATCAGGCAGCAAGTGGAGCCCCTTTCACGGATGAAGAAACAGAAGCTCAGAGAGGTTAAGTGACTTACTCAATGTCACACAGCTGCCAAGAGGCAGAGCTGACTCCAACCCGAGTCTGAGCCTAAGCTCTTATTCTTAACTGCTGAGCTGTACAACCCCCAACACACTCCATCCATCCATCCATCCATCCATCCATCCATCCCATATTCATCACACGCCTACTATGTGCCCTGCCCAGTGCTAGTTGGTGGAGACACAGGAATGATTCAAGCACAGTTTTCTCCTCTGAGGAACATTCACAGCCCCTGGGGGGCAGACAGGCAAGTAAAATGATAAATTTGTATGTTCAAAAAAACCTTGGTCCTGATTATCAAAATCACACCTGCTCATTGTAGAAAACTTAAAATGTATAGAAAGAGAGATGAAAATAAAAATGGCCCGAGGCTCATCCACCTGCAGCCACAGTCCACACTGGGTGTCTTGCCCTCCTGCCTCTTTCCTTCCTGTGCGTATTTACGAAGCACATACTGTATTTAGATAGCATTGTATCTTGCTTTCCCCCATGCTAGCACATTTTCCTTGTGGTAAAAATTTTTCTGCCATGAGCCTAAATTATTTCCAATTTGAAAAAGTAATGGACAGTATCTGGAGAATTGTTGAGAACAGCATTAGGGAGTGGTGGGCCAGGGGATCTGGCATCCCAAGGGAGGGATCCCGTTCAGCCATGGGGGTGCCTTCCTGGAGGAAGAGATTGTTGAGCTGAGTCTGTGGGATCTGTAGGCTTTGAACAAAGTGAAAGATGCATCCCCTTGTACCCCACGGAAGCCCGGGTATGAGCAGAAAATTTCATTCTCTGCATTAGGAAACCCAGACAGCACTGGAATGGTCCTCTTGAAGGATGGAAAATCCAGGATGGCAGGGAAAATAACTCTTGAGTCTCTGCCCTGTGCCAAGCCTGGTTTCAAGGCTCAGTGTATAGGTTAAGCCGACTTACAGTCCGTTTTAACAATACCCCTTATATTCCTGTTCCAGCGCTGCTATAAGAAAGTAGCGGAACTAGGTGGCTTAAAGCAACAGGAATGTATTCTCTTGCAGTTCAGGAGGCCAGAGGTTCAAAATCAAGATGTCAGCCAGGGCGTGCGCTCTTAAAGACACCAAGGGAGAACCTGTTCCATGCCTTTCTCCTGGCTTCTGACATCGCTAGCAACCATTGACATTCCCTGGCTTGCATCTGCAGAACTCCAGCTTCTGCCTCTTTTCACATGCCTTCTCCTTGTGGCTCTGTGTCCTCAGGTGGCCATCTTTTTATAAGGACGCCAGTCCTATTGATTGCCCTGCCCCCACTCCGATATGTGCTCATACCTTAACGAATCACATCTGCAATGACCCTGTTTCCAAATGAGGTCACATCCTTAAGTTCTGAGCTCAGGATCTCAGCCTTTTTTTTTTTTTTTTTTGGTTGGGGTGAGGGGTGAGGGGACGACACAATTCAACCCATCTCCCTTCTTTGTTATTCCCGCTTTCCAGGCAGGAGAATGATACCTCCAAGAGCTTGGACTGGAACCCAGATCTGGTTGACTCCTGAGCTGGTTTTCTTCCCGCACTCCATACGTAATGCCTCCTGTTTGTGAATCTAATCACAGACAGTAAAGAAGAGGAGTACAGATCCGTTCAGGTTTAGTTATCCTTTTAACAAATTACCTTTATCAAAGCAAAATTTCTTGAAAAGGAAGATTAATTGAAGAAAAGGAAAGGAAAGGGGTAAAAAAATGCAGTCGGGGGGGCTCTATTCCAGATGCCTGCGTTCTCCAGGGCTCCCCCCTCCTTGAT
This sequence comes from Neomonachus schauinslandi, assembly GCF_002201575.2. NCBI lineage: Eukaryota > Metazoa > Chordata > Mammalia > Carnivora > Phocidae > Neomonachus > Neomonachus schauinslandi. The sequence continues at coordinate 74,319,731 of NC_058416.1, forward strand.
TCCTGCGCTGGAGATAAATAGTGTGGCCGGGGTGACTCTGCCATTTCAGCAATATTTGGATAGCTGCAGAGATGAGCTGATAGATGGTGTGAACTCGGTCATTTCTCCCCCTTCAAGTGGCCTGTGACTTTGTCCCCGTATTACATACCTAACGTCCCCCTCGTCTTGGAGACATCGTGCCACCCCAGCAGGATCCGAAGGCAGGTCACTGGGGAAACCACTGAGGCGGGTTGGCGGGAACCACACTGATGGCAGGTGGCAGGCACCAGGGGCAGGGATGACAGTTGTGATGACCACAGCCTGCTCGGAAGGGTCTGTGGGGAAGGATGCACCAGCACTCGCCCAGGACAGGGAGGAAACTGATTCAGTGTTTGTTTCCTGACTCACAGAGCTCAGCCCATTCGTCAGGTCAAAGTGTGTAACACGCCCGTGTTTCTCCAGGGTGTTCATGAGGGACTGTGGACCTCCCCCCCCACACCCCGCTTTGAGCACCTGTTGTGTGAGACCTCGAAGCCTGATGTCTGGCCTGGTGGACTGAGAGGAGGTGGCACAGCATTTAAAAGCCCAAGCTTTGGGGCAGATGGACCTAAGCTCAAATCCCAGCTCTCCTCCAAGGGCCCCTCTTCCCTGCCCCCCTGCAGCCTCTCCCCTGGGCAGTCTCTCTGGCAGGGACAGAGAAGCCCTCCTCCCAAGCTGAGACTCGCTGTGTTACAGGGGGAAGGGGCAGCTTTGGAACGGACAGGCCTGGGCGTGGATTTGCTCTAGACCCTCAGAGCTGGGTGGATTCAGGCAACTTAGCTTGAGCATGAACATGTGAATCAGTACCACTTTGGTGGCAAGGGACAAAAACCCATCTGAACCAGCTTAGGCTAAAGAGGAAAATGCATTGTGTCTTGTCACCCAGCTGCGGAAGGGACTGGAGTTTTCGAAGGAGTGACTTGTGCCCTTTGTCTCTCTGTGACTCTCCTCTCTGCTCGCCTCTGCGTCGGCTTCATGCTCCCAAACAGGCTGACTTTGGTGCTAGGGAGTATGGCTCTTGGTCGCTCTGGGCTTACAGAGACTTGCCAGTGTCATTAACCCAAGGGAAACAGATTTCTTTCTCCTAGCTTTGATCTGCAAGAATCCAGAGTGCATCAGGTGCCCTTCCCTGGAACAATCAAGCAGTCACTGGCTGGTGGGAGGGGCAATATAATTGGCCTGCCAAGGTCAGGGGCGGGTAAGGTCTGTTAAGAGAAAAATAGAAGAGGTGGTGCTTTGAAGGTGCAAATGATATCATGACAGTCCCCCCTTCACTCCAAAGTGGACACATGTATCCTCTGACTGTTGTTACTCGGAGGATCAAAATTTCATCTAGCAGGATCCACTATCCCACATAGAGCCAAACGCCCCTACCCTCACCCTTAGGTGAGACCAGCCAAAGCCATAGCACATCTCATTTCAAGCCCAGTGGATCCAGGGGCATTAGCATTTCTCCCCATCAGGTCTCAATGTGGCTCTTAGTGATCCTGGACCAGAAGGAAGCAGACCCTCCCCACAAGTAAAACAGTTGGAGGACAGACCTGGGCTTAAATTTTAATCAAGACGCTTACAGGGTGTAGGAACTTGGGGCAGATGTCATAGCTTCTAATTCTACTTAGAAAAGAGGAAAAGCAGAAGTAACATTTGTGGTGACTGGTCAGAACATACACCATATGCCAAAACTCAGACTCACTTCTAAGGCAGGCAGGTGTAATTGTCATTAGGATCAGCTTCCTCATCTGTAAAATGGGTTAATTAGAAGCTTGTGAGGGTGTGAATGTAAAAAAAAAATAATGCTAAGCAAAATGAGCCAGTCAGAGAAAGACATACCATAGGATTTCACTCCTATGTGGAATTTCAGAAACAAAACAGAGGAGCGAAGGGGGAAAAAAAAGGAGAGGGAGACAAACCAAGAAAACAAACGCAACTCTTAACTATAGAGAACAGACTGATGGTGACCAGAAGGGAGGTGGGTGGGGGGCTGGGGGAAATAGGGGATGGGGATTAAGAGTGCATTTATCATGATGAGCACTGAGTAACGTACAGAATTGTTGAATCACCGTATTGTGCGCCTGAAACTAATGTAACACTGTACGTTAACTGTACGGGAATTACCTGTTAGAGAGAGAGAGAGAGAGAGAGTGTGCGCACGTGCACGCGGGAGGAGGGGCAGAGGGAGAAGCAGGCTCCCCACTGAGCAGGGAGCCCAGTGCGGGACTCATCCCAGGACCCGGGGATCATGACCTGAGCTGAAGGAAGATGCTTAACTGACTGAGCCCCCCAGGTGCCCCAAAACTTTAAAAATTTTTAAAAATTAAAAGGAATTGCCCATAGTACACAGCATATAGTAGGTGCTCAATACATGGCTCCCCACACAGTCTTTTGATCTGACAGCAAAGACCTCATGCTGCCAAAATAACTTTCCCCCGCTTCCTCTCTCCCTCCTCCCACTCCCCCCCCCCCCCTTCTCCGATCCATCCCCGGATACTCTGTCCTTTACTGAACTGTGTTTACTGAGCCCGAAGTTCACCAGAGGCTCCGCCCCCGCAGCTCAGTTGCGAACAGCACCCATGCCCCAGTTATGGGGCCAGGACTCCCTCTGTGACAGGAAGGCCATACACCATAGAGCAAGCACGGGGACAGGACGTGGGCTTCTCCACAGCTGTCCCCATCTGATGTGCCCGCTCCAGGGAAGCAGTCTTTCTGTTTAAGCTGGACTCTTCTTAGTCAACCTCATCTTATAAAAGAAATTCAGAGTGATCAGGATGAGGCCCGTCTCCAGCGGGGCTGACAAATTCTGCACTTAGCAGGCTGGCACTGAGGGGCACGATTGCTCGGGAAGGAGCCTGCACCCTCTGCTAGAGCCCGTTCTCCACCATAAACGAGGGGGGCGCCAGCCCACAGCTGAAAGAGTAGGCCAGCCAGGGAAAGTGACCCATGGCACGTCATATTGTCCTCAATCATCCTCTGCAAGGGCTGGTGACATCCTCCCGTTACCTACAAATGGAATAGTGGAAGGAGTGCTGGTTTGGGAGTCCCCGAGACCTGGACTTAAATCTCCCTTCTGCCACCACTGAGCCTCGGGCTTTAGGCCAGACACTGGACCTTCCCGGGCCTCTGCTGAGTCATCAGGGAGCATGGACTTACCAGCACTTCCCACTTCACCTGGGTCCTTGCAAGGATCTCTGGATTCCAGAAGTAAGCAGGGATTCAGAAAACAGGCTCTGCGGCCACATCACCCGGGTCCACCCTAGCTCCGCACATACCAGCTGTGTTTCCTTGGGCAAGTGACTTCACCCCTCTGGGCCTCAGCTTCCTCTTCTGTATAGAGTGGGAATATTAGTACTTGGAAGATCATCGTAAGGATTCAGCGAGACGGTCTGTGTAACCCATTTAGCAAAGCGCGTGTCCCAATTCTAAGAACATACAGGGAAAGACTGTTTTATAAACTGAATTGTGGTCTTCATGTGCAAGAATGACTATTTACTGTGAAGTACAAGAACATATTTACTACTTTAAGAAAACTCTGCGTATGGTTTACAATTGGTTTTTATACGTCATTTAAAAATTTTCTTTGGATGAAAGCACTCCCCTTGGCCTGCATGTAAGCAAACTGTAAAGTACCTGCACAGCACTGTGAATGGCCAGATTCATATTGCACTCGTTTTCCTTTGTGCCGATTACGCACAAGACGCTATGGTAGAAACATTTATGCAGATCATTCCATTTTGACCTCACTGGGTTAGTATTTTCATCCCCACAGTGAAGGGAACTAGACCTTAGAGAGGTACCCTGGCCCAAACTGACTAGGCTGGTGCCTGGAACTGACCAAAGTGGGAAGCCTTTGAGGCTATCCTCGGAGGTATCCGAGTCTACATGTCCGAGGAAAAGTAACTATCTTAAGGCAGCCTGTAGAAATGAGAACACACCGTTAGCTGTGTCAAGCTCTTCAGAGCTGTCTCCATATGGGTCTCGTCTGTGTGGTGCTTGGACAGTGACCCTGGCTTGGCTCCCTGGGTGCTCAGTTGTCACCAGTAGAACCCAGGGGCTTGGCCTTAACCCTGGCCGCAGAACGGTCCCTTCCTCCTCTCTTGGCCTCCACTGCCCTTATGGGTCAGGGTCTGCCAGCCCACGTGACTTTCAGTCTCTCGTTTCTGCGTTTCTGCCCAGAGGAAGGAACTGGTACCAAAAGGTCAAGAAGGCCACGTAGCCACAAGGACACTGGTTACCACTGGTTTGCAAACCCTTTTCTGCTCTGTCCCCAGCCAGATCTGACTTTTCTCCTCTCCCCAAAGCCAAGTACATCGGCTGCTACCTGGATGACACCCAGAGCCGGGCCCTGCGAGGCGTGTCCTTTTTCGACTACAAAAAGATGACCATCTTCCGTTGCCAGGACAACTGTGCAGAACGGTAGGGCCCTGACGTCCCACGCTCCATTCATTTCAGACTCCTTTCCTTCGGCGGTGTCCCTTGCTTTTCCGTGGAAGGGCACAGCAGAGGATGAGCATGTGGCCACAAGGAAAGGGTGACGCCGGGGTGCATGCGTGTGCGCGTGTGTGTATGCAAATGAGCAGGATCGTTGGTCTGTGGGAGTTAATGATCGCATAGTCGTGTGACACTGTGCCTCGGTGTGAGTTTGTATGTACAGTGTGCAGGGTCAGCAGCTTATGTTTGGAAGCTTCATGCACATGTGTCATGATCTTTAAGTAATAGTGGTTGTGTGTGCAGGAGACTTTGTGAATCTGTGTGCAAGGGTCCAAACTTGTGCTCGTGTGTAGGAAAAGCCTGCGGGTGTGACTCGGTGAGCAGGAGGCTTGTATGACATCCATGGGACATCTTGTAGGGCGAAACACTCGGCTGTACCCACAGTGTTTTCCAGTTGAAAAAAGTGATGTTCTTGATGAGGACACATACTGGGGGAGGCAGCGGACTTTCCAGGGTGGATGAGGCCCCATAGGACAGGCAAGTGGGGACAGGACCCTCAGTCTGGGCCTAGGCCCCAGCATTGCCGCCTTGACCTGGGGTGGCTTGTGAAGAGGCTGCTAGCTTGCCCACCTTCAGACTCTAGCTGCCTGGCTCTGAGGTCACAAAGTCTGAAGGACCTCAGCTGCATGGCTGTCACGAAAATGAGCACGTGGGTGGCCAAGGGACTCCTCCCTCTGTCCTTGATTAGGAAGCACTGTCCCCTTTATAATCATCTCCCTGAGCCTAGGTTCCTCTCCAGCTTGGGAAAGACTCTGAGCCCTTGAGGATGATCAGTTCGCTCATGTATCCACCTGTGGGGAGACACAGGTGAATTCCACAGAGTTCATGGCCCCCGTGGAGTCACAGCTTTGATGGGGAGACCGACACATACACAGAAAAGGGCCGTGTAGCGGGATGAGGGTTCAGATGGCATGAACTGCAGAGTGTGGAAATGCAGAAGAGGCCCCCAGCCTGCCTGGGGTGTCAGGAAAGACTCGGAGGGGGTGACAGCCAAGATGAGCTTCAGAGGATGAGTCAGATGAATCCACTTGATTCATCTGCCCCAGCCGTGGGCCTGGGCCCCGCAGAGTCCGTATGATCTCTGTCTTGGAACTCAGGAAAAATGCAAATTCTTGCTGCCGTCTGCCCCCTCACCCCCCACCCCCGCCCAAACCTACTGAACCAGAAAGTGGGAATGGAGTCCAGCAATCTATTTTACCAGAGTCCAGACTTGAGTCACGTAATCCACTTGAGTTCAGCAAATATTGATTGCTGCCCACGTGTGCGTCCAGATGCTGGAAATGCAGCCATGAGTCAGCCGCAGCCCTGCCCTCTGGGGGCTCCCCAGCCAGTTGGGAAGACGGAGGCAGGCACAGGCTGGGGCGGTAGAAAAGGAGCAGTTTACACGTGGTGGGTGTTTGCTCCGTGCCAGGCACTGTTCTCGGCACTTTGCAAATATTAACTCTTAGCCCCCCCTTCCTCTCCCGCATGACCCCTATGAGGCAGATGAGAAAACCAGAGTATGGAGACTTCAAGCATGATAGGTGCTGGGCGGGGTGTGCTGTCTAGACTATGGGGGCTTTGCGAAGGCTGATGGAATGCAGGGCTCAGCAAGAGTTACAAAGGTGAGATCTAGAGCTGAGTTTTGAAGCATGAATAGGAGTTTTCTAGGGAGTCACGGTAGGATGGAAAGAACAGCATATTCAAAGACCAGACCTCCTGCAAGATCCTCAACACCCAGCATCCTCAGGTTGGCAGGGTGGGGATGCACAGGAAGTCCAACAGGGAGCTGTCAGGAGGGAGGGGAAGCTGCAGGCTGGCTGATGCCTGCTGATGCGGAGCCTTGAATGCCATCTGAAGCATCCGGATTGGCCATGGGCAAGGGGGAAACTGCTGGAGGGTGTTAATCAGAGGATTGGTGTACATTGATTCAACAAGTATTTGTTAAATACTTACCGTACACCAGGTGTTGAGAATGAAGAGGTAGGTTGGGGGAAGATGGGGGTGGTGGGGAGCACATCATCTAGGACAGGGGTCCTCAGCCTGGAGTGAATATCCACATCACCTGGACTCTGGTAAAATAGATTGCTGGACTCCATTCCCACTTTCTGGTTCAGTAGGTTTGGGCGGGGGTGGGGGGTGAGGGGGCAGACGGCGGCAAGAATTTGCATTTTTCCTGAGTTCCAAGACAGAGACCATACAGACTCTGCGGGTCCCAGGCCCACGGCGGGGGCACCACTGCTCTGATTTTCACACAAAGCAGCACGTTAAAATCACAGGGCCAATTAAATTAGACCCTCCGGAAGTGGGAGCTGGGTGTGACATTTAAAAAATGTTCCCCAGGTGATCCTAATGGCTGTCCATGTTAAAGAACCACCGATAGGAGGGTTTGTAGACTGAGCCAAGCCATCTGGAAGCTTATCTGCAGGCAGTGGAAGCCTGGGGGTGGGGGTTGGGGGCGGTTAGGGAGTGGAGAGGTGTGATCTGTTTTAATTCTGGAAAGATCCTTCTGGCGAAGGCCACCGCAGGGACATCAGGATTAACAGTCTAAGGCCTTCCCAGGGACCACTGGTGACCCTAAGGATAGCGAGACCAACTCCATTTCCCTTCCTATATTAGTTATCCATCGCTGGGCCACAAATCATCCCCAAATTTAGCATCTTAAACCAACAAACATTTATCATCTCCCAAGTTTCTGAGTGCCAGAAACTACGATCGGGGAGTGGGGTTAGCCAGGTGATTCTGCCTCAGTGTCTCCATGAGTTTGCGGTCAAGAGAGGGCTGGGGCGGGCGCCTGGGTGGCTCAGTTGGTTGGGCAGCTGCCTTCGGCTCAGGTCATGATCCTGGAGTCCCAGGATCGAGTCCCACATTGGGCTCCCTGCTTAGCAGGGAGTCTGCTTCTCCCTCTGACCCTCCCCCCTCTCATGTTCTCTGTATCTCATTCTCTCTGTCTCAAATAAATAAATAAAATCTTTAAAAAAAAAAAAAAGAGAGGGCTGGGGCTGCAGCCGTCTGAGGGCGTGGATGGGGCTGGAGAATCCCCCTCTCAGACGGGCACTCACAGCTGGTGGCTGCGTCCTCCCACAGCAGCTGTCCCCCACCCTCCCCACTGTGAGCCATCCCAGGGAGGGGGCTAGGGGGAAGCTACCACTTGCCCTGGCATTGTAACACCCATTGGAAGTGTTTCCCCCCACCTTGGAAAATGTTCCTTCTGTCAGTGGGTCCAGTTACACGAGAGGGGCTCAGGGCACCCCAGAACCAGGGCTTCAGAGAGACGGGATGTGTGAGACAGACAGACGGAAGGCAGGCTGGCCCAGCCCCAGAATGCCGGTGGGGTTCAGGCACCAAGATGCCCATTTAGTTTAAGCTGCTCGTGCTGCACCTGCCCAGATGAGTGTGTAGAGCAGAGCATGGCACCTGCCACCCGGGTAGCGGAGGTGTGTGGAGGCACGTGTCTGCCGGGTCCATCTGTCCGGCTGCCCACAGGCATCCAGGGTGAAGACGCGAGCTGACCGCTCCCCTTGGGGCCGCCTTGCATGACCAGGGGCCTGCAGGCCAAGCCTTCCTGGTTCTGGAGAATGCCTCACAGGCGAGGGGGCTGAGCGGGGCTTGCCCAGACCCTCTCCCTCCGTCCCCACCCCCTGCAGCCAAAGCAGGCCATGCCTTTTCGTCTGTTTACAGAAGGGGTGTCCACTGAGAGTCCTTTTTAGGAAATAGTCCGATGGCTATGGGGAAAAAAAAGAAGAAGTTGAAAACCTTGCAGTGCCTGGATTTTTTGTTTTGTTTTAGGGGAAGGAATTTTTTCCTTGGCTGGATATGTGACCCTGGTTTTGCCATCTTCCGAGGGGATACGAGATCCCTGCCTCCTCCCTTCGTTCCAGCTCTTCTCAAGGAACATGGAGGCATCATTCCTAGGGGACGTTTCCTGGAACAGAGGGGCTGGACTCTGGAGATATAATTAGCGCATGGCTCTAGATGGGAGGGGCAAGAGAGTGCTGTGATGGAGGGACCCCAGGCTCGGAGGGGCGTGTGTGTGTTTGAAGTGTGTAAGGTGGGTGGAAGTAGGACACGTGTGGCCACGTGGGTAGGTGTATGGGGAGGAAGGCAGGGGGTGGTCCTGGGGGTCCTGGGCCCCAGAGCCCTCCCATCCCCCCTGAGTCTCCTGGCCCCCGGGGGGTCTGCATGGGGGCAGCTACCCGGGCCTGACCGCAGCCTTCCCCAGGGGTTACCTGTATGCCGGGCTGGAGTTCGGAGCCGAGTGCTACTGCGGCCACAAGATCCAGGCGACAAACGTGAGCGAGGCCGAGTGTGACATGGGGTGCAAGGGCGAGCGCGGCAGCGTGTGCGGTGGCGCCAACCGCCTCTCCGTCTACCGGCTGCAGCTGGCCCAGGAGTCTGCGCGCAGGTGTACGTGAGTCGGCCCCGCCCCTCCCCGCGGCTCCTCCGCGGCCTGCTGCTCCCTGCCCTGCGCCTTCCGTGGCTCCCCAGCACCCCCGTTGTCCTGCCCCAACTTCCACCACAGCCCTTGCAGAGCTCTCTGCTCCATCTACTCCCAAGTGTTTCCACCTGTCCGTGTCCTCTCCCTCCCACACGGAGCAGCCTCCTGTGTCAGGGGCAGCCCTCCTTCTTGAGAACCCTGTCTTCCTCCGGGGCAAAGTGAGCTAGAGCCTGAGCTGTTGGCCTTCCTGATTTTCTGAAAGCATATTGTCTGTAACAGTGATGCGGACGAGGATGAGGACCATAATGAGGGCAAGAGCAGACACCTGGTCCTTTTTTAAGTGTCTTATGCGGAGTAGCCCATCCTCACAGTGACCCTGCGAGTCGGCACTATTCTTCTCTGACTCCCATTTTATAGACCAGGAAACCGAGGGTCAATGTCACATAAGCCGCAGAGGATTTAAACCAACTCTGGAGCTTACGTCTTCAGTGCTCCCATAGAGAGAATTTCTTGCTTGTCGGTGCTTCAGTCTTGTTGGAAAAACTCTCCAGTTTCCACACGGAGGGAGGGAGAGGGAGAGAGGGAGGTGAGCAGGAGAGTGTGGGCGCTGGCCCGTCTTCTGCAGACATTGTCCCATGTCCCCCCTCTGGCTGCTTCCTAACAGTTAATGTCTGTTTAGCAAGAATACGCTGTGTGCCAGGCACTGTGCCAAGCCCACTGCAGGACCGAATTCATATCCCTTCCCTGTAGCTTCTTCAGGCGGTTACCAGTGTTAATTCCCATTTTATAGTGGGGAAACGGAGGCTCACTGAGTTTAAGTGCCCAAGGTCACCCAGTTTATTTAAAGGTGACCCACAAACCTGTGAAAACTGCGAAGGGCCTGGACAAAAGACAGAGGGCTGGGTTTCTCCCAGTTACCTTTCTGTTGCAGACCCGAGGCAGAGACAGGAACCCACAACCGCATCTCTGACCCTTGGGCCAGGGCTTCCCAAATTGGAATGTGCCTGTAAACCCTATGGAGATGTTGTTACCATGCAGATTCTGTTTCAGCTGGTCAGGGTGAGATTTTGCATTTCTGAGGAGCTCCCAGGTGATGCTAGGCTGCTGGGCCAGGGACTACACTTTGAATAATAAGGCCTCAGACCTCAGCAGAGCTGACACGCCCTGCCCAGAACGTTGGCCTGTCATCGTGGGCGGCTTTGCCAGTCTTCCACGGGAGTGCCGTTGTTTATAAAAATTCGTTGGTTGGTTTGCCTGATAATGCGTTCCGTTTTCCAAATCCCGTGCTTTTGAAGCCCCCGCTCAAGCTTTGCTCTACAGGAGGGTCGAGCATGCTGCCCATTTGCAAAGGTGCTGATTGCTGCAAATGGGTGCGCCATCTACCGCCCCAGAGTCGCCTCGGTTCACCCGGGGCTGAAGTCCTGTCTGGCAGCGGGCACAGGTGGTGTGTGAAATCCAGGCTGGAGAATGTCCACACAGCGAGTCTCTGGTTTGGTCGTTAGTGTAATGAGATTTTAATTTAATGGCAGATTTACCATCCTCACACAGATCCCTTTATGCCAATATTTATGTTCTTTTGGTGGTGACTTTGACTATCCGAAGAGATGGTCTTAGAGTCATGGCTATTTAGTGAGAAAGCTGTTGCCACTACATCCTAGTGGATGAGGATGAGCTGGAGCACAAGAAATTAGGCCATGTAGGTCATTAGCCAGATAGCAGCCAGACCTCCTATTGGTTAGTGTTCAGATTGGCTGGATAATCTGGACATATTCTGCCCCCCAACCCCTAACTCTGTCTCTCTCTCTCTCTCTCACATACACACACACAAACTACTGTGATCATCTGATACGAATAACACTGTCATAGGCCATCGAAGATTTTTCAATCAGCTGAAATATACAAGCCTCAGCACAGAAAGACACTAGATTCTGTATAATAGGGTGGGTCTTGCCCTTGTAGCAGTGGGAGGGCTGGTGGTTGCTGAAGACAGCCCCGGAGGCTGGAAGGGATGCTGCTGCACCCCTCAGCTTACGCACATCTGCAGCAGCAAAATTACCTGCGATGGTGTTTTGTTCCATCTGAGAAAGGAGTCTTTTGCATTGATGTCCAAGAGGGGAACATTAATCATGTCTACTGAGGGTGGCGTCCTGGATTCTCTAAGTCCACCACATTGTCCTGAATCATCACTCTACAAGATTTGAAGCTTGGGCACCTTCAGCTGGAGCCTCCAGAAGAAAACTGAAGCCTTATTAACCTCAAGGCTGAGACAAGAATGGAAGTGGCTTGGATAAGGGGATGGATGGTTGATGATGTGTCAGATTGAGATTCCTGGTGGGCTCCCGGTTGGCAACATGGTATCTGGAGAGAGCCTGGGGACCATTCATTGAACCAAAATGCTTGAGAAGCAATCTCGTGGATTAGGCATGGGGAGGATGAGTGGAGAATAAAGCACAGTCCCTGCCTTCGGGAGCTCACCGTGCAGTGGAGATACAGACCCAACACCACTGAGGGTATGTTTTGGGGGATTGCAAGGGCTCTGTCTGCAGGAGGCAAGGGAGCAACATTTGAGCTGAATCTCGTTCTAAGGAGATTTCCAGATAAAAGGGAGAGCCCTATATTCCAACCATGAGCAAATAGTGCAGGGTCAGCAAAGGTCTTATGTTGAGTACCCTGTTGGAAGCACCTTCCTTGCTGATGTCCCCTTTTACAGCTTTAGAGACTGAAGCCCAGAGAGCATAAGTGGCTGAGTTGAACAGCCATGGAGGGAGGCTTCACAGAAGAGAGCTGTTTGATTAGGGCCTTGAAAGACACATAGGATTTTGCCTGGTGTAGGAGAGGAGGATATCCAGACTCAGGTTGCGAAGGGGTTGGTAGAGAAATCTAGGAAGAGGGAATGAGTGTGTGAAAGTCTAAAGGTGACTTCAGGAAATGATGAACAAGCATGATTTTTCTAAGGCCACAGTGCTTCCTAGGGACTGAGCATGGGCTGGAAGCCAGCCCTCTGACTCCTCGTTTGGGTGCTGTAGACACCTTGACCTCTTGTATTGGATTCTGGACCTCATCTCCTCTCTTTTGGGAGAACTCCTTGGATCTAGCTTACCTCCTACTTTCCCTGACCTCTGATCTCTCCTTCTGCCCCGTTTGCTGACTCCAAGCAAAACAGAATCACCAGTGTCTTTGTTCTGATGCAGTGGCACCTTTGGCTTCCCATTTCTGGATCTGATTTATACACAAATCAGAAAGGGAGGCCTTCCAAGTTACTGGCACACAACACTAGGCAGGGAAATGAGCAAACGCACCAGGAAACAGGTATGGTAGAAACCAGACTCCATTTGTATAGTCATTAGTTGGTATTAACGCTGTGTCCTAATTGTGTTTCCCTGAGCAGTGGCACAGAATTCTTAATGATTGGAGAGATTTAAAGGAGGCTTATTATCTCCAAGCACCACTCTGGTAGGGCATACGCCTTGCATAGGGAGGCAGCCTGCATGTTTCTGAGGTGATGGAATGCTCCTATAGTAGCAAGAGCATTAAAAGGTTGGCAGAGCAAATGTCTGCAGGCACCCTGCTATTCTTCCTTGACACAGACTCTCAGGCACATGGACTCTTTGCTCTTGTTACAAAAGAAGCGAGAAATGGACTTCCTTCTTGGTTGGATGACATTTTTCACAGAAGTTTGCTAAATGTGTCAGCAAGTGTAGCTCTCCTCCCAGGGGCAGAGACCTGCCAGTGATTTGAGAACATTATAGCTTTATAGGATGTTGCAAGAATTTCCATTTGCCTGGAAGATTCTTGCAAGATTTGTGTTACAAGGTTTCTTAGAACTACATTGAACCTGTTATATACATATTGTGCCCATTGGGTGGCTGTCCGTGGTGCTGACCGTCCTTTAGTGTTACCTAAAACCCCCAGGACTGCAGACAGACTAGCTTCTCCCAAGACTCAGAACATTTTCCTCTTGTTTTTTTGTTTTCTATCTTGGGGGAAGTATTATGAAGTATTATTATGGTGGAAGTATTACATGATCACAGAAAAAAAAAATAGACCCTTGACTTAGGGCTCACAATTTACATAGTGTATTTTGTGTACTGTGAGTTTTGGCAGTTTGTTGTCTTTGAAAGTTCAAAGGGGAGTTTTGTGTCATGCTTGTGTTATGCTCATTGACAACTCCATTCCAGCCACTTCTGCCAAGGGGAGCCGCAGATGATCGTGTAAAATCACACTGGCTGGAGGGACGATCCCTTGCTCCTCCTTTGCCAGTTCTGGAGGTCTCTCCTTCCCCTTGATATGTGCCCAGGACCCCTGAATTTTATAATGTATATGGGTCTTCAGGAGTTCTGCTGTGTAGGGTCAAGGAGGTGATAGGTAGAAAAATTTTCTTCTGCGTCACAATGGGGAAGAATTGGTTTGCTCTTATCCCCTCAGTGAAGTCCACAAAGGCTGATAGGGACATTGTAGGTCTTGAACTCAGGCAGACATGGTTTCTATCCCAGCTTTCTCACTTACTTGCCATGTTGACTTTGGCCAGGCTGCTGACTCTCTGAGCCTCAAGAGCCCCATCAGTAAAATGGGGACAGTTCCAACCTTTAAAGATGGCCGTGACCACCGAGTGAGGTAAAGTCGAGGAAGCACCTAGCACAGTGTTATTGAGCAGTTGTGATATGCCCCTTTCTTCCTGAAATGAAAACTCCTCAATGCACTCCAAGCAGCACCCAATTCACGTTCTCTGAATTTGCAACAGCCCGCAGGAGCCTTTGGTGATGCCTAAAAATAGCTGGTTTGAATTCTCGGACAGTTAGGCTCTCTGTGTAATTCAATCTCTCTCTGATTATAGGTAGCTGTTAACAGCTCCCAGCTCACTGCCTTTCCTCCTCGATGGCATCTTTAATGCAGTAGAGCCTGGCCTAATTACCCAGGGGGTGGTGGCCTCTTTCAAACCAAGGGGAACTCTTCCACACCTGCCTTTAAGCTGACGCCTGGTGACATTTACCTCATTTTTGTGAAGCCCCAGAACAAAGAGATGATAGGACTTCAGAGACACTTGCAGCTGGTTCCGGGCTGTTCTTCATCTGCCCCCAGCAAAGAGAGTCGCCAAACAGTTGCTCTGCTCACCTCTTGCTAGTAAAAGCCTCAAGCTGCTGAGGTCACGCACCATCCCAGTTGGCCCGGCAATGAAGAGCTGACATTATGAGAATGTGGGGCATGAGCTTTTGTGCTGCCTAGACCCCTGCTGTGGGGCTTGAGAGGGTTTCTGGGAAATTCAGGGGGCTGCTGTGGGGTCTCTGGAGCCCCCAGCCTTGTGAGAATGGGGCAGGCCTACTGTTGAATGGCAGAGGGGTGGGAAACCAAGAGGAGATGTCAAGCAGGATGGGGGTCATATCCCAATTCCTGCTAGCTGTGTGACCTGGAAAAGCAACTGAATTCTCGTTACATCTCAGATTAATAATCTGCAAAACAGATTAATAGTCTGGCCGACCTCATAGATACTGTACACGTAACCCGCAACACTAGTGACGCAGAGCAAACAGCTGATGTTCTGTTGGTCTTTAGTGTCGGTCATGAGGAAGACAGTACCCAGGGTCACTGCCGTTGTCCAGAGAGGCTGGGTATCGCACTACTCCTGAAGCACGATTCTCACAGACTGCAGGCTGGGAAGAGCCAACGGCCCTGAACTCCATGTGGAATTTCCCTTATGGATTAAAAATGTTCCAAGATCCGAAGACATTTTAAGTTGGGTTCCCCCAGAGGCAAGGATGTGACCCTTGGTTTGCTTGGGAAGCCAGCCCAGGATGCACCTGTAGAGGGACGAAGAGGTGAGACAAGGAAGGGAGGGAGCCCTTACAAGGTCTTTTACAAAGCAGGTCACCACTGAGGACAGCTGAAGCTTAATCCCACTGTGGGGCTCTGGGAGACGGTGGTGAATGTGTTTCAGAGCTGTCCCACCAGAGGGGCAGGAAGCTGCCGTGTTTACTGTCCCACACTCCCCCATCATTGGCTGAGGGTGGCTCCTGGGGAGATGAACTCCCTGGCAGGTCCAGCCCGTACCTCCCTGGCCCTAAGACTGAGCCATGGGTGTTTATTGTTGGTCATTGTCCATCTGTATCAGGATAGGGAGTGCCAGGGGCTCATTAATGGGGCACCGACAGAGCTACCACGTAGGATCCAGACACCCTTCACACATCACGGACGAGCGAAGGAGAAAGGAGCAGGGAGGCCTGGTTAGGTCTCAGGCACCATAGATACCATACATGGACTTCCACCCTCATTATGTGGCACAGATATGATCCCCATTTATCTCCTCAGGAAACCAAGGCTCGGGAGGTGAAGACTCCTGCCCAAGGACACACCGCTCAGTCAATATCTGGCCCAGGTCTGTCTGAAATTAAAACCAGTTCCCTTTCTGCTGGGCACCAGGGCTTTTTGCAAACAGGAAGGCATCCCCCCACTGCTGTGGCAATGCAAAATCCTTTCTATCACAGAAGAGTGTTAGGAAGGTCAATGGACCTGGGCTGGCCACTTCTGCTTCATTTGCAGACGTAAGTAGTGAGAGGGCCTCTCACCACTGATGGGGAGAACCAGGTGGTCCATTTTATAGATGGAGGAAATGAGGGTAGAGGGAGAGTTAAAGGTCTTGGCCATCATGGGTTTTCTCCATGTCCAATCACCAAACCATGATGGAGAGCAAGCTGCAGAGAGAAGTGGCTTCCAAGGCATGCTTCCCAGATCCCTGGGAGCCCCGCCTTTCTGCCAGACATCATGAAGCCCCCCAGGGACCATGTGGGTTTGACATGGGCAGGACTGTAAGAACACCTCACATCCAACAGGTCAGCTGCTCCTGGAACCGCCTTCCCACACCTGGTCCCCTCCTCCCCCCACCCCTAGCACCCACCTTGCCCAAAGAGAGACTCACAGCAGTGCCTCCTGATCCCACTCCGGCTCCTGTCCTCTAAAAACCTCACCTTATTTGTTATTCAGAGCATTCAGCTCAGCTCTCCTCTGTAAGCTGGGAGGGTCAGGGGCTCATTAGCAGATGCTTAAATGTCAAAGGGAGACCACCACCTCAGTGGAGCTGGGCTGGCAGAGTCTTCCTTCCCCTTCCACCAGGGAAAAGATTCAACTTCTCCACCTGCTTTTCCATTTAAGTCTCAGGGCGGGCGGCAAGGAGATATGTCCATAGACCTTCACCTGCCCTTTCCACTCTACTTCTGGCTCACCAGGCTCCTGCATCTCTGTCTCTGTGTCATCACCCAGTATCCATGCCTCCATTTTAGAGATGAGAAGGTCGAGGCTCCAAAAGGAGGGGAAACTTACCCAACATCGAGGAAGGGCGGAGCTGCCTGTGTGACAGGTCAGGACTCCAAGAAGAGAAGCAAAGTGGGTGGCAGAGTTCGTGTCCTCTGACCGCTGGGTTTCTGCTCCTTGGCCAGGCAGCTCGTCCCGAGCCTGTCGGTTGCAGGGAAGTACTGTGGCTTTTGGGTGTGGGGCCAGACTGGACAGCCTCTTCCGGAGCCCCTAGGTCAGGGCCGAGCCCCTTGAGGCCCCCTGCAGATGCATGCTGATGTGGCCCTGTCAGCAGTTGGAGCCCCAGACATGGGCATCGGCCTGGGGGTGATGAAGGGCAGAGCATTCGGCCAGGGGGGTCGAGATGCATGTGTGGGCTCACAGGACCCTGAGTGATGCCCCGGTGACCTCAGTTACTCAAGGTCATGTCTGCAAGAGGATGCAGGGGTGACTCCTAGCAGGGGTGACCCCAGAGAGCACTGTGGGTGGACGCCAGCTCTCACATGCCCACGGGCAGACAAATGCTGCTGTCCGGAGACCCGTATGTCAGGTCCCGTGATACACAGGACCCAGACAGACACCAGTATTGTCCGGCTGTGAGCTCCAGGGGGGAGGGTCCCCATGCTCTCAGCATCCTGGGGAGAGACTCCTCCCAGGCTGGGCTCACTAGAGGGACCTGCCCCCTCCTGTTCCTCTCTCTTGCATGGTGCACCGGGGAAACAGACATATCTGCTGGAACCTAGGTGCTGGCTGTTCAGGGGATTTTAGAGAAATGCCCAATTCCTGGTGGCACTGGGCCTGTCTGGTGGGAGGGTGGCTGAGGCTCAGCCTGGCCCTCTGCTAGGAGACAGGGAGCCCTCCCCTCAGCTACACGGTTGCCAGGCAACCCAGAGAGATCCCCTAGGGTACGTCTCCACCCCGTGGTGGAGGTCCCACCCCCAGCCGCAGTCATGTAGAGATGCCCACATAGACAGACCCCCATGGCCAGGTTCGTGGTCTCGGCACTCAGCGTCCGCACGCCCACACAGGTCGCTCTGTACTCACTTGGCCGTAGTCACGCACACACTGCCTCCCTGTCACACACTCTGTGCACAGCTGTCCCACCTCCCAGACACACCTTCACTATAGCCAGGCCCACAGCTAACCTCATGGCCGGGCTCTCTTGCCTCACTGATGCACAGACAGATGCTGTCACCCCACAGGGGCCCCAACACCCTTGACCCCTTCTAACACAACTCTGAACTCTCCCCGCCTGGTCTCAAGGGAGCGGTAGGGGCATTCAGGAACGAAGCACCTAGAGGGGAAGAGGCGGTGGGCTCCAGAGCTTTACAGTGTCCCAGGCCTGTCCCAGTCCCGGAGGGGACTCCATGAGCCTCAACCCTGGAATGATTTCCCGTAGCAACCCTCCCGGCCTCAGCCATGACCCAGGGGCCTATCAGATGGTCTCCTGAATGGAATCCCAGTGGGGAAGAGGAACGTTAACAATTTGAATATGGTTTTGCAGACTCAGGGTCAAGAGCTGGGCGGTTTTGTTTTTTTATCTTTTGGTACTTAAAATTTGACTCCAGTGTCCAGATAACCCAGAGTGACAGCCTTGACTTTGTGGAATGAGTGTGAAGGGCAGGAGAGGCAGAATAAGCATCACAGTGTTTTGCAAAGGCTAATACGAGGCCCCGGGGTGGCTTCTTAAAGAGGGACAGCCTGGAGAGTGTGAGGCCGTGGAGCTCAGACATTCCTGGGTTCGGAATCCAGAAGCCACTCCTTGTCGGCTGTGTGGCCTTGGGCAAGTCACTCTCCCCCTCTGAGCCTCAGTTCCCCCTTCTGTGTAATGGGAAGAATGAGACCTTCCTTGCAGGGGACAGATGTTTCCCCAGTGGCTGGCGCCCAGAGAGCAGCTGATAGTACCATCCAGAGCAGAGCAGGTGTCTCACTTCAATTCCAAAATCAGCCCTGCGTCTTCTATGCTGGCTGATTTGTGTCAAGTGGTTTCAGCCCTCTGAGCCTTGTTTCTGCATCCGTACAAATGGGGACACCCAGGGGAAACTCATGGTGATGCGAGTGTTCAACAAGGCCACACGTGGGAGCAGCTCAGCCTGGTTCCCAGCAGACAGCAATGTGGCCGGTATGCGGGAGCCACGGTGATACCAGCCGTACCCCGATACTCCTATAAGCACCTAATCATCATAACCACATCATTCTTACTGGAAGAAGCAGGGACTTGGAAGACAGAGCAACCTGGCTTCATTCCACTCTGTCACTGAGCTGCTTGGTGACACCGGAAGGCAGAGAGACTCCTTGAGTCTCTGGCTTCCTGACTATAAGTGGGGAGAGCCGCAGCATCTACCCGGGTGGCTGCCGTGAAGAGGCCAGGCACCCAGCATGGAGAGAGAAAGCGAGCTTCCTTCTTCCTGGAAGCGAGGCAGTGTCTCTCTGCCCTGGGACCGGAGGGGGTTTCCAGCTAAAGGAGTTTTCCGGTTAAGTGAGGGTCTGCGCACCTGCTTTGCGAGTTCCACCTCGTAGCCTTGAGTCTTTAGCTCAAATGCCTGACTCCCCTCCCTGGCCTCACCTTGGATGGCACATTCTCTGAGCATCATCGAACCTTCCTCGAGGTGACTGATGAGTTTCTGGGGCTTCCCTCTGAGCACCCTGGGCCACGGGATGGGACACTCGTGGCATTTGGCATCTGACAGTTCCTCACTTAGGGAGGGTGGAGTGCCACCCTGCCCAGAAGAGAATCTGCGTGGTCTGTCCACCTCCCTGCCATTGATACATGGGGAAACTGAGGCCTGCAGGACCTCGGGGTGGGTCCGCAGCACCCTGACCTCCCCCAGCCACCGCCAGCTCCCTCACCAGCCTGGAGCAACGGCTGAGGACCGCGGGGGAGAGAGGACTGGATGGTGCGAGCCTGCAGCGTGCTCTGGAAATAGCCGTTTACCCAAATTCCAGATGTCTTCTCAGTTTGCTAGATTTGCCTCTGCCAGGAGCGACTGTGGTCTACTGGGTGCCAGGTGGTAGAAATAATCACTAGCGTGACAGCTGACATTTAAAACGAGCACTCGCAAACTCCCTCCCTCCCCCTCCTCCACCATCCTTCTGCCCTGGGAGCAATTCCATGTCCTTTTCCCTGCACGCAAACGGCAACGTACGTGGGTGTGCCAACAGGGAAGTTTGATGCTCTAGACAGACCGGGAGACAGACCTAGATGGAGGTGTACGGTTGTTGCAGCTTGCTTCCCTTTTTCCCAAGGGCTGACATCTTGTTTCTGCGATGATCTGCAGTAAGTTCTTGCCAACAGCGGGTCCTTAGGTTTGTCCCGTAACCTCTCTGTCTGAGCCCTGCTACTGTCAGCTGCACAACCAGAGTTTACTCCAGACCTCTCAGAGTTTTCCAGAAGGGGCAATGAGATGATGTCAGTAAAGTTCCCAGCAGAGTAGATCACACGTGGCAGGCACTCGGTAAATGACACCTACTTCTGTGCTCCTGGTTTTGATCTGCGCTGTATGAACGCTGTCCTTGGTTTTCTGTGACAGCTGTGTTCTGGAAAGGTTCATGCAACTCAAATTTGAGGACAGCTGACCTTAATTTTAAATGGGCATCATGAGCCTTTTGATAAATTTGACGGGGGCATTAAAAAGTTTTTTTAAAAGATTTATTTATTTATTTATTTCAGAGAGAGAGAACAAGAGAGCATGTGGGCGGCTGGGGAGGGAGGTACAGAGGGAGCGAAAGAATCCCAAGCAGACTCCGTGCTGATCACGGAGCCTGATGCAGGGCTCGATCTCACGACCCTGAGATCATGACCTGAGCTGAAATCAAGAGTCTGACGCTCAACTGACTTAGCTGCCCAGGTGCCCCTAAAAAAATTTTTTTTAAAGATTTATTTATTTGACAGGGGGAGAGAGAGAGAGAGAGAGAGAGAGCATGAGCGAGCATAAGCAGGGGGGAGCGGGAGGGAGAAGCAGGCTCCCCGCTGAGCAGGGATCCGATGTGGGGCTCGATCCCAGGACCCCGGGATCATGACCCGAGCCGAAGGCAGACACTCAACTGACTGAGTCCCCCAGGCGCCCCTAAAATTTTTTTTGATTTGTCTTAATTACATTAAAAATACATATTCACTGTAGAAAAAGCTAGAAAAGGTTTTTAAAAAGATGGAAATAAAAATTGCCTATAATGCTAGTCTATTAGTCAGTGTTCTCCAGAGAAACAGAATCTGTAGGAGTTTTATATATTTGTATGTATGTTAGGAGATTTATTTAAGGAATTGGCTCGTGCAGTTGTGGAAGCTGGCAAGCCTAAAATTTGTAGGGCAGACCAGCAGGCTGGGAACTCAGATAGCAGTTAATGCTGCAGCCTTGAGGCAGAATTCCTTCTTCTCTGGGAAACCTCAGG
This sequence comes from Neomonachus schauinslandi, assembly GCF_002201575.2. NCBI lineage: Eukaryota > Metazoa > Chordata > Mammalia > Carnivora > Phocidae > Neomonachus > Neomonachus schauinslandi. The sequence continues at coordinate 74,340,321 of NC_058416.1, forward strand.
TTTTGCTCTGGAGGCCTTCCACTGATGGGATGAGGCCCACCCACATGCTCAAGGGTAATCCCCTATAAGTCTCCCTGAAGTCCAGTGCGTATAAAAGTCGCAGCTACAAAATACCTTCACAGCCACATCTAGACGTATGTTTGATCAAACAACAGGGCGCTGTAGCCTAGCCATGTTGACCTAAAACAACCATCATGGGGCGCCTGGGTGGCTCAATCAGTTAAGTGTCTGCCTTCGGCTCAGGTCATGATCTCCAGGTCCTGGGATCGAGCCCTTTGTCTGTGTCCAGCTCCCTGCTCAGCAGCGAGTTTGCTTCTCCCTCTCCCTCTGCCCCTCCCCACTGCTTTCTCTCTCTCAAATAAATCTTTAAAAAACAACAACGACGAAAACAACCATCATGCTTGCTCTTCAGAGATGAGCCTGGTTATCAACATGTTAGCATAGGTCCTGCTAGAGATTAATATTGAGAGAGAATTGTTATATAAAATTGATATAATATGTGGAGTTTCATAGTTTCAGTTTATATTTAATCTCTTGAACACACCTTCTTCTCTCTAAAGTACCCCTGAATGCCATTTATTATTGATGGGGGTGCAGAACCCCGTTGTCTTGTCGTTCCGTACTTTACCTGTCCAGCACTTCCTTGTTGGACACCTAGGCCGTGCCCCGTCTTTCACGTGTTGCTTTAACTAAATGCCACTGCGTATATCCTTATTCATAATTGTGTGCACCCGCGGCGGGCGCCACAGGGGGGCCACGCAAACCCCCCTTACCGGCGGTGACTCTGGGTGGCCAGTGGTTCACACCTGCCGCCTTGGGTGAAAATGACCATTGGCCCAAGAGGAGCAGGCTCTCTAGGACAGCAGAGAACCTACGAGCTATGGGGAGGGGGAACACAGGGCCGAGCCCGGACCCCGTTCCTTACAGCGGGACCGACTGTGGTAGAGCTCACCCCCCATGCTCGGGGTGAGACCCAGCCGAGGTCACACGCTTGCTCAGCTCCTGCCAGCCCTGTCCTGCTTCCCCCCTGTCCCCTCCTGAGAGTGCGCCTCAATAAAACACCGTCTCAGGTGCTGCTTCTAGGAAACCTGACCCAAGGCAGTATCTCTAAGTAGGGTTTTGGGGTGACTGCTGTGGCCTCCACAGATTTCCTGTTGTGTGTGCCTGGGGTGTTTCCCCGATTTGGTTATCTTCAAGGCAGTCCTTCCCGCAGATCAGTCCCTTGTAGCCTGTAGGTGCTCAGCACTGGTGAGTGGAGACTCCTGAGGCCCAGGATTTTTCCCCTAACGCCCAGGAGGGTGGGAGGGAGAGGGCACCCCGGTGCTGTGAGGAGGGACAGGACAGCCCTGAGTACCTCGCTTCCCTCGATCCTCAAACGGCCATCTCCTGATGCGATTGTGAAAATCCTCCATGACATCTGTCACGTCCCTGAATGGGGAGTAACCATTGTTGACCATGAGGAGGCAAGGCCCAGGGAGGCTGGCAAAGAAAAGGGAATGATGTGGCCCTGCAAGAACATCTCAGTGACCTGGGCTGTCGACAAAGATGCCAGGGCTGAGGAGAGCACTTGGAATTTTTCAGTTGATTAGTCTCCACTTTGGTTCACTGTGTGACCTTGGGCAAGACTCTTGCCTTCTCTGGGCTTTCATTTAAAAGCTCTTTCTGGGGCACCTGGGTGGCTCAGTGGCTAAGTGTCTGCCTTCAGCTCAGGTCATGATCCCAGGGTCCTGGGATCGAGTCCTGCATCGGGGTCCCTGCTCGGCAGGGAGTCTCCTTCTCCCTCTGCCTCTGCCCCTCCCCCCAGCTGGTGCGCACACGCTCTCTCTCTCAAATAAATAAATAAATAAAATTGTTTAAAAAAAACCAAATAAAAGTGCTTTCTTCAGAAGGTGGTTCTCCAGCTGAGATCTGACTCCTGCTTTTCCCTCCGGCTCTCCAGATGGGAGTGCGGTCTTCCGAGGCTGCTTCCGCAGGCCCGACAACCTCTCCCTGGCCTTGCCTGTGACGGCCGCTATGCCGAACATGTCCGTGGACAAGTGCGTGGACCTCTGCACCGAGAAGGTGAGCCCGGGGTCCTGCTCACAGAACTCCGGGGAGGGGCGGTGTGGAATAGCTGCAGGAAGGGGGGGGGGCTTGGCAGCAGCCCAGCCAGGACGAGGGGGTCATCTCTGTGATCTGTGACACAGGAGAGGGACACGACGGTTTCATGTGGATCTAAGGGGTAGAAGTTACTTGGGGTCGATTTCTTTCTCTCTGAGGAGGTAGGTTTGTTCTAATTGTCAGGAATGCTCAGGAATGAGGGTAACGTTCTAACTTGGGCCCACAAGCGTGAGTAGAAGATTGTCAGGGAAAGGCAAGGGCAACCCCACTTTGGGACAGAGTGAGCTCCCCGTCACTGGAGGCATGCAAGTAGAGTCAGGGCAGGTGTGGCATCCAGAACTTCGGGCGTTGGATTGAAGTTGGACTAGATGGCCTGTGGGTTCTTTCTCAGCCTGAGATCCTTCCTCCCTGACCAGACAGTGAACTCCACAAGAGTAGGGGCTGTGCCTTGAACATTGGTGCCCTCCCAATACCCAGAGCAGGGCTAGGCATATCGTTGGCACTCAGTGATGTCCGAGGAGCTCTAGCCTTCTTTCAAGATGAGCTCATTACATGAGGGGCCAAAGAACAACCCCTTCCCCACCACAAAAACGTGGTTGCCCATTTCATTCATTTGCTTGGCTAATATTTACCGAGAAACTACTTTGTGCCAGGCCCCCATGCTTAGTGCTGGGGATGCAGGGTCAACCAGATGTAGAGTCTGTCCTCAAAGATGCTGGCACTTGCTGGGGGCCTGCCTTGTGGCCCCTGCCGGATGCTCAAGCCTGCCCCCCAACTCCCAAATGCCCCACCTGCTCTGAGTTGCCCTGCTTGGCTCAACCCTCATCGAGTCTCCCGATGCACGAAGCACCTCGCGGGATTGCTGAGAGGCTGTTGCTTACTGAGCACGTCCTCCATGCAGTCCTCTGCACCACGGGTCTCAGTTTACCTCTCACCTGAAGGCTTGGAGTTGAGGATTTTCCGCCCTATGTCACAGATGACAAAACCAATGCCCAAACAGGTGAAGTCACTTGCCCGAGCTCATAGCACAAGCAAGTAGAGCTGACACCTGGGCCTGCCCACTGATTTTCGGAGCTACCCTGGAGAGGCTGCCAGAGCCATTCAAGGGCAGCCAGGCAACTTCAAGTCACCAAGCATTTCCTGAGCACTTACTCTGCTCCTAAGAGGCATCCTGGAAGGTCAGGGAGGAAGTTCTTAAGTTGAGGAGGTTTGACCAGCTTTTGATCAAGCTTTCTCTCCCGGGCGGGAATGCCCCTCCCCCACGGCATCCCCTCCGTGGACATTTCTCGGTCCTTGATGACCCTGGAGCCGGCAGATCAGCTGCAGGTGGGACGCAAACACGTGAGACAATGAAGTCCCGGGCAAAGCAGTGTAACAAAGGGTCAGACTGTACATAGGACTGGAGGGAAGCGAGGGTGTGTGGGTGGACAGGAAGGCCCCTCTGCAAAGCTCCCTCTTCCAGTTTCTTCTGATCTCCTAAGGGGTCATAGGAGAAAAATTGAGGGGATTACGTGGGCGGGGGTATAGAGCTGCCTGGGCCACGGGGTGGAGGGTAGCAGATTTAGGCTATCAGCGGAGGCTCGATACGTATCACCTGTTAGAAATGCCATCGGTCATGGCCCACGCAGACCCATCTGCGTATCAGCATTTCTCTGTCTCTGCTCTTCAGCTAAGAGGTAAAGTTCTTTTTTAATATGTGTTAGGAAGAAACCAAACCTATTGTGCAAAATTTGCTGGATTGGCCACCAAGGTGTGATCTTGGTGTATTACTAGCTTATTCCTATCGGGGAGGATTCAGGGCTTCGGGTCTGGAGTAGAGGCGAAGCAGACAAAGGACAGCCCCCTGCCTTCCGAACCTGAGTCCCACCTTGCTCCGGCTTAGCTGCTCCGCAGAATAAAGCAGATAGAACAGCTGTGCCCACGAAGAGTGAAGAGCGTAGCTAACGTGGGGATCCATATCCTCTTTGGCTTAAAAGAACCAGCTCAGACAGCTTTTCCCAAAGCGTGGGCTTCGTGTCACTCTGAGACCCGGGGATTTCCAGTGGCAGGGCGCAGGACGGTGAGAAAAGCAGTTTCTTTTCAGTCTCCTTTCCAGCCCTCCAAGAAAAAGCTCCGTCTCCGTGCTCAGGTGTCTTTAACACCTCTCAACCCTCCACTAATCTCCCCTTTGCAGGAAGAGCAGAGCCCACCGGGGCTCAGCGTCTTGGCAGGGCCTCCTTAGAAAGTAATTACATTGTTTTGTTTCTGTAGTATTTGCGTCTAGAGTCTAGAGCGTGGAAATGTACCGAAGTGCCGGTTGCCGGTTTCATTTGTCAATTATACCTTAATTAAGCTGGAAAGAAACGATAGCATGGGAGGTGCGCAAATGGGGCAGACCCGTCAAAGTGAAGTTGGGGGACCCTCAGGCTGGGGAGAGCGGTGGAGAAGGGATGTTTGGAACACCAGCCCTCCTCTGCATGGGGAGTCGGGGCAGTCCAGGGATTTCGGGACATTCTTCCTTCCCGTCTCCCCTGCAGGAGTACCCACTGGCCGCCCTCGCGGGCACCGCCTGCCACTGCGGGTTCCCCACCACGCGGTTCCCCCTCCACGAGAGGGAGGACGAGCAGCTCTGTGCCCAGAAGTGCAGCGCGGAGGAGTTTGAGAGCTGCGGGACTCCCCGTTACTTCATCGTGTACCAGACACAGGTCCAAGGTAAGCCAGGGCTCCCCCAGCGGAACCCTCCCCCGGAGGCTCTCCAGTGGCTTCCTTCCCAGAGGGGCCCCGGCCAGCCCAACCCATCCCATCCCACTGGGGCTGAGCAGGGCAGGGGGCAAGGGCAGGGCTGGGGAACTTGGCCTGGCTCAGGGACAACAACAGAGGCAAGGGTCCCAGGCAAGGGGTGTTGGGTTCCGGAGACCCTCATCTCTGCCCCTCCTACTGAGCCCCCACCTTGGTGGCTCTTCTCCCGTCATGAAGGTGGTGAAATTGAGTGTGATGTCAGCTGGGCTGGGAGTGGGGGACCCGGGTGACCAACCCAGAGCTGCAGCAGGATCCCGGGCAAGTCTCTTCCCCTTTCTGAGCCTCAGTTTCCCCATCTGCAAAATGCAGCGGTAGATTGTTGACCTCCAGGAGCCCTTTCAATTCTAGGATTCTGTCGATTTATTTACAAAAATCTTCTCTTTCTCCATCTTCTGTCCTCCTCCCTTTGCTGGTGGGAACTCTGCTTCCTGCTTGGCTCCTCTCCCGTCTCTTGGGGCTGCCGGCCCGTGGTGGTGGCAGTGCTGAGGGTCTTTCCAGGACGTTCTTGGTGCTGGAGTCCGTGTTGAGTTCTTAGTTCACACTTTCTCACTGAAGCCCCTCGGCTCTCCTGGGAGGTGGGAATAATTATCACAGCCGCTTTACAGGCGGGGAAACGGACACGGAACGGTTAAGGGCCTTGCCTGAGGTCACGCTGCTTATAAAATTTCTAGCTGAAAGCCATTTCCTCTGACCGAGGCATCGTGAAGGGTGGGTGGCGCTTAGAGAGGTGCTTTGCTGGGACACTCCATCCGAAGGAAACCCCTGAAGGGTTACCCCAGTATCTGAATATGTGGACCACCTACTATGCGCTCGTCTTGTGCCCCACCTCAGCTCACTGAACGATGTAAAGCCCACAATAAGCCTACAGTCAGGGAAACATCATCCCTACCCCCTGAAGCCTGGAGACGCAATAAAACACGATTGGGCTAGACCTCCTCTTCATCTCCCAGGAACCGGGCCTCCGTGTACAGTTGGGCACGTTGGGCACTGCACAGTCAAAACCTGTAGGAAAAGTGGTGCCCGAAAGCCAGCCCATGCTCCGCACTCTGGATAGCAGTGCGTCTGCCCAGAGGAAGGGGAGGGTGCCTTTTTCTGATGGGTACAAAAGTGTCAAAAGAGCTAGTGGCAGCCCCATCAAGAGCTCGTCCCCTATTTGGTCTGATGGGGGTACCAGTGGTAGCCGCCTGTGGCTCCTTCTGTGGCACTTAAAGTCCTGCTAAGAGCCCAGTGAGCTGGAATCTAGTAAGTGCGGCTCTTGGCTTTGTTTATAGTCCAGCGAGGAGGGATGAATATTTGTTAGCTTTTAGGAAGTGTTGGTTACTCTGTGCAGAACCGTGTTGCCCTAGCCTAAGGGAGAGTCATGCACAGATTAATTATTCCGTGACCGTGAATGGCTTTGATGTGGATGGAACAGACATTGGAGCCTTTTCAAAAGCAGATAAAGAGCCCCTAATTGATGGTTTTGCTCGTTCCCTGGGCCACGTCCCCAGGCCAAAACTGTTCTTCAGTTTTTCCACGTCAGGCGTGCAGTCCCTCACACCGGCGAGGTTGGAGAGGCCCGTGGTTTATCAGGTTGCCAAGAGCCTGGTCCATCACGGCTGCCATTTATCCTGCATTGGCTGCGTGCTAAACCCTGACATTCCTGCCGAGAATGGAATTCTCGAACACCTACTGTGTGCCAGGTGCCGTCTAAGCCCTCGAGACTGAATTAATTCATTCAGTCCTCACAATGACCTAGGTGCCGCTATTATTCCTATTTTACAAATGTTCAAAAATTCTAAACACAAATGTTCTAACATTTACAAAAGCTCCCAAATGATGATCTTACAACTTGGCACAGAGAGGTTGGGTAGCTGGGCCCGAGTGCACAGCTAGGAGGGGGCAGAGCTGGGCTTCAGACCCAGATGGGGTCTGGATCCTGGGCTGTGCTCTGAACCACACCCTCTCAGTACACTTTGAAAATGCTTCCCATGTACTCTCCGTTTCCTCCTGTAAGGTGATTAGCCCCATTTTCCAGGAGGAAACGGTCTCCGAGAGGGAAGAGCCTTGGAGTAAGACCCAGCTCTGTCTGATTCCAAAGCCCCACACGGTCCTGCTTTGATTTACGGAGCTTTTTTTTCGGGGGGGGCTGAAATAAATAAACTTTCTTTTTTAGGGCTGAAAACAACAGCCTTTACCTTGGAGTGGGTCTTGGCCTCCCAGGCAGCATTTGAATCGGGAATGCTGTTTTCTGGAGAAATTGAGGGGGCCAGGTTTGTTGTTTTTTTTTTCTCCCTCCCAACATTTTGTGATGGGGAAAAAAATGTCAAACCTCCAGGAAAAAACTAGAATCACACCGTGAATGACCATAATGCATCCCGTAGACTTTACGTTTGCCAACATTTTGTTATATTGACTTGATCATCCATCTCTCCATTTCACCATCCCTAGATCCTTCTTATTTTTTTTCATGCATTTCAAAGCACCATTGACCCTTGAAGGACACGGGCGTTAGGGATGATGATGACCCCCCCAGCGCAGTTGAAAAATCCACACTTTTTAAAAAAATTTTATTTATTTTTAAGTAATCTCTGTGCTCAGCGTGAGGCTCAAACTCACAAGCTGGAGATCAAGAGTTGCATGCTCTTCCAACTGAGCCAGCCAGGTATCCCCACATCTAACTTTGGACTCCCCAGAAATTTAACTCCCAACAGCCTGCTGTTGATCAGAAGCCATACTGGTAACCCCAATGGTCAGTTAACTTCCATTTTGTATGTTACCTATGTTATACACTGTATCCCAATAAGTAAGCTGGAGAAAAGAAAAATGTTATTAAGAAAATCTTAAGGAAAACACATTTATGGTAGGGTACTAGATTTATAAAAAATCTTGCCCAGTTCAAACCCAGGTTGTTTGAGGGTCAACTGTAAGTTGCAGCCATTTTACACGTCAGTGTACATATCCTTAATTATAATTCAATATTTGCTATTTTTGATTTTTTAAAAAATTTTTTGAATTTTGCTATTTGATTTTTTTCTTAAAGATTTTATTTATTTGACAGAGTGCGAGCACACGCACAAGCCGGGGAGTGAGCGGCAGGCAGAGGGAGAGGGAAAAGCAGGCTCCCCACTGAGCGGGGTGGAGGTGGGGGGACGTGGGGCTCGATCCCAGGACCCTGGAATCATGACCTGAGCCGAAGGCAGACGCTTAACCGACTGAGCCACCCAGGAACCCCGCTAATGATTTTTTTAAGTAACATTTACATAGCGTGGAATGCACAGATTTTTAAGGGTATTATGCAAAGACAACTGGATAATCCGTACCCCTATCAAAACATAAGACAAGAAAGTTACATACTGAGGCTTTTTCTGCAGTGTGTTTCCAGGAAAACCATTCCCAGACACCTCCTTGGCTTCAACAGAGACAAAGACCGGATTTATTTTTCCCAAAGTCTGCTCTGAAAAGATTGAACCTGGCTGGGGGGCGGTGGTGGGAGCTGGGGCCCCCTGGTTGGAAGTCATAGCATGAGGAGGTGTGGTCGATCGGCACTCCTAGTGTGTGAGCCCCGTGTTAACACACCCTCCCTCCCGAGGGCACCACTGTTGTCAGTAGTCCCATTTTATAGGCGAGGAAACTGAGGCTCAGACCCATCATTTTTCCCAGGGCACCCGGCAGATAGGTGGCAGAATTGGAATTTCAATTTAGGAACTCAGCCGATTCCCTTGATGGGCTGTCCCCAGACATGAGTGTGGCTCACAGTAAGATCTCGGTAACGGCGGGTCCTGCAGGACAGGAAAGACCACCCTGGGAGGAATTCTGCGAAGGGCAGGATGGGGGGTGGTGTCAGAGGCTGCAAGGAGCGCTGACCAGTGCCTCCAGCGGGACTGGCTCTGTGCGTGAGCGGGGCAGAGCCCAGAGTGGCGCCCCTGGGAGCAAGGAGGAGGAGAAGGTAGAATGGCGAGTGTGGACAGCTCAGTCGGAGGTGGGATGGGAATGGGGTGAGGACAGAGAGTGGTTCCTCGAAAGAGATTTTTGTAATGATGGCGTGATTTTTTTCATGTGTGAGTGCAAATGTGATGGAGCCAGCTGGGTGAGAGAGAAGGCGGGGGTCAGGGAGGAGATGGGGACCCAGGCGTGAGGACCCCTCAAGATGTAAGAGAACCTGAGGGAAGGCCCAGCATAGGGGACTCTGCAGCGGAAGAGGGAGAGGAGAGAATCCTAGATTGGGGGTTCCAGCCCTGCTTCCTCACTCTGGGCCAACAACCTTGATCCTTAGTTACCACAAAGGGACAGCAGACCTGTCCTCTCCCCTGCCACGGTTCCCCTGCCCCTGAGCCCACCAGACTGCCTGCCCTCTACACGCTCTTCCTTCCCTCCCGCTCCCGGGGGAGAAGGGCTGTTCCCCGCTCCCAGCCCTCATGTCAACCCTGTGACGAGGAACCGTTTTCCTCCTTTTAACCATGAGGAAGTCACCCTGGGCCGCCTGGCTGGGAAGGGGCGGGGGGCGAGACTCACACCTGGGCCTTCCTGGTCCGGCTCCATCCGCCCCCGCCTCTGACTGTGTCCTGCCTTTTGCAGACAACCGCTGCATGGACAGAAGGTTCCTCCCAGCCAAGTCCAAGCAGCTCATCGCTCTGGCCAGCTTCCCCGGCGCCGGCAACACGTGGGCTCGCCACCTCATCGAGCTGGCCACCGGCTTCTACACGGGCAGTTACTACTTTGACGGTTCTCTCTACAACAAAGGTGAGGAGGCCAGTGGGGAGCGGAGAGGACCCACCGGGAGGGCAGGGGAAGACCCTTCTCGAGTACCTACTGTGTGCTGCTCAGCTCGCCTGGGCGTGGTTGCCAAGACCCACTGTGTGCTTGGTACCCTGCCTCCGCGTACACCCCACAAACGTCGCCTGAGCCGCATCTGTTCAGTAACGGGCATGGATCAAGCACCTACTATGTGCGTGCCACCTTCTCTGTCTGGTTGGGGCGCCACAAACATGTCTTGAGCGCCTACTCTAGGCAGGTCCCTCCCCGCAGACATTGAGTGACCAGCAACTCTGTGCTGTATACAGAGGGACAAAACTAGGTTCATTTGGGGGGACATTTACTGAGCACCTACTACGCATCAGGTGTCTTATCTACCCGGAAGCCAGGGGTATCTGTCGTGCGGGTGTTTTATTTTCATTCTGCTCACGGATGTTTACCGAGCACTGCCGTGCTCCGGACGCACTTCCTAAGTGTGGTCCCCCAGCAGGCATTTATGCAGCGCCAACTGTGTGCCGGGAGCTTCGTGTAGGTTCAGATGGCCACGGACAGACTTCCTTGGCCCACCTACTGGGTGTCGAGAGCTGTGCTAGGTGCTCCAGTTTTAGTTAGCTCTGCATAGTAACCCTGGGACACAGGATGTGGTACCATTTCCCAGATGCAAAAACCGAGACTTGGAGAGAAGAGGTAACTTACTCCAAGTCACACAGATTGTTTTCAACGGGCTGGTGAGGGATTCTACCCTAGGGTGTCCCAGTTTCAAAGCCCGCATTCTTACAATTCCCATCACCCAGGCAAGAAGGCCCTGGGGGTTCTTACTGGGGAACTGAAAACCATGCATGTAATGCCCATTGGATGTGAGGCCCCCTCCCAGGTCTGGCAGAGGGGAGTATCAGGGAAGCAGCTCTGTTTGTGAGAGGTTTTGTCTATATATGGGGCAGCCCGTGGCTGTGGGTGTTTGTGTCTGCAAACCAGATGAAGACCCCCTTCCTGGCTGTGTGACTTTGAGCAAGTTTCTGCACCTCTCTGATCTTGCGTCATCATGCGCAAATCAGAGATCACAGTATGTACCTGGTGAGGTCATTGTGAAAGGTAATGAGTTGCTACGTGTAATACGCTTAGCCCAGAGTAAGTGTGCTGTCGATGTAGGCTGTGACTAGTACGGTCTGGGGGCCAGGCACTGGCCAGGCGCAGCTGGTGTTGACATCCCTGAATCCCAGCTCAGGGAGAGCCAGGGGGGGCATCCGTCTAAGGGTGAGAAGCAGGAGGGAGGAAGGTCAAGAAGGATGGAAAGGGGCAGGTTGAAGGATGGAGTTAGCAAGGGGTAGGGTCTGCCTTAGAATCCCGACTTTTTGTATGCTGATGAATTTTTGGTTTGGGCTTAAGCCATCATTTATTGAGCACGTACTATGTTCGAGGCTCCGAGCTGAGGGTTTGTCACTCTTATACCAGGATTTGAACCCAGGCTTGGCTGTCAGCGGTATCTATGCTTTTAAACACTACGTCATGCTGCCTTTATGGGGGTTGCTGGGAGGAACCCAGGCAGGGTCTGGAATCTCTCTGGCTTGTCCTGGAGAGTGGCAGGGAGAAGCAGACTCAGGAAGCATCCCATGGCTGGCCCACATCCTAACCTTCCTGGGGCTGAGGCAGGAACCCTATTCATGGAACTCTACAGTGTTACAAATATATGGGTCCTTCAGGATCGTCAATCCAGGGATGCAAAGTGGTTTCATCTCATGTGTCCGTTCCAGTGAACCCCTGTTTTAGGTTGATGTGTTAAGAAGGATTCTGAAGATGTGGTATATATATACAATGGGATATTATGCAGCCATCAAAAGGAATGAGATCTTGCCATTTGCAACGACGTGGATGGAACTGGAGGGTATTATGTTGAGTGAAATAAGTCAAACAGAGAAAGACATGTATCATATGATCTCACTGATATGAGGAATTCTTAATCTCAGGAAACAAACTGAGGGTTGCTGGAGTGGGGGGCGGGGTGGGAAGGATGGGGTGACTGGGTGATGGACACTGGGGAGGGTATGTGCTCTGGTAAGCGCTGTGAATTGTGCAAGACTGTTGAATCTCAGATCTGTACCTCTGAAACAAATAATGCAATATAGGTTAAGAAAAAAAAAAAGAAGAAGAAGGTACCGGGAGGGGAAGAATGAAGTGGGGGATATCGGAGGGGTAGACGAACCATGAGAGACGATGGACTCTGAAAAACAAACAGGGTTCTAGAG
>NC_058416.1:74392175-74494620 GCF_002201575.2 Neomonachus schauinslandi
AAACTAATGATGTAATGTATGGGGATTAACATAAGAATAAAAAAAAAAAAAAAGATGAAATTTGGGGTTGTTAGACAGTATTATGGTAGCAATAGGTAACAGATATACTACCCATTCTAAGGGTTTGAAAATAGGGTTCCTTAGAGTTCTAAAGGTCTGTGGAAGTGTCCAGAGGGAGGTGAGTATAAGGGGGTAGTACAAACCCCCAATTTAGTTTTAACTAGAATACTATTAGTTTTGTTTTACATATTGAAGTTTTGTGTAGGGTTTCATATGACAAAACAATTCCTTGCCCTATCAGTTTGGAATGCCTTGGACAGTAAGTACTAGACTATATCTAACTCATAGTGTGTGTGTATAGTAATATATAGCTTTATGTGCATATCTGTATTATATATTACATATTTAAAAGGCAAGAAAAATCTTGTAGAGCTAACTGCCTCAAGCTGCTAACTTATTTCTACGAATTTGGTGATCCTCATTGGTAATGATGCCTTTTACTATATTTGTCATTCCTCTTTAGCTCAGTTATCATAGAATCCTTCTGAGCTTTCCTATTTCCCATATAGTTCACTTCAAATATGCCGAGATATTTGAGGATTCACAGCAGCTCTACAAGGAAGTGTTATTCTTATCCCATCTTACAGACTGGGAATGAAAAAATCTAACGCCCAGGTGGAGGAGGGAGACTTGCCCAAAGTCACACAGCTTAGAGGTACATGGAATTCAGCCTTGTTCTGCCTGACTCCAAAGCCTAGATTTGCAGTACTTTATACAATAACTATTATCCCACTTAACAAGAGGGTTGGAGGTAGAGTGTTCCAGGCCCAATTCAATGTCTCAATAATGACACCAAGGATTTTTTTTTTTTTTTGCCATTCTTAGTGTGTTCATCTTTTGATGAACTCATGTATGTTGCCTCGTGGCCTCAAGATGGCTGCCATAGATCAAAGCATAAATGCCTGCATTTGGGGCAGGAAGAAAGTGGAGAGGGACTAGCAGCCAACTCTTCCTACTCTCATGCCTGTCCCTTTTAATTAGAAAACAAACGATCTTTCTCAGAACCACACTGCCCTGTCCCTGCAAACTTCCCCTTATCCTCTATTGGCCAGAACTAGACTCAGGTAAACCACTGCTGGCTGTGAAGGAGGCTGAAAAAAGTAAATACGTGGTACAGGAGAAGAGGAGAGTCATGAGAGTCTTAATAAAGTCAGGAAGCATCCCAGGGGCTGGTCATGTTGCTGCCCCAAACCAAACCAGAGTTCTGTCAGCAAGGAAGAGGTCAAGAACGGCCATGGGGTAGTGAGGACTCTGGAATCTGTTGCCTCCCCTTCAATATACTCTTTCAATAAAGGCCTTGACCTCAGCGGTCAGCCCCTTTAAGGACTGATTCAGCTGCAGAGAGCCACCTTGCCCAAGGCCACGCATCCCCTTCCCGGGGCAGCCCATACCCAACAACTGACTGCCATAGGATTTAAAGGCTTCAACACCTCAGCCCAACTTGGGACAACCCCCAAAGGCCATCTTATTTCTCTATGGGGTCAGCTGGCTGTCATCAAGCCCGGCATTGCAGATCGACTTCTACCCCCTTCCCCACCTTCCCCAAGTGCACGCCCTAAAGAATGTCCTGCACATTCAGCTCCATCTCAGAGCCTGCTTCTCTGAAAACCCGATGTGCAATGAGAGGCAACTAAAAATGTCCCCTCCATCAGCTAATAAAAGTCTGCAATGCACTGGAGGAGATCAGTAAACATTTTATGTCAACGGTCAGATAGCAAATATTTTAGGCTTTGTGGCCATAAGGTCTCTGTTGAGACTGCTCACCTCAATCTTTGTAGCAGGGAAGCTGCCAGACAGTATGTAAAGAAGGGGCGTGGTCGTGGGCTAACAAAACCATACAGCTGACTTTCAACAACATGGATTTGAACTGCACAGGTCCACTTAGACATAGATTTTTTTTTTTTTTTTTACAGCACAGTACTGTAGATTTAATTTCTCTTATGATTTCCCTAGTAACATTTTTTCTCTAGCTTCCTTTATTGTGAGAATACAGGGTATAATGCGTAGAACACACAAATATGTGTGAATCACTGTTTATATTATCACCAAGGCCTCCAATCCTATTAGAAGTTACTTTCTGGGGAGCCAAAAGTTACATGTGGAGTTTCGACCCTGCACCCCAAACCCCTGATGTTTTATATTTGCAAAATTTGCAAAAATAGGCTGTGTGCCAACCCTTGGACTAGATCAATGCTCCTATTTTATAGTTGAGCAAACTGAGCCCCCGGAGAGGAAAGAATTAACATTTGCTGAGTGGCAACCAGGTGCTAGACGGTGGGCTTTTTGGTATAAATTACCTTCTGCATATTGGGCTAAGCACTTCAATGAAAATCACATTTAAGGCACTTAGATACCCTGGACACAGATATGTTCAAATTGTAATAGTATGTTCAATGTGCACTTAAAATGAGCAGGTGTGTGCTCAGTCCTGGATCCCTCTTTTTCACTTAGGCCTCATAGCAGAGTCCCAATTTACAGAGAAGGTCAGAGGCACAGTGGGGCACCTGGGTGGCTCAGTTGGTTAAAAGTCCGACTTTTGATTTCGACTCAGGTCATGATGTCAGGGTCGTGAGGTCCAGTCCCCGCACTGGGCTCCGCACTGGGCATGGAGCCTGCTTAAGATTCCCTCCACCTCTCATTGCTCTCTCCCCCCCTTCTCTAAAATACAAACACATTTTCAACCAGAGGTATGTGCTGGGATTTTCCTATAGAACATCCTCCACGCCAGATTCCTGCATTAACAAAACCCACCACATGTGTCTCAGGACACACACCTCCAGGAGTTAATATAGTCAGGCTGAGACGGGGCCAAGGGCAGACTGTACCGTCCCAGGAAGAGCCAGTAAATGGGTGCCCAGCCTATCAATCACTCATGACCACCACTCATCAGAGGAAACGAATAGGGGAGTCGCTGCTTCCTGGAGCATCCATTTTACTAGAATATAAGAAGACTCTTCAGGGAGGGGACTGTGATTTTTGGTTCTAGATAGTTTTGCCAAATGCATCTTTGCCATAAACATTTTCATTACGTATCTCCTTAGTGGTAAGGCAATTCAGCTGTAAAAAGTTTAAAAAAAAATCTGATTGACAGTTTGTTGATTTCATTTCTCCACCGACACAGTGCTCCCATTTGTGTATTCTATAAATCTCAGCCCTCCTAATGGTCTACACACTGGTGCAGAGTTTGGAACCCACATTTCCCACGGAACTTTACAAGGTCTATCAGGGGATATGGGACAATGTGCCAAGAACAAACAACGGTCTAGATGGCTTTCACAACGCAAATGAAGCTCAGTTACAAATACGCATCCTGGTATTTGGAAGGGGCTAGATACCTCTCTTAACAAAGGAAGAAATTTTAGTGAAAAAAGAAAAAGTGTGATGTGGAACGAGATGAACCAAGAAAAAAAAAAAGTATAATACTATGAATGAAAGACTTTGAAGTCAAGGGCTTAAGTACAGCCCCCCAAATAAAATCCACTGTTTCCATAGCATTACCGTGAATCTACACCCACTTAAAATGCACTCACATATTTTGTTATTTCGCAATAGAGCCGTTTTAATTTTGTTACTCATTTTTTATGTTTTATGGTGTCCTTAATGAATGCCCTTTTATTTCTCATGATTTTATCTTTTACAGCAAAATTGAGCTACGGCCAATTAGTTACATGGCAAAATATATATATACATGCTTGCAGTGAAAACACAGGACACGGTTCTTTTTTATATCATAAAAGGTTCGAACGCAGCGCAGAGTCAAATGCAAATCAGCCATAGAGGTTCAAGATAAAATAAAGCAATGCCAAAGTACAAGCATCCCTGGCCCACCTCCCCTGCCAGACGCCCCCACATACCTGCACCCCGTCCTCCTGGTGGGCTCACGAGATGGCAGGTTTTGAGGTCAGACTGGCCCCAGAGCTGGACCCTATCAACCCTCTGGCCTCTTGCTATTCAAGGCGTGGTCCTCTAAACAGCCTCCTAGCATCACCTGGGAGCTGATCAGAAACGTGAATCAATCTCAGGCTCCACCTCCGACCCATGGAATCAGAAACTACATTCTAACAAGAAAATCGCCCGGGATTTGCACGTGCAGTCAAGTCTGAGATGTGAGACTGCAGGCAACTCCTATTCATTCCTCAAGACCCACCTGGAAGCTGTGAAAAGTGAAATAAAGTGGGGTCATTTATGTCAAGGGATTTTCAAACAGAGCCGGGAGGCCATAAGGAGGTGGGCCTCATGCACGTCCTCCCCCGGTGGCACCATGAACCAGGCCAAACCACAACACCTGCAACTTGCTACAGCTTAAGAGATTTTGCTTTAAAACCGATTATATTCAGCCAAGATGAGTTTTCCGCCACCAACACCAATCAGAATTCTGACAAAAACCAGTGTTCTCTTTTATCTTTAAAAAGCCTTGACTTGTTCTGGAGATGGGTGGAGAGAAACACTATTTGGGTTCCTGCCCAAATCTGCGCTCCCCGAATCCCAACTGGGAGACCCCAAATAAATGTTTTGCTTTAGCTCTGTCTCTTCTCTTGGTCCACAAAGCTGTCCCCTGGATCCCCTAGGCTGGGTTAGGTGGCCCTCTATTTAGCAAGTGTCATACCCTTGGGCAGCTGCTTCTTTCCTTGGCTGGGACCCCAGTGACAGCAGGGACTGTGATCCCTCCCTCATTCTGACTCTGGTTATCAGAGGCTGCCACTTTGGTGAACCTTTTCAGTAGCAGGTCATCTACCAGCGTGTAATTCTCACACTAACCCTGCAGGATAGAAACCACCACGATCCCCTCTTAAAACTGAGGAAATTGGGCTGACAGGATTCAATGCATTGCTCAAGATGAACAAGGAACAGGCAGGGCAGGACTTGAACTTCAGGGCGTCTGAGACCAAGCCAGAGGGTGGCACCACCTGTCACAGGGCACACAGCAGGTGGGGAAGGATGGGTGGCAGGGGGGGAGACCCTGTGCAACGTATGGAACAAGGCACGGATGGATGCAAACACGCCAGCCCACAGTTCCTGAGAAGGAAATCAGCGCCTTGTACAGAGTGCTCGGGAGGTCCAAGGAAGCAGAAAATCTGAAATCTGAGTCCTTTTTTCTCTAGCTCATCCATGGTTTAGCAGTCCCCAAGCCAAGGCTTCCCTTAATCCAATTAAAACGGACTTGTTTATGCTTATCAGCTCTTTATTTGGTTTGTTAGAAACGTGCAAATTACCCAGAAGCCTCTTTGTCCCCTGAACCAAAAGGCATCAATAAAACTATTAAGTTAAATCCAATTAAATGCAGCTGCTGGAGCTGGAGTGCGGCAGAGCAGAACAGAAACGAGGGAGGGGCGGCCGGGATTTTGCTGGGAGAGAAGAACTCTTCTGGCCTCTTGGCTTATGTGGCTCCTCTCAAGCATCCCCTCAAATGTGGGCAGGGAAAGGGCAGAAAGAGCCACTACCTAACTGTGAGCCTGAGAGTGGACTTATAGCAGATCATATAATTATCCCAGTAACTCTGCAAGGTGGACCCAATGGACCCATTTTGCAGACGAATGAACTGAGGCTCAGAGAGGCAATTTGTCCAGAACGTCACACAGCTGGGAAGTGGCAGAGGCAGGATTTGAACCCTGATCTGTCTAAACCCTCTGCCTGGAATCTTGGAAAGCCAGATCTTATGGGGTCCTCAGAGGCTGTCCTGTCCAAGAGCAAGGCTCTGCAAACACACAGACCTGAGTCTCTGCACCTGTAAAATGTGCAGAACCATGCCGGCCGGCCGACCAGGGCTTGGGGAGGGGGTCTGTGAAATGCTGTGTGTCTTAAGCACCTTAGGCAAATAGTAGTACTTGTTATATGCTAACTTCTGATAACCACACTCTTGTCAAAACCCATCGTCTCGGGGCGCCTGGGTGGCTCAGCTTGTTAAGCGACTGCCTTCGGCTCAGGTCATGATTCCGGGGTCCTGGGATCGAGTCCCACATCGGGCTCCCGGCTCAGCGGGGAGCCTGCTTCTCCCTCTGATCCTCTCCCCTCTCATGCTGTTTCTCTCTCTTTCTCTCAAATAAATAAATAAAATCTTTAAAAAAAAAAAAAACCCATCGTCTCCCACTCTTCCGAAGGGAAGGCGGAGACCCAGAAAGGGAAGGAGACCTCAAGGTTACACAGAGACCCCGTAACAGAGCTGGGACTCAAACACGGGTCTCTTGCCCCCTGATTTAGCATCTCATTTCAGATCCTGAGCTGCCTCTCCATTTTGCAGATGAGACAACTGAGGCACACAGAGCAGTGGGCACTCAGTGGCCAAGGTCACCCAGTAGGGTGCTGAGCACAGGAGCTCCACAGCCACCGGGCCCCGGACTCAGGTCTTGGCACCCACTGTTCTTCAGCATTGCTTGGGCACGTACCTTGACCTCCCTGAGCGTCTGGTTCCTCCTCTTTAAAAGCGGGGCCCATCAGGCCGTCCCAGTGGACCTCCGGGGTGGTGTGAGGTCAAGAGGTGGTGTGAAAGCCCCGTGGTAGACAACGCAACTGCCTGTAGGCAGCTCTGCACACGGAGCGTTTAGAGGACGGCTTGCACATCTGTTCCTGTAGCTGCAACGGCCCCAGGTGGGTTCCTCATTCCTGGCAACCCTCAGACCCAGGGGCCACAGGCCGCTCTGGAAGGGAGGGCAGACGCCCAGGATTCCAGGCAACCCTAATCCCATTACAGATACACTATGAACCTTAGGGGATTGCACGAAGCACCACCCTCCCCACGGAGCTTTTCCAACCCCGTTGCTGGCCCATCCCCAGCTTCCCAGAAGTCTGGTGAGCAACTCGACATCAGCGAGCAGAAACAGGGCACAGGAGCTGCTCACAGCCGGGCCGACGCCCCGCCGGGCTGCCACGGCACAGCCTTCGACGTGCAAAGAGAAGCCCTCTGAAGTCAGACAAAGGTGGCTTCCACGCCCGTCTCCACCGCAGGTCCCGGCCGGGTCACCTTAGGCGGGTGACTCACCTCCTCCCCATCTGCGAGGCATGGAATCCTCATCAGTAACCACTGAAGGGTTGTTAATCCTCATCGTAATAGTATCATTCTGACTTTCTCATTCCAATTTTTAAGCCCCAAAGCCTGTTGGGAACAGCAGAAGGTATCGAGAAGTAATGGTAATGGGTGGCTTTTCTGGAAATTACGAAGAAGCTGTTCTTGTTAGTGTTCTGATGAGCCCGTGTGCAGGGGAAGAGGGCAGGCTCTGTTACAGAAGAGGGAGGATGGGGGAGGGGGATGCTCTGCGCTGCGGGGCTACGAGGGGTCATGCCGCAAAGCTATGGACTCAAGTCAGGCCACTGTCTCGAGGGAGGATTTTCCAATTTCCTTTATTCCCCTTCTCCGACTCACAAAAGCCGTGCCTGGAAGCCCAGCTCCCGGATTCTGCCCGGGCAAGCAGCTGACCCCCTTCCCTGTACAACTCTGAGGCTGACCACCGGATGATGGGAACGCAGAGTGCAGGCAGAGGAGAAGAAAAGCTGCTTCTTTCCCAGAACCAGGACTTGTAGAAGGGGAGAGGGATTCTGGAGAGAGGATTGGCCAGGCGTTTGCTTTGCTCCTGGTACACGGAGGATGCTCATCCCCATCCCAGCTGGGAGGATGGCAGGGCTCCGGGGCATCAGGGGTGGGGCATTTGCATGGGCGGGGGTAGAGGGGATCCAAGGGGAAACTAGTCAGCCACGCCCAGAGCCAGATCCTCTTTCCACGAGTTTCCACCTGCATGTGCGGGACACCTCTCTGCACCAGGAGGCAGAGGACCCTGGGGACCTCTGTGCTCTGCCAGGCTCCGGAGACATCAGAGCAAACCCTGCCCGCCATGTGCCCCAACAAGCCCAGGAGAAAGGCAGGTGAGGGCAGCGCCTGGGAGAGAATGACTATGTTTATCCAAGGGAGACTTAGCTCAGGAACCTGTAAAACTAACATTTGAACTAAAATGCTAAAACTGGCTATTTTCGTTTGCTAGGGCCGCTATAGCAAAGCACCACAGACTGGAGGGCACCGGAGGGCTCAAACAACAGGAACGTAAGGTCTCATAGTTCTGGAGGCTGGGAGTCCAAGGTCAAGGTGCCGGCAGGGTTGGCTCCTTCTGAGGCTCCTCTCCTTGGCTTGTCGATGGCCTTCTTCTGCCAGTATCTCTTCATATCACCTCCCTCTACGTGTCTGCACTCAAATATCCCCCTTTTCTAAGGACACCCGTCATACTGGATTAGGACCCACTCTAATGACCCGATTTTAACTCGATGACGTCTGTAAAGGGTCTGTCTCCAAAGCAGGTCACATTCTGAGGTGCTGGGAGTGAGGATGTCAACACATGAATTTTAGGGGGGCCCAATTCGACCCATAACATGGTGAAGCTTAATTTTTTGTTTTCTGGTTTTTGTTTTGTTTTCTGCCAATGTGGGGTGGGGGGTGGGAGGGGCTGGGAGAGACGTCATAAGTCAGACCACGAGGGCTACAAAGAAATTACCTTTTCTTCACACAGCCAAATTGTAGCAAGCATTCAATGTGCAACCCCAATATATAATTTAGGCAGATTTGCACAGTCTCCCAAATCACTGGCCTGGATTAAGCATGACCCCCCGAGATAACAAAACAAATGCAGTCTTGTAGCCCTGGTAAGAGGGAAAACTGGAATCGAACATTACAAAAGCGAGCTCTAGCAACTTTTTAAGCACATAATATTTTCCAGGTGCCGTGATAAGCTCTTTAAATGGATTATTTTATTGAATCCTCCTGTAGCCCTACAAGGCTTTTTCTATTACACTCCTGATCTCACAGATGGGTAAACGGGGTCTCAGAGAGCAACAGTTATTTGTCCTGATCAATCTGGCCCGAGTCCAGAGCCTGTATGTGAGGTCACTGCCCACCCCGCCGACCCATCTTTCCTGAGCCGGCTGACCTCTTCTTAAAGCCTCAAGAACTCTTCCCTCCACTCTGAGGGGAGATGAGAGTGCAGGGACCCCAGAGGCTGGGCTGGTGGGCAGAAAGCTCAGCTTAGATCTGGGGGCCACCCAGGGCTTGGGTTCTATAGTAGCTTCTCCTGGGAAAACCCATCAGGGGATGACAAAAACAACAAAAATCATACGTCTAAAAAGGAAACAACCTAAATGTCCATCAAGAGGAGGTTGGCTAAATTAACTGTGGGACTACCAGATCTGCCTGGCAACTTGAATAAGCAATGCTAGGGAACATTGGATGACCTGATTTAAAAAAAAAAAAGGACAAAAATGTTATAGAAGAGAATATATATACAAATCTTTTTTTGCTAGACTGATAGATATTGTAAGATAAAGAAAAACAGACTAGACTGTAGATGCTAGTAATGATGATACCTGGGTGATCTCTGGGATCGTAAGTGATTTTCCTTTGATTTTTGCTTGTTTATATATTTTAAGTTTCTTTTGCCAAAGATTATGCTTTACTTAATATAAAGAACAGGAAGGAATCATTACTCTCAAGGGATAAAGCACGCTCTTTCCTAAGAAATAAGCTCTTAATTTCTAAGAGCTGTCCCCCCCCCCCCCCCCCCCCCCCCCCCCCCCCCCGCCCAGGCCCCTCTGTAGTTTTAAAACGCTCCAATCTGAGAATTTCTGTTTCCCCAGGACAAGAAGGCAAATCTGCAGGCTGATCAACTTACATCTCCTGTCTCCTCTGTAGGAGACACCACTGGATGCCTGTCCCTAACCCCCACCCCTTCTTGGGGGTAGAGCCCTGATTGTGTTTGAATGTCCACTCCTCTCGCTTGTGGTTCCTGGGTGAATCCTGATTGGTCTAAGCCATCTCCTTTGCCTGCCAGCGATAGGTTCAGCAGTAGCATGTGACCCAGTTCTGGCCAATGAGATGCGGGGGGAGCATGCCGGGGGCTCTTGCAACATTCTGAAACCATCTCTCCCTTCCGCTTGATGTCACATACGTGGAAACTATCTTATGACCAGGAGGGATGTCATCCCGGGACAAACCCTAACCTCTGAAGATGACAGAGCAGAGAGAAGAGAACACTCTGGGCCCTTGACGTCATCACCCAACTGCTGAATTCCCAACCTACAGGCGTTCTCATCGCGTGAAGGAATGCGCTTTCCTTGTTGCATCAGACATTTTGAGTTGTGGTTTCTGTTACTTGCAGCCAAATGCATCCTGATTGCTGTAATCTTATTTCTTTCAGCCTTCACTTGGTTTATTTCACATGGTGAGTCCGAAGATGAATGCCAGCCAGCATGGATTATTAGGACTTTTATTTGTGTTATTTATATTGCCAGCCTTGGAAGATACACTGACTGTCTGTTTCTCTGCTTCTCAAGTTTACACGGATTGATGTGTCTGAACCAGACTGTGACAAAAGACTGAGCCATTGAAGGGCACCAAGGATCACATGCAAGAGCTGGGAACAAGATCACTGGGCATGGGGACCTCTGGGTTCCTGTCCTGGCTCACCCTGATGGATTGTGGGACTAACCTCCCTCCCCTGGACAGGGCTCTGACTCGACTGACCATAAGGACCTGGTCATCTGACATATTAAGACTGAACAAGCCATTTCCATCGATCTATCTGCATCCTTGACGATGCTGCGGCCAGGGGATCAGGACGAGGCTTACAATCCGGGATCTAGAAAAGGTGACATTTCAGATGAAAACCCTATTGATCCTATCGTGGGTCTGGGAGGGGGCCGTGGAAGCCATTCCATTCCCAATTTCATGTTCTGTCGGTCTGCCCCAGCTCCTGCAAGTCCAGCTCGAGCATGCCATTCTCTGGGGTTAAGCAGTGCCATCTCCCTGCTGGTCTTTCAAAGGAGGGAAAGAGCTGGGGGATCAATCACTGTCCTATTCTGAGGAGTCAGGGAGTGGAGAGCAGTTGCTGACAGCGGCTTCCTGGTTCCCAGAATCGATCTCAGTTCCCAGCCAAGATGTGAGTTTTCTCTCTCTAACTCCCGAGAGGTTTGAGGCGTTGCAACAGGAAGCTTTTCTCTCCATTCCGTACCGATTCCTCTGTACGTAGGTTCTGTAACTCAAGAAGCAGCATGCCTAGTGGAGGAGTAGAAGAAGCCACAAAGCTCTCCAGACGTGGGTTCAAATCCCAGCTTTTGTACATACTAACGCGAGATTCACGAACGTTAGGGCGGTGCCTGCTGAGGTGTCCCCAGAGCCCAGCACAGTCCGGGGCACATAGTAGGTGCTCAACAAAAAATCAATGGGTGGCTATCAGTGTGGTTCTGGGAAACGTCCTTGACCCCTTTGAACTTCAGCGTCTTCATCTCTGAAGGGAAGGTGGTTTTTGCCAGCAGGTTTTTAATGAGGATGAGACGAGATGATGGATGTGGCGTGGCGTCTGGCTGCTTGTCACAGTGCCTGAAATGCCATCACAAGTCAGTCCTTCCCAGTCAAGCACTAGGGTCTCGGCCGTGGCCTGGGCATCATAGTAAGCTGCCTGCCATCAACCAGGGGCTCGCCAGCTATTACCACCCACCAGCCACGGCGGAGAGCCCCCTTTCCCACCTCCCCGTGTGTGTGTGTCCTTCCTCCACAGCTCCAACGTCTGGGCGCCAACCAGAAACTCAGTCAATCATCCCGATATTTGCTGCATGGGCGCCAGACAGCTGCATGGTGGAAACCAGGGAAAAGAAAATCCTGGGGTCCACCTCTGGGCTCCAAGGGTCCTCGAGCATCAGGTGTCTAGCTGGACTTTCTGCTGTGGCTTCGCCCAGTGCCCACCACAGACCTGGCGCCCGGCTGATTGCTCCATGCATGATTTCTAAGTGGAAGGATAAACACAGGAAGTTTGTGGTTGTGGTTGTACCAGCCAAATCCTTAACAGAGTCCTGGTCCGGAAAAGAACTACAAAACAATGCGGGGGGCGGGGTGTGGTGGGTGGGAGGGGAGGCATCTGGTTCCTTTATTTTCAGGCTGCAATTAATCAGACAAAGGGGAAAGGAAAAGGCCAGGGGAGATAAAAGCACTGAATGGAAACCTCCTCGGTTTGGGAGCACTCCTGATGGTACCGGGGCAAGACCTCCGCGCTGGCTTCTCTGCTTCTGAAGCAAGCGAGCCCGGGTTGGGGCAGGGAGGGCTCAGTATCCACGTCTGTGAAATGGGCGATAGTCCCCTCCCGCAAGTTTCCTTGGGATAGGAAAAAAAAAAAAAAAAGTGAAAACACTTTGGAAACGGTGTATTGTAATAGCGATCGTCTTGAAACTCGATGATGGTGATGATTTGATCAAAGGAACGTCCGTTTATGGTTATTTCTCCATTTGTACAGCAAAGGATCGTGAGCACATTTCCTGGGCTAAGCTCCGCTCTGGGTGCCGAGGATTCAGAGTTGCACCAGACAGACGAGGGTTCCTCCGCCTAGCAGAGGGACAGACTGAAGGCAGCTAAACACAAACACACAAACTTCTTCCAGATGGCAGGAAGTAGTGTCAGGGATGGAAAACAGGAGATCTGATAGACAGTGAATAGGGACGGGGCTGCTTTATCTGCAGGGAGGGGTCAGAGGGGTCAGGAAGGGCCTCACTCAGGAGAGGGTGGGACTGGAAAGAGGAGGGGGGCCCGGTCATGACATCAGTGGTCTGGGAACAGCAAATACAAAGGCAGGGAGGGACACCTGGATGAGGAGCAGCACGAGCTGAAGATGGAGGAGGCAGTGCCGATCCTCTAGGACTTCGCAAGCCCCATCCTACACATCTCAACTCAAGCGTCTCTTCCCCAAGGATGTTTCCCTGGTCTTTGGACAGGCTCAAGGGGTTTGGATTGCTGGGCTCTGTGATGGAAGCTCACTCCCGCTGCTTCGTGGAGGGTGGATTGTGGGGGGCAAGGCTGGGAGCACGGAGACCAGGGAGGAGGCTGACGTACTTCCAGATGAAAGTGGGTGGTGTATGCGAGCCCGGCACCTGCTAAGTGCTTATGTGTGACATCTTGAATCCTCGCGGCAACCCCGTGAGCTGCAGATTCTTCTTATACCCATTTTACAGATGAGAAAACTGAAGCTTTGGAGATGATGACCTGCTTGTCCAAGTCATAGAGCCTTAACTGAAGCCCTAACCCTAGCCAATGTCAGTGGTGGAACTGGGATTCAAGCCCAAGCCTTCTGACACCTGAGCCCACATGACCCTGTCGTAGCCATCAAAGGCTATGGGGACAGGGCTGGGGTGACCCCTGGGAAGGCTCAGTCCTTCCTGAGATGCTGCCTCCCTGGATGGACACTGCTGAGACTACGTAATCTCCCCCTGACTTGCTCTCTTGAATCTGATTCTGTTCAGAGTGCCAAAGGGAGTGGGGAGTCCCTCCTGCAGGCACCATGAATTAGTTCATAAATTTTACATTTTAAAATTTATTTTTCAAAATACTTTTATTGAGGCCTAACTTACTATAGTATAAAGTGCAATAATCATATACATATAGACAAATGATGGATGGTTTGATGAAGATAGCCACGTACCTACCACCTAGATCCAGGTAGAGTGCCTCGTCTCCCCTATGCAGGACAACTGTGAGGGATAACAAACACGGCCTGTCTCTGCCCTGTACCAGGGTTTCCCAAGGTTCCCTGCTTTCCCTTTATAGGATTCCGCTGGAAATGCCCCAATGACGACCCCCCCCCCCAGATCCCGGACAGGGGTCCTTCGGGGCAGCTCAGTACCAAAGCCCTTGCTGACAAACTGGCAGCTCGGTGAATGCCCAGGTCTGTTCTAGAACAGCGGTGCTCAGAAAAGTCGCTCACGTGGGCATTTTCCCATGCATCTCATGTCCCAACAGTCAGGGAGGTGGGAGGTCCCATTCTGATCTGCAAAGAACCTCAGTTTCACCGTCTGTAAAAGGAGGGGGGGATGGGAAGGGATGTGGTTTTTAAGATTCCTAGGGCTGTGAGGAAATGACAAGCCCATCCAGACACTGTTTCCTTCCTCCGAGAGGAAAAAGCAATCCGTCAGATCCCCCCCACCCCGGGTTTCCACCTCCTTAAAATCTGACACCGGGCAGAGAGTGTATGCTTGCCTCTCTCCAGGGAGGAGTCTCGTTAGAGGACAGTCTGTGTTTCCAAGTTGCTTTCGAGTCAAACACACTTGGGTTGGAATCCTAGCTCTGTCACTTATTAGCTGTGTGACACTGGGCAAGACACTGAACCTCTCTGAACCTTCATTTCCTCATGGGGAATGGGGATAGGGATGGCTGCTACCACAAAGTTCGTCCTAAGGATTCAACGAGATAATGAAACCAAAGCACATGGAGGGTACCCAAGCCCCGGGCATGCTCAATTAATACGACCTACTATTATTGTTATGGGTCGTGCTTTCTTGAGGCTTTGGGCCCAAGATAAGCATCCAGTGCACGTGTGCTTCCTCCCCCCTTGACTACCTGTCTCCTTGCCCACATCTGCCCGTTGACCAGGCCTTTGGGCAGTAACTGGCTGCCCCCCGGGGGGAGAGACTTCTGGAAGCTCCCCGGGACAGAGCTCAGGTGACCTCCAAAGTCAAACCGTAGTCCAGGCACTTAGCATCTTGTCTGCATAAATTCCCCCCAGCCGCCGCCCACAAGTGCACATTAATACGCCTCCGTTCCTCTTAGATTAATATATGTATTATTTATAGGGCTTTATTATGTGCTCAGAGGGCTCCCCTGAGAAATGTAATTGTGCACTGGGAGGTAAATTTGAATAATATTTACAATTAATTTCCATCAATAAAGCAACGCACCGAGGGCTCTGTGCAGCTGAAATGGGCCCTGGGTTGGCTTCCCACTAACCGCTCCCCTGAGAAAGCTTGGGTAGCTTTTAAGTATCTCTTGAATAGTCCACTTCTCTCGAGCTCTCCCTCTGCTCCCATCCTCCTGGCTTCCCCTTTGGCCCTTCCCATCCTGCCCTGCCCAGAGCAGCCCTGGGCATTGGGCATCACGGCAAGATGCTGATCGGAGCGTGGCCTGCCCTGCCCACGGCCTCCCCTGCGCTCTTCTCCATCCTATCTGTTGTGGGCTCACTCTACTCCCTCGGCCGCAGCCCTCATCCCCTTCAGTCCCTCGCCATCACTCTCTCCTCCCACGCTGTTCCCGCCACCTGGAGCACCCTCTCCCGCTCCCCGCCCCCCCCCTCCTGCCACAGAATCAGCACCTACCCATCCTACACATCTCAACTCAAGCGTCTCTTCCCGGAGGAGGTTTCCCTGGTCTTTGGACAGGCTCAGATCTCTCTATAATAGGTGTGCAGCGCTTAGCGCGGCAGTTTTCTATTGAGGGTGTGGTTTTTAAAAAACTATTGGCTGTGTCTCCCACTAATCAATGAAGGAGCTCCCGAGGACAGAGGCTGTGTGTGCCCTGCTCACCCTTGCATTCCCAGTGCCGACCACAGCAGTGGCAAAGAGAAGGTAGTAAATAGATTTCTATGGAATGGATGAATGGGTGGGTATAGAAATGGTTACGTGAATGGCTGGATGGGCGGGTGGGTAGATGGATGTTGGGGTGGATGGGTGGGGTCTATCTTGAGTCAGTTACTAACAACCTGCTGTCCTTGGCGGCTAGGAAATTGAAATAAGTGGAGGGGATGCTTTTCAAAATGCAGATTCTGGGGCGCCTGGGTGGCTCAGTCGTTAAGCGTCTGCCTTCGGCTCGGGTCATGGTCCCAGGGTCCTGGGATCGAGCCCCACGTCGGGCTCCCTGCTCGGCGGGAAGCCTGCTTCTCCCTCTCCCACTCCCCCGGCTTGTGTTCCTGCTCTGGCTATCTCTCTCTCTGTCAAATAAAAAAATAAAACTTAAAAAAAAAAAAAAAAAAAAACCCGCAGATTCTTTGAAGTCCTAAATTTGGGGACTGGCAGGGAGTTTCGGGCTTCCTCCTGCTGCTGCCTCCCAGCACTGCTGTGTGACTTTGCACAGCACGCTGCACTTCTCTGAGCCTGGCCTGCTGTTCTGTGAGGTGGAGGAAGGCAAAGGGGTTTTGGGGGGCAGGAACGTCCAGCTCAGCGCCCCACTCTCACCTCAGTCTCTTTATTCAAAAGCAACTTTGTCCTTAGAGGAAGAAAGCAAGCAAGCCCCCCTCCTGAATTATTTCGTGGTTGGACAGGCAGCTTCCCGGTTCCTCCTGGTCCTGGATACCATGCCCCAGCAGGAATTTTCCAAATTCAGGGTTTGGCAACCACAGGCCCCGGGCACCCCAGCTCCCCCAGAGCACCACATGCTAGGGAGGAATAGGAGAGAGGAGGGCCAGGGAACCACGGATCACTTCCATCCAAGCAAATACCGAGTCCGTTTGCCCCAAAGGGCCGCTCTCAGCTCCCTCATCTGTAAAACGGGAACGGCCCTCATGGCTCTCACTGCTGGGTTCTCTCCTCTCCCAGCCAGCCTGGCCCCTAACCCTGCCAGAGCCAACTCTGGGGGCAGGCTTAAGCCACTCCTTCCTCATTCCTCATCTGGGTCACTGTCCCCTCCTGAGCCCCTCCCCCTTGTCCCCTTGCTGTCCCCCCTCCCCCTTTCCCCTCCCTCTCTCTCTCTCCTTCCTCCCATAGGCTGAAGAAGCTAGGAGCTCGGGCAGCAGACCAGGTTCAAAGCCCAGCTCCACCATTTACTGGCTGTGTGACCCAGAGCAGGTGGGGTCTGCAGTCGGAACCTCCTTCTTCATCACCCGTGCAGCTCTGATAGTCCTCTTCTCATTTTGAGGGTCTGATGGGATCATGAGCCTGACACATAGCACTTGCTTAATAAATGCCAGACCCCTTTGCTTTATCTCTATTCTGCATTTCCTCTGTGCTTCCCTCCCCCCTCCCTCTCAAACCCCACCTTCTCTGCGTGTCCCTGGGCCCGCTTCCCCGTCTGCCCTCGGCCCACCCACCCCACCCAGGAAGCAGCACTTGGACGCCCCATCAGCCAGGTCCTGGCCCCGAAGGGGGGGGGCGGGCCTCTCAGGCACAAAGCACGTTGGCTGCCTGTGGAGTAATGCAGGTGCACACTCTTTGTGAACCACAGGACCTTTGTATGTGTGACCTGGGAGATCCTCTGAAGAAGCTGCAGGGACAGGATTCAGGAGGATGTCATGGTTGCATTTCAGTATTTAATGAGAAACTCCTGGCGGGGCAGCCAGGAAGAGGCCTGACCCTAAGGAGGAAACAGCTGGTTTGAATTTTACTCCTGTTCATCAGCTTTTCCAAGGACAAAATGATTTCCTGGCTCCCCGGCCTAACCCGGCCGGCACGCAGCCCAGGAGGAGCGAGGGCCTGAGCCCGAGCGAGCAGCACCTGGGGGTCAGAGCCTGGGTGGCTGAGGACCGTCTCTGGGGCCTGACGTCCCATGCAGTCTCGTGCCTTAGCCACTTCACCTTTGCCGCTGTGGTGGGAGGTGACAGGCGCACTGGGCAATCTTGCAAGCTCCGTTTTTTGCTCTCCGATGGCCCAAGTTTAGATTTCCTGAAGCACTGGACGCCCAGACTTGGGGTCAATTCCGAGCTGCCTCATCATAAGCACAATGACCCACGGAGGGAAGGAACAGTCTGTCTCTTAATGAGGTGTGATTTCCAAATAGCCCATGGCCTCGGGAACGTGCCCAGCGCTGTGTAGACATTACATCTGTTCATTGCGTCTTGTCACGGAATTGGCTTCACAACAACACTTGGAAGACAAGAGAATGTGGAGGGCCAGAGGGCCCACCAGTGACGGCCTCTGTCCCCCCACCGCCTTCCCTGGAGGTCTCAGGGGGGTGCAGCAGATGGGAAACATGGTGGGCACGAGTGGACGGGCATCAGGGGACTGGAGGCCAAGTGTACTTTCTTTGCCATGTTGGGTCATTTTGGAAAACTATTTGCAAGGCTGGCTTATGGGCTAGTAAGAGGTTTATATTAATCTGCTGAGGAATCAATGTTTATGGTCAAAACCCCAAGCGTCTCTCAAAACCCTGATTCTGCAGCTTTCTTTGAGCCAGGCAGACCTAGTTTCAAATCCAGGTTCTGGCAGAGGCCTGCTGGACGCCCTCAGGGAAGTTACTTAACCTCTCTGAGCTTCAGCTATCCCTCATATATAGAAGGGCAGTACTAACTGTACGGAACTCAGGCCTGCCAGGGGGAATACACGAGATAATACATGGACAGTGTTTAGGGTAGGGGGTGCTAATAAATGCAGGCTATCATGAGAGTCTAGAATATTCTCAATGGATACATTCGTCATTAAAAAAACAGAGGATCTGGCGCCAGACAGAGCTGAGTTCACATCTTAACTCTGCTTCTGGCTAGTCGCGCGGCGCTGGGTGAGTTACTCCCCGCCCCACCCCCACGGAGCTTCGGCTTTGTCATCTCTAAGTGGGACAATGACACTG
Source organism: Neomonachus schauinslandi (assembly GCF_002201575.2). Lineage (NCBI taxonomy): Eukaryota > Metazoa > Chordata > Mammalia > Carnivora > Phocidae > Neomonachus > Neomonachus schauinslandi. The sequence goes on from NC_058416.1 coordinate 74,410,516, forward strand.
CAGCCCAGGAAGGTGTCAGTCCTCGTTGAGAAAAGGCAACAGGGCTGCATGTGGAGGGGCTCCATGCCCGTGGCGTCCCCACGGCCTGTATCTCAGCGGCATGCGACAAGGGCCCAGCCTGCAGGCTCTGCTGAGTTCAGTGACGGAGCCCTTGGACCTTCTCTTCAACCTCCAGGCCGCTCCCAGGTTGCTTCCTGAAGCTGATTTTGGCAAGGCTTTGAGGAAGCTGAGGAGGAGGACAGGCCCTCCTTCCCTGGCCCCCTGACCTGGCGTGCTTAATTCTGAGCACTGGCAGTCAGAGCCGGTGGACCAGGGAAGGAAGGGACAGTCCCCGGGGACGGGGTGGAAGCTGTGGGTGACGCTGCCCGCCATGACCCAGACCCCAGGCAACAAAGGCAAGGGGAGAGCGGGGGCCTGGGGCGAGGGGCTGGCACCACCCCCATCCCCCAAATAGCCGCCGCCCCCAAAGCACCATCACCCTGGGAAGTTCGAGGGTGAGCACCTTCAGGCTGCCTCCTTTGAGGGCCGTAGCTCGCCTCCCTCCCCCGCCTCCCCCAGGCCCCAGGTCCTCACAGAGTCAGTCCAGACGGTTGAGAGGACACGGCATGCCCTGTCCACCGGGCCACTCGAAGAAAGGAGTTCCAGGCCCTGGGCTCCCAGCTCAAAACACGGGTCAGCCCCGGGCAGACTACAGCGGGCATCAGTGGGTCCTGAAGAGGTTTCTGCCGTGGTCTTGAGAAGGCAGAGCTCGGGGCCTCCAAGGCCGGAGTGTCTGTCCATCGGGCTTCCCAGATGAGCCTCAAAGCATGCTGGTCTCCCTCTCGTTCATCGACGACATCTTGGTAAAGCTCCTGTGGCTGGGGTAGGAGGAGTGGCCCGTGTCCTCGCTCAGAGCGTTGACCAGGCGGGAAAAGAGGGCCACCTTGAACTTTCTGAAGTCCTGGCCCATGAAGACGTACAGAATGGGGTTCATGCAGCTGTTGGCGATGGCGATGGCAGTGGCCAGGGGCAGACCCAGGCTGAAGACGGAGCCGGGCATGGCGGCGTGGTGGAGCTCCAGCAGGTAGAGCGTGTGGTAGGGACACCAGCAGAGGAAGAAGGTGATGATGATGGTCACGATGATCTTGAAGGGCTTCTTGGTCTTGGCCAGGCGGTTGCGCCGCAGCTTGCAGACGATGGTGAAATAGCAGGCCGTGATGATGAGCACGGGGACCAGGAATCCACAGAGGAAGCGGGTGACGGTCACCACCATGTGCCGGCCGAAGCCCACGGGGTCCAGGCGGGTGTGAGCGGGCCACGGGGCAGAGCCGGCCGCGGACAGGCTGAAGTTGTTAAAGCAGGATATTTTCCCATGCACGCGGGCCGTGTCCCGGAAGACCAGGGACGGAGAGCTCAGGAAGAAAGCCAGGACCCAGATGACCACACAGGCCACGTAGGCCAGCCGCACGCTGCGGTGGTTCTGCGACCAGACGGGGAGGAGCACAGAGATGCAGCGGTCAAAGCTGATGACGGTCAGCAGGAAGACGCTGGTGTACATGTTGTGGATGAGCAGGAAGTTGCTGATCTTGCACATGGCCGTCCCAAAGACCCAGTGGTAGTCCATGGCGGCGTAGGCGATGTGGATTGGGAGGAAGATGTTGAACAGGAAGTCCGCCACGGCCAGGTTGAGGAACCAGACAGTGTTCACCGTCTTCTTCATCTTAAAGGTGGCGATGATGATCACCAGCCCGTTGCCCAGGATCCCGAGGAAGCAGACGATGCTGTAGACCACCACCAGGAAGATCCTGGCCACCTTGCCTTCCAGGGGAGAAGACTCCTCCAAGACCATGATGGGGTCAAAATCATCCGAGTAGTCATCGTAGGCGAGGGAGGTGTTGTAATCCTCGTCGCCCATTCTCTGCGAAGGGAGACAGGGGTCAGTGGGGGAAGCGTGAGGGGACTGGCTCTAAGAGCTTGGCCAACACCAGCAAGGCCGACAGGGTTCTGCCTGACTCTGAGCCAGGCCAGTTTGGTATCTTGACGGCTTAAGTACTTACTTAACTACAAACCCCATTTTACAGACGGGGAAGCTGAGGTGGAGAGAGCCTAAGTCACTTGCCCGAGGTTATACAACGGAGAAGAGGTGGAGCCAGGAGCCACACCCCTCCTTCAGAGTCTGTTCTCCTGACAACCCTGTTTTGCTGCCTCTCTGGGACCCCCCCCCTTCCCCTTAGTCTAGTGAGGGAAACGAACATTCGTCAGATTCCTCAACTCGTGGTAAAATCGCAGTGATGCTCGGTGCAATGAAGGAGGGGTGCGGTAGTGCTGGGAACTTGGTTCCGGCCATGTTTCCCAAACCCTGTGCTGGCATTCTCCAAGTGCTCCCACCTCGTCACGGGTCCCCCACCAGTGCCCTTTGGAGACATTTGTTCAGACCACAGAAGCCCCTCACCGTTCACTGTTCGGGTGTCCAAGGCTCTCCGATGGGGGTCCTTGGCCAGTCAGTCCCTGGGCACAGCTAGAAACACCTGCAGGAGAGGATAGAGAGGTAGCGGTTGGATCCAGGGATAGAGCCAGAGATCGGATCTGTTGTCACCGCTCCCAGTTTACAGAGGAGGAAGCAGAGGCTCAGAAAGGCTAAGTGATGCCCAAGGGCAGAGGCTGGGGAGTGGTGGAGCCCCTCGAACCCAGATGAACTGCCGGCGCCTTCATCCCAACCCCCGCCCCACCCAAGCACATCCAGAGGAGGGCCTGCATCAGGGGCAGGGGCAGAGGAAGGCACGGGAGGAAGGGGGGTGCGGCGGCGGGGGAGTGTGCGGATAGCTCCATGCGAGTCTGCTGCCAGGACAGCCCCAGAAAGCACCATTCCAGTAACTGGGACAACAGAAGAGGAATGGCCCTGAACACCCACTACGCCCCTCGTTTTGTCTTCCCAGGGCCTCTTTGAGGCGGGCGTGGTTACTCCCGTTTTGGATCTGGGGAACCGAGGCCCAGAGAGAGAAGCCTCCTTCCCCCTGGGCGTTGCCCGGGCCTCGTGGGGGCTGTGGATCACATGCAGACCCGCCGGCGCAACAGCCTGGGGAGGAGACGGACACGAATACATTCACTGAGCACCTACCATGTGCCAGGCAACTTAAGTGGTACTTGGGCCAATTCCCAGAACCACCTTGTTGGGGATTTTCCCAATCTAAGGAGGAACGCACTGAGATTCCGGGGAGTTGGCAAGCTTGGGAGGTCTTGGAGGCACGCCCACGGGCATGGTTCAAACCCAACCTCGACCATCTGCCAGCTATGTGGCTTTGGATCCATGACTCCTCTCTGAGCCTTTGCTTCCTCATCAATAAAATGGGGATACTCACTCCTTCGCAGAATGGATGTAAAAATCGCAGGCCCTGGCAATATGGCGCATCGGTTCCGTGCTGGCGCATAATAAACCCTCAAAAAGTATTTGTGATTCCGTTAGGGCCCGGGTTGAGGGGGGCGGAAACCGCTGAATTCCAAGATGGGATTTGAACACGGGGCTCTGACAGCCCTACGCCCAGGCACCTTCCACCACCCAAGCTCTTCCCATCCTGACACATGGGCTCCAAACCAGATGTTCAGCTCTCGAGACTGCCAATCAAGGCTTCTTTATAAATAACTCAACTTCCACTGTGGAAATGCACTGCTGGTCCTTAATGGGCTTGAGGTTGTATTTTATGGCAGAAAAGTCATCTTTCGCTTTTATTAAATAAAAGCCACTTGGACAAGCCCCTTGAGCATCACTCTGGGTTCAAGGGACTCAGAATTCAAGTGTCACCCCACTTGGGTATCATCCTACTTCTGCAGGCTGGGAAGATAGTCCCAACGTGCCCAGTGAGGGGTCCCCCAGGGCTTCCTGTGGCCCCTGGAATGCAGAGAGCACATGGGAACAGCATGCCCCACCCCCATAACTGGGGGGGAATATGACTGGTGGTCATGACCAGATCTGCTGAACAAGGGCTCTCACCATCCCTACGTGCTGCCCCTGAAATCATGGTCCGATGACAGGCACCAAGCATTTCCTTGAGAACAAAATGACCATGTCCTCATTCCCTACGCTGGGCCGTGCAGGCCGCAGGGATGAGGAAATGGTTTCCATAGGGTCCCTTCCCACAGGAGCTCACAGCCAGTCACAAGGCACAGGACAGAGGTGTGCTGGGGCCGGAGCAAGGCCAGGAAGCCCGAAGCAGGCTGGAGAGGGGTGTCCCCCAGCCTGGGCATCAGTCCTACACTTCTTGGGGCAGGCAGGATAGTCTCCCCGGGCCCAGCATGCCTCCTTCATTGGCCGTCGGCGGCGGGGTGGGGGGGTGTCTGAGCCCCAAGAGGAGAGTGAAGAGGAGTGGGGATCCAGCACTTTGCACAGCGTCTGCAGAGATGCCCTGGACACAGATAACGTCACATCTGGCTCTCTGGCTGGGCCGGGAGCAGCTCGGGGTCAGAGGCCATGTCTTCTCATCTGTGAGCAGGGCGGGGGGTGGGCAGGCTGAGCCAGCACAAAGTGGCGCTGACATCCTCTGGTCGTGTCCATCCGTCCACCCCCTCAGCCGACTAGGAATCAAGTGAGTCAGTGTCCCCAGTTGGCTTGTGCCCTCCCCCGAGCCCCTCGGCCCTCCCGGGAGAGCGTTTCATCACACGCCCGCCCTCGGCCTGTCCCGACCCACATCCCTCCCGCCTGAGCCCGTTTCTGCGCAGTACAGCGGAGGGGTAGAGGACACAGATGCTGGGGCCTGGCCAGGCTGCCAGCTCCCAAATCCTGGGTCTGCACAAAACTCCTGTGAGCACGGGCAAGTCAGTTAGCTTCTCTGCACCTCAGTTGTCTTATCTGTAAAATGGGTGTGATCCTCACAGTCTCTAACTCATGGGATGGCTGTGAGGCTTGAAAGTCACGTGTGAAGTTCTTAGAACGGGCAAGCACTATGCTGTTCCCATTTTTGCTGTGCCCCAGGATTCTACTCTTAAGGCCCGCCTAAAATGAACTTGGCCTGGGAAGGGAGGAGGGGCTGGGAAGGCCACAGGACCAGTGAGTCCTGCCCACTTATCTCCCCACTTCTGGGTTCAAGGGCGGAACAAGGGTGACACAAGCAAGGATTTTGCTTCTCTAAGCTCCTCTAATCTCTTTGCCTCGCAAATAGGGGTAAGAATGCCTCCCTCGTGTTGTTGGGAAGGTCAGGTGAAGCGACAACGAACCCTTGGCCAACTGTAAATTAAAAAGAGCTATAAAGTTCTAGTTATTTGTGTTCCTTAAACAAGTAATCAGGAAGCTCCTGAAGAAAGTATAACTATAGATCCATTGTATGTGTATATACACATAGCCAATATTTATTTGAGTGCTCACTATATGCCCAACACTGCTCGGCCAGGCTCCATGCAATGCTCCCGACAGCCCTGAAGGGGTAACTTTAACTTGCAGGTGCAAAAAATGGAGGTTCAGAGAGGTGAAGCAACTTGCCCAAGGCCACACAGGTGGGAAGTTCGGACCTCCAAGGACCCCAAGTGAGCAGTGTCTTGGGCTTCCCCTGCTTCCCTGAGGGATTAAGCGGTCCCCAGTCCCGCCACTCACCCCTTGGAGCTCTTTAAGCCTTAGCTTTGAAGCCCGAGAGCTCAGACCTTCGTCACATTCTTGATCCTCCTACAGAGCTGCCTTCCCTGAGCCACCTTGCCAGGTTCCCCTTCGTCTTTCCTTCAAGATGCTTAGACTCGGCTCCACGTGAAAATCATACCTGCAATGCCATGTGTATCCCGGTCCGTGAGCCATGGCCCACCCACTGCCTCTCTCGGGTGCCCTCTGTGAAGGCCCCTGCTCAGTGGGAAATGCCCAGGAGAATTCAGGGTAAAGAACAACATTGCTTCCCCTGAGACACTGGACTGTTTCCTCATTCTTAATAATTCAAGTTCAACAACTGATCACATTTCCCTTTTTGACGTGGCCACAAGGAAGCTCAGAGTCACATTTGCAGGTCAAAGGCAGCAACGGCATCCACGCTGCTGCCTCCCCTCAGCCTTCTGCACTGGTTCCGGCTGCTTCTTAGGTCTGCAGAGAGTTATACTTTCCACTGGTTTCCGGGTGATAAATAATGATTGATTGGGTGCACACAAGAGCCCAAACGCTATATAAATACTTTCACTGCACTAGCTCACACGTCCCCAGGAAGCCCCGGGAGTGGTGCTGCTGTGACTCCCCCATGTGAAGGCGAGGGAGCGAGGCTATTGTCGAGGCTGGTGACCAATTCACACCCAGGATGATCAGACCTTGAACCCTGCTCTTAACCACTGTGCTTTCCAGAAGGCGGAGCACCTCTTGCTACATCTGTCCTCACCCCTCCTCATGCACTAGGGCGTCCAGCTCCATCTTCCCGGGCACCTACACATTGCTCTCCTTTTCCTAGCCCCTCAAGGAGTCCACCTTCCCCAGTTCTCAGGACCAGTGACCCTGAGCTTACACCCATTTGGAACACCTTGAGCTGGGCTGCTCTGAGACTGCTAAGACAGACTGCCCAGGCCACGGAGACAGCACCCTGCCTCGGCGCCCCCTCCTCCCTGGCATCCCCTCCTGGAGACCTACAGGAAGCGCACAAAAGAAAGGATGGCTTTCTTTTCCTTTATGGCCTCAGCTCACCCTCCCAGCAGCCCTGAGAAGCAGGCAGGACAAGTGTTATCATCCCCATTTGGCAGGTCCCAAAACAGAGGCCCAGAGGAGAAGCAACTTGTTCAGGTGTGGTCTTGGACCTCGCAGCCTCCAGAACTGTGAGAATGAAGGTTTGTTGCTTCAGCCCCACAGTCTCGGGCATCCTGCTACAGCAGCCTGGATGGGGGCTGAGCCCTCTCGGGGGCTCCACTGCGATCCCAGCGCAGCGGGGCCGATCCGAGGACTAATCCCCAGGCTGCTGTGAGGCTTGAGTAGGTGGGGTGTGTTTTGGGGCACTTGGGCGCTGCCTGGGGCACGAAAGCTCACCACTGTAACTAACAGAGCACCTCCCGTGTGCTGGACAGCAGGCCACACACTTCACACCCGCCTTACGACAGCCCTCTGCGGCCGGGACATGAGTGTACCCATTTACAGATGGGGACACGGAGGCACAGGGAGGTAAAGTAAGGTCTGTGAAGCACTGTACACACACCCTGTAGAGCCTAAGGCCACTGTAGTCTGTCACTGTTGCTGGTGTTTGTGGGGTGGGGGTGGGGGTGGCCAGAATCAGCATCCTCTAGAGTTTTCTATCGGTACCCACTTCTGACCCCACTCGTCCCTTCATCTCCACTCTGGCCAGCGCCCAGTCCTCTCCCTGCGATGCTGACCAAGTCCTACCCGCTGCCCCCCCAGCACCCCGAAAAGGCCTGCCGGACGGCAGACGCTCATTCTTCACCAGTCCCCAGCTCAGTGCCTGGCACAGCCCAAGTGCTTAAGAGGTACGTGTGGTATTCATTACCGGCTTCGTCATTTACCAGACACTTCTGTGTGGCAGGGGCCAAGCCCGTCAGAAATGCTGTCCCGGGTAACAGTCCTGCAAGGAGGCAGGTGCCCTTCTCCCCCGAGGCTTTGGGAACATGGCACGTCTTGCCTACCGTAGCAGTCGGCTCGGGCTGCTGTAACGAAGGACCCCAGGCTGGACGGTTCAAACAACAGATGTTGATTTTCTTACAGTTCTGGGGGCTCGAAGTCCAGGATCGAGGTGTTGGCAGGATTGGTTTCTCCGAGGGTCCCTCTCCCTGGCTCATACACAACTACCTCCTCCCTGCGTCCTATATGGTCTTCACTCTGTGTGGGTCTGCATCCTGATCTCTTCTTATAAGGAGCCCAGTCAGGAGGGATTGGGGTCCACCCTAATGACCTCATTTTACCTTAACCACCTCTTCAGAGGCCCTGTCTCCAAATACAGTCACATGCTGAGATATTGGAGGTTAGGACATCAAGATACAAATTTGTTGGGGGGGGATACAATTCAATCTATAACACCTACACGTTGGCATTATTGTTATAACCTAGCACTGCTATTTGTGGTTCCTCCAGATGGTTCACACTGAGTGTGGGGGGTCTTATCCCCAGCTCTCTGCCCCATGGCCTCACCCACGCTGGGGCCCAAGTCCCATCCTTACAATGGGTTACACACACACACACACACACACAGGCCCTGCCTCCAGGGCTGCCTGCCTCCCAGATATTTATAATCTCCAAACCCATCAAGGGATTGTCATCTACAATGTACAAGAAACTCCTTCCTTCAAATCCAAAAAGAGAGCAATCCCAACAGAACAAAGGTCAAACGATATGAATAGGTAATTTACCAGAGGGAAACTTCCAAATGTCAGCATATGACAAATTCTTGCTCAAAGACATGCAAATGAGAACCACAGCCAGATAACACTTTGTGCCCACTGGACTATGGCACGAATACAAAGCTGGCATGTCTACCCCTCAGGATGGCAGGGTGGCGGCGCACGGCTCTCATGCCACACTGTGGGTACCCATGAACCCCTGTGCACCTTCCAGCCCCGGGAGGCACCAAACACCAGGACGCTCATGTGCAGTATTTGTGTGTGTGTGTGTGTGGCGGGGGGGCATGACTTAGCTTTAGCTCTCCAGAAGCAAACCTCAAGTGAGGATCCCTGCAAAAGTAATTTATCAAGGAAATGTTCCAGGAAAAATCAGTAAGGGAGTGGAGAAATAGGATCCGGAAGGGGAGGAGGCTGGGCAAGGGTGCAGAAGGTGCCCTTGGCTCTTGCTTGCGCTCAGGGAACAATGGAGGTCACGGTCCAGGAGGCTGAGTATTTGTATCCCTCTGCCCTGCCCATGTGCATTCCCAGGCACTCCCAGCCCCTGAGGTCAATCCTCCAACAAAGAGTGAAGGTCTGGCTGTCAGGGGCAAGAGACCACGGGGAGACTGTGTGCACAAAAACAATCAAGATTCCGGGGGGCTGGGGGGGGGCAAGCACACAGAGGCGTCCACTGATGGCTGGAAGCTGGAGGCCCCTGAATGTCCGTTGTGGGAGAGGGAACCAGTGAATGCTGTGCAGCTGGTAAAAGCAACAGATCATCCAGGGTATACACAGCAGCAGTATTCGGAGCATCTTAAAACCACCTAACCATAACAGCACTTAAGTGCACTGAAAACACACACGCAAAAGCAGCGATGCACACAAAACAGTAACAAACATTTTGCAAGAACACCGCCAAATAACAAGATGCACACTGAACAGATTACAATGGCCCCGTGGGAGCAGCGGTGGGAGGGAGAAGGACAGAAAACGCGGCTAAGAGGAAATGAGCACCGTGAAGAAAGAGAGGTCAAGTGTGGGGGCTTCCGGAGGCTGGCGATGTGAATGAGGATGGATGCAGGGGTGTCATTGTGTCAGCCCTCTCTCATCTCCTGAGGTCCAGGAAAACCCAGAGCAAACAAACAGACACCCCGAATCCTTGGCTGGTGTTCATGTTCGGGCAGTGCTCAGCCCACGCCTGCATCCCTGAATCCCCGATGAAGCCACGCTTGGCCGGCTGAGGACCAAGAGAGCAGCCTTGGCCCGGCCCAGGGCCCTTCGGTGCCCCACCCTGAAGCCTCCTCTCAGACTGGGAATGAACTTGGATGCGCCACTGGAAGCCCTGGCCCAGAGTAAGCTGGCTCCGTGGCACCCAAGGCCTCGTACCTCCTTGGTGAGCCCAGCTCCTGCCCAGGACGGATGGGGGCTCAAGTTCACATCTGATTCCTCCTGCCACAGAGAGCAAAAACCTCAGGCGGATGTTACTGGCTTCATTTTTATTAAACAAACATGTATTTAGCCCTCACTACATTCTAGGCACCATTCTAGGCACTATTACGAAGAGGAAACTGAGGCCCAGAGAGGGTGAGTAACGTGCCCAAGGTCACACAGATCACTCAGGTAAGCAAGGTAGGTCAAATCAGGCACTGTGGATGGAGGAGGAAGCTCCAGGCAGGTAGGTGTCATGTTAGGCTTCAAACTCAGCCTGCCGAACTGCCAAACCCACTCTCTTTCCTTGTCTACCACCTCGCCTGCCCAGAACATTCTGGAATTCTCTGGTCTTTGCTCCAGTGGAACCACCTAAGAGCCCCCACCAGGGTCAATCTGGCAGGGTTCATGGTGTGCATTTTATAGATGGGGCAAAACGAGGTTCCAGGTTCCCCGCGAGTTTTCTGCTGGGCCCCCCTGCCTCTAGTGAATGGTCTGAACAGGAATGTGTCATGATCCCAGGTGCTGCAGGAAAAGTCTTTTGGAGATGGGGGCGCATTCGTGCATCCATCCTGCAGGCATGCGTGGAGCCTGCTGCCCCCGGCCCGGGCTTGGAGGCTGGGATGCACCACGGGGGCCTTTCCCCACCCGGACCTCCCCCTAACACTGCGAGGGTGGCTGTCACCAATCCTGCTTTCTCAAGCGGACGGCTGAGGCCAGAGGGGGTGGGGGTGGGGTTGCTTGCCGGAAGTCACACATCTGGTGAGCGGCAGTGCGGGGATTTGAATCTGGTCCATCTGCGTCCAAGGCCCCACCTTCCCCAGCTACTGCCTGCTGGCCTGTGTCCCCACGGGCTCAGGGGACAGCAGAGCTGGGAGGCATCTGGGCAGCAGCCGTGTGCCTCCGGCTTCCCCTCTGTGTCTTTGTTCATGCCCCTCGGCTAAACAGGTGCCCTAAGGCTGCAAAGAACTCAGCTCCCTTTCCGTCTGTGTCTGTCAGTCGGGGTCTCTCCCTGTTTCTCGTCCTTCAGCCCCTCTCTCTCTTTCTCCTCAGCTCTGCGTGTGTGTCTCCGTGTCTCTCTCTCCTCCGTGTAGTCTCCCTGTCTTCTGTCTCCCCGCCCCCAGTCCCAGTCCTCCCCCGTGAGAGGCTCAGCCGGCCCCTCGCCTGCCCTCACTCACCTCTGCGCTGACCCGGCCCCCCGCTACCAGCGGCCCCTCGCTCTCCCACCCCGCTGCCTCTCCAGCCACGGCCGGCCTGCCACTAACCTCCTGGCCACGGGCCCAAGGCAGGAAGCGCTTCCCTTCAAGGGGGAGGTCTGGCCTGGCTGACGTCCTCCTCTGCCACCTCCCCCACTGCCCACCCTGACGGGCCAGATGGCAGCCCTGGAGGCCTCTCCTCCAGCTCCCTGCAACCTCGGGAAGGGGGATGCCTCTCCCTCAGCGGGCACCCCGTTTTGTGGCTGGAGAAACTGGGGTCCAGACGGAGCAAGTGACCCTCCCTAAGCCACAGAGAAGAAGAGGGGCTCAGTCTGTCCTGTGTGTAGTGTGTCCCCGGAGCCCAGACCTCTGCCTGGCCCCTCACACCCCCCTCACGCCTCACCCCTCTGGAGCCTCCCTGCAGAGATCTGCAAATGGAGTCTCACTCAGAGAGGTGAAGTGGCCGAGCAGGGCTCCCGTGGCCTTTAAACCTCAGCCTAGGATTTGAACCGAGGATGCTCTGACCCCCAAATCTGTGCTATTTCTCCTTGCCCAAAATCACAGCCTTGGCCCGCAACTGAAGTGTAAAGAGGCCTTCCACGCACCACTCCTCCTTCACAAAAGGCCCTCCTCAGCCGCATGCTCGCCTCCCACCGGCCCCGGCAGCCTCTGTAGGTTCTGACGTCTGTCTGCTGCAGAGTTCCCTGGCTGCCCCCGCCCGCCAGTTGCCCACCGCCCGACAGATCGCTCTCTGAGAGACACACCTTAGGGGTTACAATCCCTGGATCCCCAGCTCGGAGGGACTCAGGAACCTCGAAACCACACTGCACTGCAGATATTCCCACCGCAGGCTGGCCGCCAGCCCCGGGACAGAATTAGCTCTGTGTCGGGAGAGAATTTCCTCCCTAGTCCCACGCCCACACTTAGGAGCTCACACTGAGTCACTGCAATGAAGCTAGAAAGTGCTGGCTGCCTAACAGCCTGTCCCATTTTCTTTGGGTTTGGATGGGGCCCTGTTTGAGCTTAGGAACCTGTAGGAGCGGGCCACAGAGTGGAGCTTACAGCCCTGGACCTGGACGAGCCCCTTGCTCAGAGACCAGAGGCCCCAGGAAACCTCCAACAGTGATGAGGGCCCAGAAGCAGGAGACCCTGGGACTGAGCCTGGGCTGGATCCCCAGCCCCAGATGAGAGCCTGGCTTGGTATCAGGTTCCGGGGCCCAGGGAGAGCATGGACACTTCCTTGCAAACCCGGCCCCACTCTTGTATGGCAGACCCAGCAACAGTGGCCGGCCGCATAAGGCCCCTAGTGAGAGCGTTTGGGTGGACGTCCTTCTTTCCAAGCTCAGAAGCCACTCTGGCCCCATTAGTGTGTCCGATGCACAAACACTGTGTGTCCTCCCAAGCACTCAGCTCGTGTCCAAAGCCCCCAGGCAGATAGCCTGTGCCTCTTCCCATAAACACTGCCCCAGCCCCTGGAGGTGGCCTGTAAACAAATTCCCCCCTGCTTAGGTCCCCCAAGACTACGAGGCCCAGCACCCGACCTGCCTAATCCCCTAAAGTCAGCCTTGAGTCTGCTCACGCAAGCAATCCCCGAGCTATGTACATAGCTTATCTGGAAGGCAGCAGCTCTGGGGGCGTTGACATGAGTTGCTCAGGATGTGGTCTGAGAGGGCTGCCAACGGTGGTCGTCGTCTCCCCAGGCCAGGCGCCGGCCGGTGACATATGCTCAGGGTCCTGCTCACAGTGTGGGCTTGGAGCCTAGACTCCCAGGGGCTCCTGGGTGCTCCTCAAGAAGTCATCGTCTCAGCCCCTGCCCCCTTAACCCCTGCCCCTAGTCCAGGCCAGCACAGCTCACCTTCAGCCCCGAGGGCCAGGCTACATCAGCCCCAAGCACAGCTTCTCCCCCGCCTCCTTGAGACCCCTGAGAGCTGGCAGCCAAAGGAACTTTCTCCATCAGCAGGGCCCCAACCTGCTGTGGGAGAGAAGAACAAGCAAGCTGAGCCCCAGGCTCCTGCTTCTGAAGCCCTTGTTTTCAACCCCCAGGCTCTGGTCCCTCCTTCCTTCTTTATAGCTCCATTGGATGCATGAGAACTGGACCTTACCAGGCCCCTGAAACTCACACCAGAGCCCCAGGCCAGATATCTGAGACCAGCAGACCATCCTGGTAAGGAGCTCTGGAGCCCAGAATGTCAGGGCTATTATTATTATTATTTTTTTTTAAAGATTTGTATTTATTTATTTGACAGAGACACAGCGAGAGAGGGAACACAAGCAGGGGGAGTGGGAGAGGAAGAAGCAGGCTTCCCATGGAGCAGAGAGCCTGACGTGGGGCTCGATCCCAGGACCCTGGGATCATGACCTGAGCCAAAGGCAGACGCTTAACAACTGAGCCACCCAGGTGCCCCCGTCAGGGCTATTATTAAATAGTATTAATAATAATCATCAAAACAATGATATTTTATTGAGCACCTATGTGTGCCAGGATGCTGAGAAGCACTTACGTACATCCCCTCACACAAACTCCAGGGGATGGCGGGCATTATTATGGCCATTTTAGAGTTGAAGAAGCAGAGGCCCATCGAGGTTGAGTCCTACCCAAGGTCACAGGGCTACTGAGAGGCAGAGGTCTTTATACTTTCACAGGCTCTGCTTGGCACATGTCCTTAGATAAATCCCGGACACTTTGGCGGCCTTAGTTTCCCCATCTGTAAAAACAAGGAGGTTGGAGTTGATGGTGTCAAAGCCTCCCTTCCAACTTTAAAAAAAAATGCCATAGTTGAACGGGCCATGTGTCTGTCTATTGCTAGTCTTGTACCAGCAAAAAGACAGTGTGGCTCAGCTCCATGCTGTGTGACCACGAGCAAATCGCTTTACCTCTCTGAGGAGCCGTGGTTGAGGTGCCTATGAAAGGGCAATACTAAAACCTTTCCTTCAGGGGCGTCTGGGTGGTGCAGTCGGTTAAGTGTCTGACTTCGTTTCGGTTCAGGCCCTGATCTCAGGGTTGTGGGATCAAGCCCCGCGTCCGGCTCTGCGCTCAGCGTGGAGTCTGCTTAAGACTCTCTCCCTCTCCCTCTGCCCCTCCCCACCACATTCTCTCTCTTTCTCTCTCTCAAATAAATAAATCTTAAAAACAAAAATAAAATAAAACCTTCCCTTCAGAAAATCAGGGAGTTTGGATAAAGTGATCTCTTGGGACCCCTTGCAGTTCTAAGATTTCTGGCCCAGGGATTGAAGGTTGATGTAGAGGCCTCTCACCCCACAACCCGAGAGCAAGTCTGTGATAAGGTGGTCTCAGGTTTGTTGCCCCACTCCAAGCCACCCAGCGGCTAAGCCACCAGGTTCAAAGGCCCTTCCTAGTTAAGCAACCAAATTCTCTCTTTTCCAAGGCTCAGTGTTCCTGTCTGTAAAATGGGGCTGTTATTACGACCTCCCTCCTAGAGTTCTCATGAGCAGGTCATGAAGCAATGACGTGGGCGGACACAGTGCCCCCCGCACAGTAGGTGCTCAGCAAACGTTGATGGTGACTTATCTGGGAGAACCAGCAGCATCCCTGTCCCGGGTGAGGAGAAAGCTGGGTGGCATCCAGCTAGCAGATTCTGTACCAAAGCAAAGAGCCGCGCTTCCAGAAACCAACGGAACTTGAAGACGAGCCTGGAATGTGTCTGGGGGCAGAGGAGGGATGGAAGCCAGGCTGCAGCCAGGGGTTCCTCGGAGCTTCCTCCTCCCATACCAGACGCTGCCCTGGCCACTGCCATGCCTGCCCTCAGCTCGGCCCCATCTCCCTTCCCGCATCCCCACATCCTCCGTAGGAGCCTTTGCAAAGCAGTTTTCCACTTAGTGAAATCCCTCAGCTGAACTCAGGCTGTGGTCCCGCCTCTGTCCACACAGAGCCGCACGGCGTCACCAGGAGGTGGCCCTGGCTGTGAGGGCTCGCACCCACTCCCCACATCTCTGACCCTCCATTTCTGCTTCTGGGACATGGGGATTGCCCAGCGGGCTATGAAGATCAAGAAGGACCGACCGGATGCACCTAGCAAAACAGCCAGCCCCTCGAAGGGTCTCACACGATGCCAATTCCCCCTTATTCCCACTTGACAGATGGGAAAACTGAAATTCAAACCAGTTTCATGATCTTTCCCCAGGTTACCCCCACAAGTGAGCCAAGGGTAGAATTCGGCTTCTCTTCTGATTTTTCCCGGAACCCGGTTCCCTACCACTTAGAGCTAGGATTGAATCCCAGCTCCCGCAGTTGCAGGCTGTGGGACCTGGTACGGGTTACTTCACCTCTCTGAGCCTCAGGCTCCTCATCCCTAGCATCCGCCTCCAGGGGCTGTGAGCGTTCAGTGAAACACGGTTGGGGAGGCCCTGGGCAGAGTGCCTGTCCCAATCTCGACAACTTACGAATATTACCGGCAAGGGAGAGCCTAGGAAATGCATTCCCACTGCTCCCTCGGCAGAGCTACTATCTGAGGGTCCACGGAGAAGTTGGCAGGGCGCGGGCCTTCTCTGGAACCCCTCAGAACAGGGTCAGATGATGGGGAATGCTGGCTACATCGCGGGCACCGGCAGGCCGCAGCGTCGGAAGCCGGGCCCCTCTCCAGCCTTCTCCTCATGTCCTGTCTGCTTGTCCCCCTGAGCCACATTGAGGCTCTCAGCACATCTGGCCGATGACAGCCCTGCCCGCCCCCCCCCGGCCGCCCAACAGCCCCGTCCGCTCCAGGCCACCTTGTTTCCGAGACTTCCTGCCTCCGGCCTGGAACGTTCTCCTCCGTGGTCCTGTCACAGGAGGAAGTGTGCTCAGCATGGGCCTGGGGTTCCAGGAGTGCGGTTTTGGCACCTTTGCCTGGGAGAGGTCAGTAGACAGAGGCCCTGTTGGAGGGTGAGGGAGGGCGAGGGAGGGTGAGAGAGGCTGGGCTGGGGCCTCTCCCAGACAGGCTGACTCAAACCCTCAGGGAGGCTGAGAAACTTCCGGCAAGATGGCCTGGACATTGGGCTACCGGAAAGCTCTTAAGGCCAGGGATTCTTCCCTCCAGTTCTCTGATCCTCCCATCTCCTTTGCTCTATCCTTCCAAGAAATATTTATTAAACATCTATTAGGCCCCAGGCCTGGATCTGGGAACTGAGGGGGCTGGCATTCTCCAGGGGTGGGGGGAGATAGGAACAAACAGATAAAGAAAGGCGGGACGAATAAGGTCATCACCCCTGGAGCCAGACAGCCTGAGTCTGAGTCCCTGCGCTGCCACTCACCAGCTATGTGACCTCAGGCAAGTCACCACACCTCTCTGTGCTTCAGCTTCCTCATCTGAAAAACAGCAGGGACAGTAGCTCCTCCCTCACAGGGTTGTTTGTTCGAAGGATTAAATGAGTTCACATTGCTGATGTTTTAGAAGCATGCCCGGTTCATTGGAAGCACTATGTAAATGCCGGGAAAATAGAATGATTACAGTGGCAGGTGGTGGGATATGCTACGGATAAAATATAAAGAGGAATGGGGCACAGAGATGGGGGAGAGGGTATTATTTTAGGTTGAGTGCTCAGAGAAGGCCTCTCTAAGAAGGTGACCTTTCAGCAGAAACTTGAATATAGGAAGAAGGAGACATGTGACTATCTGATTGAAGGCAGTATGGACAGCAAGTGCAAAGGCCCTGTGGCAGGAGCACGTTTGACAGGTTCAGGAAACAGCACAGATCTGTGCATTCAAACATCTATTCAGAACGCTGCTAGCAAACACCTTCTGAGTGCCACACTCCCTGCTAGAAGCTGTGGGTGTGAGATGGCCCAGTCTCTGCCCTCATGTAGGGGAGGTGGGTGCAGGGGCACCCAGGAGGGGCACCTCCTCAGAGCACCTAAAGTCCAGACTTCCAGTGAACCAGCCATATTGGCCTGCATTACAAACAGGATGGGGTTATCTGCCGTCTCCACCTCTCCCTAATACTCCCTTGACTGTGGGGCCATGAGTCAGTGGCAGTTCACCACAGAGCATGCCCTGGGTCCTGCTGGTGTAGAAATCAGAGCGATCTGGTAAGAAAGATGGGCCAAGTCATTCTCACTTTTAGCTGTAACGAGAGAGTGCAGATCTCTTTGCAGAAGTGACGACATAGTCCCTACATTACTCACTGTGTCCCCTTCCTGGTCACTGGTGGCCGAGTTTGTGACCCTGGCTCTGTACAAAGCACAGAGAAGCTGGTTGGCGATATCAGGGGAAGCTTCTTGGTGGAGGTGACATTTGGGCTGAGCCTTGGAGGGTGCAAAGCCTTTGCTAAGTGGAGCCATGGAAGGAGGAGGCATCCGTGCAGAGAGAACTGTGTGCAAAGGCACAGAGGCTTGATCAAGTGTGGTGAGAGAGTATGTGGAATGGGATGGCAGGAGACAGGGCTGTTAAGAAGACCCCTGCAAGGCACCGACTTTCCTCTGGGGGCAATAGGGAGCCATGGATGGTTTTTGAGCAGAGGGGTGTCCATCTTTCTGAAATGACCCCAGTTCTAACTCATACGGCTGATACGGGGGCTGTGCTGGAGGAGGGGAGACTGAAAGCAGGAGACAGGCAAGGGGCCCTGTGAGCTGGGTGAGGATCCATCTGCCAGTTCCAGGTCCATTCAGAGGTAGCAGTCTTTGGAGGCTCCAGGAATTGGGGCCCCCTCAGCGAGCTGGGGAATCTGGCAATCTCCCCATTTTCTTGAGGAATTTTTTCTCAGCCCAAGTGGGCCGTTTTGCCTCAAGAGCTGTTTCCATGGCAACTGCCAACGCTCTAAGAAAGGTCTTAGATGGGCAGACAAGTGGGGACCAGAGATACCCAGATGAGGCTTCATGGGAGAAGCCAGGTCATGGAGAGGGGCCCACACTGGCCAGTCCCAGGGACTGAGACTCATCTACTGCTCCCAGAGCCCCTGAAGCCATAGATGAAGTCTGGTCGCCATGACAATGCTGATTCCTCATCTCTGGGCCTCACTGACCTGGGGCCTTTCAGCATGGGGGGCAGGGGGAGAGAGAGAGAGGCAATGCCAAGTGGCAGCCAGAACCAGCAACTTATAAAATATGCACATCCTAGGACAGGTGTGCGAGGCAGGTAAGTCTGAAGACCCCCCAGGAGATGAGCAGGGATGCAGCTAAAGGAGCAGCCTCTGGGTCTGATTTTTGGATTCCAGAAAGGCATCCCCTACCTCCCCAAACTGATGCCTGGTAAACCCTGCTGCTATGCCTTGAATTCCACCATAAGAGTTCTACTTTCTATCCCCTTCCCCCAATTAATTGCAGTAAAAGTAGTAATGATAACGAGTGGCGCAAACTGTGTCCCCCCTCAAATTCATATGTTGGAGCCTCATTCCTAATGTGAGTGTATGAGAAAGCGGGGCCTTTGGGAAGTGATTAGGTCTTGAGGGTGGAGCCCCATGAGTGGGATGAGTGCTTTCATAAGAGACCCCACAGAGAGATCCCCAGCTCCACCGTCTGCAGAAACACGACGAGAAGACAGCCGTCGATGAACCAGGCGGCAGGCCCTCACCAGCCACATCTGCCAGTACCCTGATCTTGGACTTCCCAGCCTCCAGAACTGTGAGAAGTCCATTTCTGTTGTTTATAAGCCACCCAGTTTATATTTTTGTTAGAGCCACCAAGACAGACTAAAACAATGACTAGCTTTCACTGGAAGTTTACAATGCACCAGATGTTGTTCTAAATACTTCAACCCATTAGCTCATATAATCTAGACCGTAACAGCACAGTGGGTATTACTGCTCTCATTTTAAGATGAAGAAGCTGAGGCACAGAGAGGTCAAGCAAGCTGCCTGAGGCCATGTAGTTAGGAAGGGGCGGAACAGGATTGGGATGTGGGCATCCACTCTCTTCCTCCTTGCTTACCTCTGGAGTTTCCTTCCAAAACCCATGCTTGCTTTTGGCGTTATGAAGCACACAGAGCTTAGTCCAGTGTGTGGCACAGAATAGGGGCCCAGCAACGTCTGTTCCCTTCTTCCTTCCTGGTGTATGATCCCAGAAAGGAATCCAAATATAAATCACTCCCTTAACAACAGAAATGCTGGCCTTCTCTCCAGAAGCACCCCTTCCTGGTAGCCTTCCGCAAACCCCAAGCTTTCCATGAGCAGCCCCTGGAATCCAGAGACGCCTTCTGGACTTCCACTTGCTCCCAGGTGGGGCGCGTTCATGTGTCCCTCTGGGGAGTGGCCTGAACATCTCTTCTTTGTGGAAAGCCAACCCTCCCCACCCTCGTCAGGCTGCGGGGCTTAGAAGGAGATGACCTCGCCCCTGCTCTGAGCCTGGCCAATGAAAATACCCCATCCCCCTGGCCACCAATGACCGCTTCAGGAATTGGGCACAGGGGCCTGAAGTGGGCCAATGAGAGCCTTCCCTGAGACTCTTGCCACCACTTGGGCAGATTCTAACAGAGAACGAGACCAACAGGAAGGAAGCAGACCTCAAAGATGGAGCGAGACCAACCATGCCTGAAACCCTTGCTGGACAGATGAGTTCCCCCCAGCCAATGAATTGCCTTTCCTGCTTTAGCCAGTTTGCGTAGGGATCCTGTCCCCTGCAACCGAGGGAACCCTGCCTCACACGCAGCTGTTCCAGCTCTGATATCCCAACGTTGAGGAGGGACCTCACTGCAAACAGTGCTCGGGGCCATCCAAAATGGCAGCAGCTTGGGAGAGAGAGAGAGGAAGGCTGAGGCCTCACAGACTTGCTTGCCTGACCCTACAAGGTCCACTGCTGAAGGAAGGGGCTCCCTCAGGTGCAATAAACTCTCCAGGGAAATCAGGAACGCCAAGGGAATCCCCAAATCGGAGAGCTGCCCTTCCCTTCACCAGCAAGACCAGGCCCTGAGCTGGGTGTGTGATGCGCAGAGAATTAGACACCATCCCCATCCTTGCGGGGAGGTGGGAAAAGCAGTCATGCAAATAGATCCCTAAATCAGAGCTGACATTTACTGAGGGCGGAGGCTGTGGCCTGTTCTGGTCACTGCTGCACCCCAACCCCTTGAATCGTGTGCGACACATGGTGGGCGCTCCATAAAAATTTTGTTCAATAAATTTGAAGGCTTCTTACGTGTGTGGCATTTACCTGTTACTAGCTCAGTCTCCACGTCAGTCTCAGGAGGTTAGAACTATTATTAGCCCCATTTACAGAGGAAGGAGGAGAAGCTCAGTGAGGTTAAGTGACTTGCCTGAGGCTGCCCAGCCAGGAAGCTGCAGAAGTGGGATTAGAATGGGGGCAGTTTGGACCTTACAGGGCTTGTGGCAGACATCTGTAAGGAGCACTGCCAGCGGAGGGGGAAATCGCAGAGGGCAGTCCAGGAGACAGCAGGAGGGAAGGCAGGGAGGCAGGACGCAGGGAGACGTGAGAGCTCCGCCGGCAGGGAGTGCTGACCTTACAAAGCTCCAGGGAGGGGATGCCGAGGGGGGCCAGGCAGCACAGGACAGGAGACCAGGTGCAGAAAAGCCACAAAGAGAGGAAGAGAGGGCCCCTGAGTGTGAGACCAGTATCTGTTCCCTTTGGCCAGCCTGGGCAATGTCAGCAACCTAGGGTCACTGACTCAGGACAGGGCTGCAGGGCCCAGGGTCAAGGAGGGCTACCGGGGGAGCGGGGAGGGATCGCGGAGCCCAAGTCCTTCCAAACCCACCCGCTCCCTTGTACACCAGGAGCCCAGTGCCCCCTGGCATGGTGTTCAAGGCCTCTGGGGCCCTTACTGCCTGGGGTGGCCCTGTCTCGTTCTCTCTGCTCCTCCCAGCCCCACTGGGCACTCTGTAGGAATCAGGGCAGAACAGCCAGCAGTGATAACGAGAAGAAAGAGAACACTCATGCTGGGACAGCCAGGCGTCTGGCTGGGCCTGGCCTTCCTTATCTCCCCGTCTCCATACAAGGCCCCCGGGGGTGGGGCGGGGATTACTATCCCCACTTAACAGGTGTTGAAACTGGGACTCTGAAAGGAACCGGATCAGGATCACCAGCCACACCTGAAACTCGGGTCTGTTCTAACGGACCCCAGCAGCAATCCACAAGGCTGGTTAACATGTCCCTCTGTCCTGTCACAGCATGTCCAAGCATCCGGAGGGGCAGACGGCCCTTCCACTGCAGGGCTGTGACGAGCTCTTCCTGTCCATCCTACTTCCCTCACATCTCACTAGCAAGCTTCTCCACGGGGATTCAGAAGCCCTCTCCTGTCTCCGGGTCTCGGGGCGCAGCCCTGGGCCAAGAGTAACAGAAACCGAGAGGCTGGTGTGACATCATTAACTCCCACATCTCAGGTGCCAACTGGGTACCCAGTACCTCCACTCAGAACAACCCGTCCAGGTGGGCTTTTTCACTCCCATCTTGCAGATACGGAAAACTGAGGTAATAAGAAGCAAGACCACTCGCCCAAGATCCCACAGCAAGGAAGGGACAGAGATGGGATTTGAACTTGGGCTGCCCTGACACGAGGCTCATATTTTGGGTCCCTGTGACTGTCCCTGCTGTTGTGTGACTTGCCTGTTGGAGACTCCTCTGGGCACAGAGCCCTGTGTTCTTATGCCTGCTGACCGCCCCACCCCCTCCCCAGGCCCAGGGCTGGCAGGGTCACTGCATCTCACATGTCCCCAATCCCACCTCCAAGAGCCCTCGGTGACAGGACTCACCCACCTCTGGACAACAGTTGCCACTCACCAGGTTCCTGGGCAGGCAGGGGCTGGAGAGGCCCGTCCAGCCGGGTGGCGCCCTGCGAGATCCTGGAGCCCTGAGCCGCCCAGTGGCACCCTGCCCAGGCTGCCAGCCCCGGACACAGGGGGCCCTGGGGCATCTAGGCAGGTTCTGGCCCCTTGGAATTCCCTGGCTCCAGCCCAGGCAGCTGACCAAAGAGCCAGGCGCCACTGCCGGCAGCCAGGACGGTGGAGTATGAGATCCCACCCTGTTCCCAGGCGTGGGGGGAGGAGGAACGGGCTGCCCTCCCCCTCGACCCCGTCACTGCGCTGTCACCTTTCCCAAGGCAAAGCTCAAGCCTTGCCCTAAGGAAGGGTCTTGCTGGGAAAACTGCCCCTCCACCCTCAACGGAAAAAACAGCTGGTTGAAGCCCAGAGGAAATTCCAGGCTCTCCAAAGCCGTTCCTGGAGAGGCTTTAGGATGGAGGGGTCTGCCACCCTCAGGTTATGGCTTAAGCCCCACTGGGGGGCAGCAAAGCCAGATGCCCAGGCCAGCCTGGCCCCGCGCCTGCCCTGCAACCTTGGGCCATGGAGCCATCTCCTCATCTGCAAGGTCTGTCGATGTAAAAACTACGTGGGATCTCCAGTGCAGGGTGTAGAGGGGACTTCCAAAACATTCCAGGCAAATCGGGATGGGTCGGTCCGCCTCCGTAGGTAGAGATCCTCGCTCCAACACACGTGCCCCTGGGCTGTTCTGTTTACAGAGAGCTACTTCTGGAGGCAGATAATACTGAGTTGGAATTCTAGCCCCACCACCAGAAGCTGTTTTCTTCATTCAATTACTGTGACAAATCTGCGGTGTGCCGGGCGCCGGGCTAGGTGTGGGAATGGCACAGAGAGCAAGGGGCTCAAAGACTCGTATCTGGCAGAGCTCACCTCGTGGGGCGACGAGGGGCAGAAGGAACCAGCACGCAGGCAACGTCGTGAAGGGGTGCCCTGCGGCCGGTCACATTGCCTAAGTCTTAGCGTTGCCCAGAAATGGGGAGAGCCTGCCCCTGAGACCTCCCCTCAGGCATCCCCTGGGCCCTCAGGTCCACGCTCAGGAATAAAAGAATCAGAAATAAACCCACCCTGGGTTCTGCCATGTTCCAGAGCTGGTCACTCCTCTTTCTCCTCCCCACCCCCACCCCCTGGCAGACCTTCTAGAAAAACCCATCAAGTCATTAGAAAACTCTGCCTTTTTTGACTAAACTGAACTCTGAACAACCTGCCATATTCACCTCAAGCCTGGTTCAGCCCCCCAGGATCACACAGGATAAGCTGGCCACCTCCTTCCCACCACTTCCCCAACAAGGGCCACTTCCTCACTTATAATGTGGGCCAGTACTTCCTCTGCATCGTTCTTAACCCCTTGCCTTCTGGCCCCCACCAGCTGGGACCGTTCTCTCTCCAGGCAGAAGGAGGAGTGCTACAGGATGTTTTTGCTCGCAGGTTTGTCTGTTTGTTTGCTTATATTTTGACTTGGTCCAGAAGGGAGGAAAAAAAAACATCTCAAAAGACTCACGTATACAGGGGAACATAAATTAAAAGTGAGAGTGTAAGGAGGAAGGGAACGTGGGTGGAGACAGAAACCAGAGCCAGGGCTGAGGGGAAAAATGCAGATGATAAGTAATGTCCTACATGCTTAGCTTGGGTGGGCCATACCGCGGACTCCCAGACTTACAGTCTCGGAAAGGAAAACCGGTCCCAGCGGTCACGTGCGCCTGGCTAAAAACAAATCCACTCCGGGGGATGGCAAGCCTTCCTGCGGCCAGGGGGCAGAAGGACTTTCTCCAGAGGTACCTGCAGAGAGGACAAGGTGTGATATGGTGATCACTGTCCTCATGGACACCCTGACCGTGGACACAGCCTCGAGGTTCTGCGCATTTTAGGATAGGCATCCAAATGCTTACGGTCTGAATACGGCGCCCTCCCTCTAAGTTGGTGGCCCTGCCCCAAAGTGCAGTTCGGTAAGAGCCCCTTTCCCCGGCCGGGCCTGGGAAGGAGTGTCTAGACATCCAGGTTTACGCATTGCTGGCTTCCTCTGAAGACATTTCTAGAATATGTGGGAGTAGGCCTGAACTATGTGGCCTTCAAGGCATCCTCTCTGATCCTGTTTCTCCCAGGGAGAAAATGCTAGACCCCAGCCATGCTGCCTACCAGCTGGAGGCAGGCCCAGAGTGTGATTCTGCTCACTCCCCGATGCTTGCTTGCCTGTTACCATGCCCAGGATGCTGACAAAGACACTCGCGAAGCCTACATAGTGTCCCTACATCCTGGCTTGTGCCTCTTATCTCAACAGGCTTATTAAGAGTGCTACTTTTACTCTCAAAGTGCCCCAGTTTGGACAATGTGGATGTCCTACTCACAAATCTCCCCCCGCCCCAGAGAGAGGAGGACCAGAAGCTTCTGAGTGCTGACCTTGCCCGCCCACCTGTGCTGGGCCCTGTGCACTTACCTGGGTCCTCACATTCCCATGATCCCCACTTGGCAGACGAGAAAACAGAGGTTCGAAGAGGCTGGGGCTACCATGTAAAAAGGTACGTGCCAGGCACCTGTATCCAGAATATTCCGGGGTTTAGGTACCCATTGGCTCTGCACAGGGACGGCTACTCACACCATCTCCACAGATGTAGAGACTGAGGCTTGGCTCAGAGACAGAAGGGGGCCTCCCGGGGGCCCTGCAGTCTCAGCCTGAAAGCCTGGATTTGAGAGGCAGCTCTCTTCAGTGCAGGGTCTCAAGCTGTGGGCCCCGGGGCAAGGAACTTGGCCTCTCCGAGCCCTGGCTTATCTCCTCTGCAAAATGGAAATGAATCTGGCAACTACCTTCCATTGTTGCAGGACAACCGCTTGAGGGGAGCGCCTTGGAAGCTGGGGGCACATCTGGGTGTGGTTACTCGTGGGCAGATAAGGAGCAGCGGTGGCATGCCCAGAAACTGGACCCTCCCAGGAAGGCCATGCCCCTCAGCATAGGCCGTGTACCTTGCGGGGCCCTGTGCAAAGTGAGCACACAGGCCCCTTATTCAGAAAGGACTAAGGATTTTAAGACGGCAACTTCGGGGTGTTAAACCAAGCTCAGGCCCTTCTGAGGCCTGTGTGGCTGCCCTGGTGGCCCACCCATGAAGCTGGCCCTGCCCTTCTGCTCTGGGGGCAGGGGTGCGAGAAGAGTCCTCTCCACTGCAGGCCCAGCAGGGCAGGGGTTTGGTGGGGCGGGCAATCTCAGTGGGGAGGAGGGAGCAGGGGATGATACCGTGGTGGACACAGAAGGAGATGGGAGGAGGGCAGGGCAGCCAAGTATACCCAGAGGGAAGAGGACACAGAGGAACAGGGAGGCGGCGGACAGGGAGACACAGGAATGGGGAGACAGAGAATTGACAGAGAGGGTAATGGAAGCAGCTAAAAGGTGAGAGCAGGGAGAAAGACTAAGACAGAGCAAATACAGAGATTCAGAGTCAGACAGAAGGGGAATAGGCTGAAAGCCACCTCTCTGCCCAACTCCCGAGAAGGTCCAGGAA
Source organism: Neomonachus schauinslandi (assembly GCF_002201575.2). Lineage (NCBI taxonomy): Eukaryota > Metazoa > Chordata > Mammalia > Carnivora > Phocidae > Neomonachus > Neomonachus schauinslandi. The sequence goes on from NC_058416.1 coordinate 74,435,569, forward strand.
GGCCCTACAGACACCCCCCCACCCCCACCCAGAATGGGCCGAGGAGGGGCCCCACGAACAGCCATCCCTCTGGGGGGTGGTCCAAAGCAGCTTGGAGAGTAGAGGGCATGCGGGTGTTTTCTGTTGTATTTAGGCACCTGCTTAAGAGTATAATAAGGGCAGCCTTGGGCTATTTCCAAAATTCCCAAAGATCAGAGAGCTAGGAGCAAGGTGTGAGCCCCATAGAAACATGAGGGGCCTCTGCTCTGGGATGGAAAGCTGGAGCCACTTGGCAACTGGGGACCACACGCTGATCAGAATATGCAATGGGAGCTCGTCCGTGTCTTTGGCTAATTTTACCAGGAAACAGCAAGTATCATTTAACACACGGGCTGTTTGGTGGTGGGGTGGGAGCGGTGTTTGGGGAGGTCCTGGCAGAGAAAAGACTGGCTAAAAGCCCTATCAGGTTGTTTTCTCAACTGAGTATAGGGGTTTTCAGTCATTATCTTCTCTAGAGAGTCTCTCGGTCCATTGGATATTAGCATCAGGGAGAGCCCACAAGGACACATTTTTTCCTATAAACATTTCACCAAGGGTTTAAGAGTTCAAGGGTTCTCTTGGCATGAGACAAGCAAGTCTCCTGACTCGACCACTCGACCTGACTGGACATTGGATATTAGCATCAGGCCCCCCCATAGGGGGCCACCAAGATGACGTGGATGTTAGAGGGAAGGGTGGGCCCTGCATAAAACCCAAATAGGACCCTCTCAGGCTAGGTTCAAAGTGAGCCAGAAGAACCCTCTCCCTGTGACACTGAGGAAGCTGGAGTCGGTAAAGCTAGGTTTAAAACCCCAAATGTGTTCATATGATGGTCAAGGGGATAATGGTGGTAAAGAGTCACCAGCATTACAGTTTAAATAATACTTCATAATAACTCATTATTAGTCTAATGGGCATTTGTGCACGATTATCACTTGGATTTTGTAACTTAAATTTTTGACTTGGCAACACAACTCCCATCTAATTGGTGACATTCAAAACCATCTAAAATTATTAAAAAGTTAGGATGCAAATCCTTGCTCCCACCCTGCCACCATCTGCCCAGTCCCCTCTGTACCTATCAGCTTTTCTTTGTTTCTCATGTCCCCTTCCAGGGTTTCTTTGGGTAAATACGAACGTATATTCTAATTTCTCTCCCGTTTTGCATAAAAGGTAGTAAACTACACACACTACTTTGCAATTTGTCTTTCTTACCTGACAATACGCCTTGGAGATCATTTCACATCAGTATGTAGAAAAAGTACCTATCCTTTTTGATGGCTGCATAGTATTCCATTTTGGGTTGTTGTTGTTGTTGTTGTTGTTGTTTTTTTTTTTTTTACCATCATTTACTGGTCCAGTCTCCCGGGCTTGAGCATTTGACTTGTTTCTAGTCTCTTACTACTATAGTTCATTATTGTACACATGTTACAATATTATAATCAATCATGTTGTGTGTGTATCATTTCCTACTTATTCCTAATACTGTCTGGGGCTCTCCAGCCCTTGTCTTTTATGATGAGCAAACAAGTCTTCAGCCCTCCCTTTGCCCTGGCTGGGCTGTGTTTTAATCCGTCAAGAAAATGCTTCAGAGCCACTTAGACTGTCAGTCTGCAGAGAGCCCAAGCCATGTCTGCGGTATGAGGTGTCACAGGAAGTCGGGAAGTCTTGGTTTTTATCCCAACCGTCCCAGCTGTTCCAGCTTCTGGTCCTCAGTTTCCAGATATATCAGAGGGAGAGAGCAATCATGCACAGGGCCATCGTAGGGGTCAGGGATCGGGAATGGGTCTGCAGATGTATGAAACTCTCCACGGTATGAGAGAGACAGATGTGTGCCCAAAGCCCCCTTGCCAACTCCAGAGGGTAGATCTGGACCCTGTGGGTTCCCAGAGAAGGAGCCAGTCAGGCTGGAGGAGGCAGGTTCCACAGAGAACCAGGCAGTGACAAGCCAACTGGCACTTCTTCCAGAGCTGTCTCCATCTCAGAGGCTAGAGCCTGAGCTCCTGAGGAGTCATGTTCTGGACCTGGCTGGGCAGCCATGAGCAGCCCCAAGCCACGATCTACTGAAAGTTGTTTTCTGCTTTTATTCCATTTAAAAATAAATCAGTGATCACATTCCTGGGGTGTAGAGAAACCTCTCCCCTCCATGGACTGGCCCTAGCCTCCCTGTCCCCTCAGGAAAGAATCCAAGGTAATTTTCCACCCGTTGCTCATGAAGAACAAATCCTGGCAGGCAACATGGTACCCATCCCACTTACAGGCTGGAGTCCTCATCTCCCTCTGTGGAGCTCTCACTTCTTCCCAACTTACCTCCCAGAGGGAGGGCCCCAAGTGGCTGACAGAGGGGTCTTGGTCTCCCTGCTCCTGGCTTCCTCACCCGTCGACCAAGAACCCTGGCAACGTCTCCACCAGGGCTGGTTTCCAAGGGCCTCCACAGTGCATAGCCATAAGCAAGCTGTGGGAACCACCAGTCAGCCCTCAGGATCCTTCCCAACCTTTACTTTGTTCCCGCCTTCCAACGGCCCTGATTCCCAACCCCATCTCACAGCTGAGGGAACAGAAGCTCAGAGGGGCCAAGCAACTTGCCTAAGGTCACACAGCTACAATATGGAGGAGCCAGGACTTGAACCCAAACCCATGCTCCACACGCCACGGGGAAGGGAGCAGGCTCTGGAGCCAGAACACCTGAGTTCAAATTCCAGCTCTGCCACTCACCACACATGAGAACTCTTCGTGGCTTAAATGGCCCATGCCTCACTTTCCCTATCTGTAAAATGGAGCAGTAATAGTACATACCTCATAGTGGTGGTATGAGGATTAAATAAGAGAAGGAGTATGTTATTGAATAGGATTATGATCTTATGATTACATGACATATGATTATACTGCCCCAGATCTGAACGTGGTATAGTCATAAGGGGGTCTGATGATAAAACAAAACAAAACAAAACAAAACTCCTCCCAGAGCTTCTTTCACGCTAAGGTATAAATATCGAGGACAGATGACACATTTCTCTTTTATACATTCAGTAAACCTTACTGAGCACACTTGATCTGCCAGGCACCAGGCAAAGAGCTGGGGATACAAAGATACAGTTCCCACTCCTAAGAAACCCTGAGAAGCCAGGCAGGGGAGGCACACAGTGAGGAAAGCACAAGGCAGCGAGCCCCACGTGCTGGGAGAACACGCGGGCGTGTTTCCCACTGCAGCTGCCAAGTCAGGCAAGGCTACCTGGGAGAAGAGAACCTGGAAGGATGAGTGAGGTTGGCCGGAGCAGAGCAGATGTCAAGGCTCAGCGGGACAGAGTTCTGCACGTTCAAGGAACACAGCTGGAGTAGGCGGGTACAGATTGAGTTCAGATTTTAAAACTTTGATGGTGTACATGCAGGCACTGTGTGCAGCAGAAGCCGAATTTGAGCAAGAACATATGGACCCTGGTGTCACCTTAAAATCCCAAAGGGAAGGTGTGGTCAGGGAGCCAACCCCGTGCCTCTCGCCCTGAGCCCTGGGATGCATGTCACACTTGTTGGTGGTACTTTCTCCTGAGTTCCACCAAGAAGCCCAGCCGTCTCCAGGGCCCTGGGACTCAGGACTAAATATCCCAGGCCTCAAGAGCTTACCACTCCTTCAGCTTTCCAGTTTAGGAAGAGCCAGGCCACCTCCCAGGACCGTCACTACATGCCTGGCCCTCCGGGGGCAAAGCCCTCTCCTTCCTCGTTTCTTCTTCCTCCTCCCTCTGCTTTTCCTTCCTTGGCCAGAATCACAGACTTAACCCACTTGGCCTTTCCTGTCCCCTGCTCCCACCCTCCCAGGAAAGGAGCCAGCAGCTGAGATGGGCCATGCCCACATCCACACCAGCTCCACCCACCTTCCCATCCCCAACTCAGGACGCACTCCCTGCCCCAGAGCGTTCACACATTCATCCAGTCTATAACAGGAATAGAACTGGGTCCTGGAAGCTTCAGCATACTCATAGCCAAAGAAACACAGTCCAACAGCCAAAAGCACTTATAAATGATTCAATTTTTTTACTGCCATCCCTCAAAGAAAAACAGTATTGTGGTGGATGTTGGTGCCCAGCTCAGATCCCCTTTCCTGGCTGAGGGCACCCGTCCCACAGCTACAGAGAATACCAGATGCTCACAGCTCACAGCTGGTCCTTTCTGAGAATTGCCCCGAGCTAAGCAGGGGCTGCCTCTCCCCAGCTGGCATGGAGTACAATTCAGGCTCCAGAGTCCCCCATGGGACCAGGCTGAAACTAGTCTCCACCTGAGACCACCTCCTTGCTGAGTTCCTCCCCTTCTCTGTCCTTGAATGCAAATTTAAGATTGTGCTCCCAAATTCACTAATCAAAATAAATAATATTTTAGTTCCATATTTTTAAAATTTATTTGTTTGTTTATTTTAGAGGGAGAGAGAGAGTACATGAGAGTGGTGGGGGGCAAGGAGAGGGAGAGGAGAGAGAAAATCCCAAGCAGGCTCCACGCCCAGATCAGCTCAGAGCCCGACACAGGGCTCCATCTCACAATCCCGAGATCATGACCTGAGCCAAAACCAAAGGTCAGACGCTTAACAGACTGAGCCACCCAGGCGTGCCTAGAGGGGAAGAGAGGAGGGGAGGAGGGAGAGCGAGAAAGAACGTACACTGAGAAGACAGGAGCCAGCCAGACTTTTACCCAGCTCTTCACAGTGGCCTGGCTCTGCACCCCACGTCTGGGGACAGAGCCCAGAACCCCACGAGTTTCAGAGCCCCCTCAGGAACTTGAATGTCCCGAGATGCCTGCAGCATTTCCATATGACATCGAGGGGAGAAACTAGCTGGCCCCCACCACCCCAGAGGAGCCAGATGATGCCCAGAGAGATGGTTTCAGATGGTTCCAGAAGCATATCGCTGCCCTGGAGCCAGGAGCTCTTTCGACTTCACCCCTGCACCCTCACAACGCCCCTTGCAACACACCCCGAGTTTTTGAGAACACGGCTTTCAACGAGGTGAAGCAACTTGCCCAAAGCCCCTCCGCAAGAAAGCAGAAAGGGGCAGAGCTTCTTACCAAAGCCCCCCATCACTAGGAACACAGACTGGACCGGACCGGATCGCTAGTGGCAAAATTGCAAATACTGTGCATGTAGTGAGCACTGGGCCCCAGAGCTGCATGCACCCAGTGTGTGGACGCCCCATTCCAGATTCTTGCCTTTAAACAGCTGACTGTGGCAAATACCAAAAAAAAAAAAAAAAAGATAAAACACAAAAGTGTCCTCCCCTACATCCATCTCCCCACCCCAAAAACCCTATGAGGCAGTGTCATCCTCGCCCCCATTTTACAGATAAGGAAAGGATTCCAGAAATGCCACCAGCCAGGCCCCTCTGCCTCTCCAGACACATCTGGACCACACGGGCTTCGCCCTACACCAGCCCACACCCGGCCTCTCCCCTCTCCCCTCTCCCCGCCAATGGCCGCACAGGGGAAGACCGTTTTCCTAGTTCAGTGAAGGGTGACAGGGACACCAGGCTCCTCATCCAGGACCCAGGACATGGCCATGGCAAGCACCTCTGCCCCCAGGCTCTGGTAGATACGGGGTGTGCCAAGATTGCGACGCTTGTCCCCACGGCCTCCCAGGCCAGTCCTGTTTCTCCAAGCTATGCTAAAGTGCAGGTTCATCGCATTAAAAAAAAAAAAAATCAACTCAATTCCAACCACTCCATCTACAAGAAAAAGAAGAACGGAGAAGCCCTCTCTGGTGGAGGTGTGAGGAAGTTGGAAATACACACTTCTATGGAATTGACTCTAACCGCCTGTCCTCGGGTCTCTGGAGCAGGACGGACCCGCCGCTGGCTTGCCTCCGGGAAAACCCCTGGCCGAGAAGCTCCCCTCACTTTGTGTCCACAGCGCCTGGATGTCCACCAGCACAGACATTCTCTGCTGATTTAAGCCATCGTGCTCACAAAGCCCCGCTCCCGCCAGCTGTCATCAGTTGCAAATATCTCAGTGTGAAAGAATTGATTGCTTTGGTTTTCAACTGGACATCTGGACGAAAACCGGCTTCTGATGGAACAGGGCATTTGATTTAAAAAAAAAAAAAAAAGGAAGAAGAGAGAAGAGACAGGCCTAATTGAAATAGGGAGGGTCTGCGGCAGAGGTAAGGCAGAAAGGCCTAGAAATCACAGACGAGGAGGGTATGTAGACTCTGGACAAAGGGGCCAGGAAAATAGGAAGAGCCATGTGGGGTGCAGTCACGGGTACAGGCAGGCAGAGGAGGTGGCATCAGGGGCCCGTCTCCCTTGGCTAGCAGCTATGTGACCTTAGGCAGCCGACCAACCTCACTGAGCCTCACCCTGGATGGGAAAGTATGGCTGCAAACAGGCTGGGGGTTGCCTACTGGCCCCAGAAGACACTCTGAAAGACAGGAAGTGGGAGAGTGCAGAAGCCCAGCAGGGACTCAGCCAGTGGAAGCCACCTGTCCCCTAGGGTAGGGGACACAGCCCAGGAAACTCTTAGAAGGAGGAACTTTGGGTGATGTTGGCTTCCCCAGAAACGGGAGATGCCAGATCTGGGAGAGGGCCGAGAATGTGGAGCAAACAGAGAGCGTGGAGTCGGGGCCAGCCGGGCTGGACGGGGAGGAGGCCCGGGGCCCCAGCCTCTGCAGCGGCCTCACCACCAGGCCCGCCAGGAATCGGTGAGGGCGAGGTGAGGGGCATCGCCCAGCCAGGCTCTGGGCAGCCGCCCTGCCCTTCCCCAGAGCCCTGTTACTGATTTCCTTCATGGCTGAGGTTTTTCACAGGTGGGGGAGGGGGAACCAGAAAAAGAAAGGCCCATTGAGGCCAGACAGGCCCTGCATCCCCCAGGAGAAGAGAGGCTGACGATTCAAGGTCCCCACCCAGTGTTGCCATGTTTTCGGGCCAAGGCAGGAAGTGGAGGGGAAAGTGTGGGGCAAAGCATGACCCTGGCACAGTCCACACTGGCCCCTCCTGGCTCGGGACTTCCGGTCCCCCCCACCCCACACCATTCTGCGCCACTGGAGCCAGGCCCCCTCACGCAGAGGCCACAGTGCTTTTCAGCCCCACCTCTGGGCCACGCATGATCTCACGTAAGCCGCGTAACACCCCGGTGATCCCCAATTTACAGTGGGGGAAACTGAGGCACGGAGCAGTTAAGTGATCTTTTCTGGGTTTCACAGCCAGTGAGCAGCAGAAATGGTTTCAAAACAGGTCTGTGAACGGGCAGAGTTTCTGCTTCTACCCATCAGGTGGCCATCCCATTCTGACTCAAGGGACGCCCTTTTTCTTCATGACCCAAATCCCTGACAGTTGGAGAAGCCCCCTGTGAGTCAATTCTGCCATAAAAGAGACTGCAAATTGCTGACACTCCCCGAAGACTCTCTCTTGATGCCAGTCAGCTCCACCTCCCCTGCCACTGGGAGGCCCGTGGACCCTTCAGTGCCCAGCCCGGCTCAGTCTGGCTCCAACAGGGCCTTGGCAAAGTCTCCCTGCAGTAAACAAGTCCCAGGCTGACCACAGGTGCCAGCCTAAATCAACTTTCTTCAGCCCTGGAGGAAACACCTCGTTTTCCCCCAAGCTCCGCGCCTACATCTGTCAGCAAGTCCTGGGCACGGGAGGAGAGGGGACCCATCATTCATTCACAAAAGCCACCAGTGCAAAGAAATATTCTCTTCTCCGAGCTGGTTTCTGGACCAGACAACCCAGGAGATTAGAGCCACAAACCGACAGGCCCTCTGCCAAGCTGGAATCTCAAACTCAATTAGTTTGGGATTGTCTGGAATTTTCAATTGTTCTAACGTTTGAGCTAAAAGCAACTGAGTTTGGAGAGAGTGAGCCTCAGGACAACAGGATGCTGCTCTGGTGAAATAGGGCAGCCTTGGACCACCCAGAAAATTGGGTGGGATCTTCAAGACCCTGCAGAGCGTCCAGACTCCCTCCGGCCACTCCCTGCTTCTGCCCACCACACCAGACACCCCTGGCTCATCAAGCCTCCAAATCTCTGCTCATGCTGCTCTCCCCACCTGAAATATCTTTTATTTCTGGCCAACTTCTGCTCTAGCCAACTAGAGGCCTCGTCCAAAACCAACTCATCCTTGGAACCAGCTCAAATCCGCACTTTCTTCTCGAGGTGCTATTTCCGGACTTCCCCAGCAAAGATACCCCCAGCAAAGCTCTTTGCCCCTGTAGTACTTTGCACACTGAATGTATTTAACGATACACTTTCAGGGCGCCTGGGTGGCTCAGGTGGTTGAGTGCTCAACTCTTGGTATTGGCTCAGGTTGTGGGATCGAGACCCAAGTCAGGCTCCGTGCTCAGCGCAGAGTCTGCTTGTCCCTCTCCCTCGTTCCTCTCCCCGTTAGTGCTCTCTCTCAAAAAGATACATAAAATTTGTAAAAACACAAAAAACAGAAAAACCCCCGACAATATGCTTTCAATCAAATGGCCAGGGTTCACCTACTGTATTGAACGGATGATGGAGGAAAATGTCATGGGTGATCATGACCCAGAAGCAATTGGCCCCGTGTGCCCGGCCATTAAAGCCAAACTTCCAGCTAGAGGGACCCCACTCTGTTGACATACTTGTCTTCCCACATGACTGGGAGCCCCTTGAGGGCAGGGCTGGTCTCTCCCTGGATCCCACGCTCCTGGCACACAGTAGGTGCTCAGTAAATACTGGTCAGGGGGCACGGAGGCTCTGTCTTGACTCTTTCATTACCTTCATGGGCTCCTTTAGACAAGTCCCTCTCCTTTTCTCAAGCTTGTTTCTCCATCTGAGAAGTGAAAGGGTGGACTAACCCATACTCAGGGCTATGGTCTGAATGTTTGTGCCCCCCCTGCACCCCAATTCATATGTTGATGTCCTAACCCCCAATGTGACAGTGTTGGGAGGCAGGGTCTTTGGGAGGTGAGGTCATGAGGGTGGAGCCTTCACAAGTGGGATTAGTGCTCTTATAAAAGAGATCCCAGAGAGCTCCCTAACCTCTTTCACTGTTGTGAAGACACAGCGAGAGGTCAGCCATCTGCAGCCTAGAAGAACCTGACCATGTCTGCACCCTGACCCTAGACTTCCAGCCTCCAGAACTATGAATGATGAGTTTCTGCCATTTACAAGCCACCCAGTCTCTGGTAGTTTGTGAGAGCAGCCCCAACAGACTAAGACACTCAGGAATGACACATGATTATCTCAGATGACCATTGTCATCCATCGAATTTTAAGGTCAAATGTGGTTGATAGCTTGTCACCACCGATGGGCCCTAATATCACCCCCTTCCCACAGATGCACGTCACTCCCCCCATCAAGAGGTGGACTCTCTTGCTTTTCCCTTTGAGTCTGGGCTGGGCTGGTGACGTGCTGTGACCAACGGGATGTGGCAGAAGTGATGCTTGCTAACCCCAGGCCTAGATCTCAAGAGGCCTGGTCACTCTCCCAGAGCCCTGGTCCTCCAGGTAGAGAAGTCCAGGGAGTGCTGCCATGTGCGGAGAGGCAGCATGCGTCCCAGCAGGACATGAAGCCATCTTAACTGGACCCACCCTGGTCAAGCTCCCTGCTGAATGCAGCCCACGAGGGATCCGACGGATACCATGTGGAACAAACATGGACCATCCCTGCAGAACTCTGCCCAGCTACAGAAATGTGAACAAAGAAGTCATTTCAAGCCACCACATTTTGGAGTGGTTTGAACCACAGAGATAAATATTTGAAACAGATTCCTGTCTGCCGTGGCTTGTGAGTGAGGAGTGTAGAGCTCCATCCCTGGACTAGACAATGTCAAGTTCAATGTCAATTCGATTCAATGTCAATTCAAGATTTTTCTTGGGTCTACTGGATAGGAAGGTACCAGACTGAGAGGGGATTAATCCATCAGAAGAAAGCGGAACCCCACTAGGACAAAATGAATCCAGTGGGCCCACTTGGGCTGTTTCAAAAGACAATTCAGAGAGGGTGGAGCAATCAGGAGCAGAGCTAGAAACAGAAACTCAGGAAGAGACAGAATTGGAGGAAACAGCCCCATGGGTAGAACAACAGAGCAGGGAGCTGCAGGGTCTTGCAGTGAGGGGATGAGATAGCCCCTCCCTGGAGCCATCTCAGAGCCTGAGAACCTTCTAGTTGAACACAAGCCTGGCTGGGCATCTGGTACCACCCTCCCACAACTCAAGTGTGAGTTGGCACACACATTCCCAACAATGAACCCCCTTTCTTTGAGGGTACCCACAGCCCATGAACCAGGCTAGCACTTCTCCCCAACACAGGGCAGAAACAGAAGGGTTCTCCTGTCTAGAAATCACCAGGGCCTGATGTAGAGGCCCAATCACCAGGAAGATCACTAGTTCATGTTGAGTCCTTTACCAGGTTCTAGACACCATGCTCTACACTCAACTTGGGTCCTTCATTTCTTCCTAACCACCACCCTTATCAAAGGCAGAGTGCCATCCCATTTCACAGATGAGAAGACTCACTTGCTCAGAGCCACAGGGTTTGTAGGTAGTGGAGCAGGAATTTGAATGCAGCCCAAATGACGCCAAAGCCCGGAGACTTGGTCAGGCTTGATGGTCACCCATACACCCCAGGACAGCCTCGTGAGCGGCTCACGCTCACATTGGTTCTGACTGGTCAGTGCCCTGCTGAGCCAGCTGTCACTACAATGGCGGCTATCTCAACTCTCAGTTTCCAAATTCAGGAAACAGACACAAATCAGTGTTCGAGATGTCCCCTACTGTGGTAGGCAGAATAATGCCTGCCTATGTCCTAACCCCCAGAACCTGAGAATACGTTACCTGACATGGCAAAAGGGACTCTGCAGCTGGGATTGAGTCAAGGGTCTTGAGATGGGGGATATTATTGCAGATTATCCAGGTGGGCCCAGCGTCCTCACATGGGTCCTTGTCAATGAAAGAGGAAGCCAGGAAAGTCAGAGCGATCCCATGTGAGAAGGACTCATCACACTGCTGCTGGCTTTGGAGATGGAGAAAGGGACCGTGGATCCAGCAGTGTGAACAGCCTTTTTTTAATTTTTTTTTAAGATTTTATTTATTTATTTGACAGAGAGAGACACAGCGAGAGAGGGAACACAAGCAGGGGGAGTGGGAGAGGGAGAAGCAGGCTTCCTGTTGAGCAGGGAGCCCGATGCGGGGCTTGATCCCAGGACCCTGGGATTATGACCTGAGCTGAAGGCAGACACTTAATGACTGAGCCACCCAGGTGCCCCTGAACAGCCTTTTGAAGCTGGAAAAGGCGAGGGGGTGGATTCTCCCCTGGAGCCTCTGAAAGGAGGCTCATACTCAAGAATTGATTCTGACAACCGTTCAAACAAATTCAGATAACAAGGGATGGGTGTGTGTTGAACATTCCCCCGCCCTTCATCGTCACCCCTGATCATTTCCTGAGTGCTGCAGATGGGCTCTCCACAACGCTGAGACAGGGAGCAACTGAGGCTCAAGAGGTATGGGCTGACCTGAGCTCACCCAGGTGGCTGGCGCCAAACCCAGCTCTCTTGTCTTCTGGCCCCAGGCTCCCAGAGGGAAAACCTGAACATGCTAGCCATGGTCTCTTGCCCAAGTTGCCCTGCCCAACCATCTCCTTGCATAAGAGCCGCCCTCAGGGCTGGGATCAGAGGACCCGAGTCATGAACCTCAAGAAAGCAGAACTGATTCTGACATGCTGCTTGCGTAGCCACTAACCCCCCTGCTGAGTCAGCTGCTGGTACTTCCAAGCTTGCAGAGTGGCCACGAGGGATGGGACAAGGCCTGAGCCTTCCCCACCACCCCCAGCCCAGGACTCTCCACGGGGCAAAGGATGAAGCCAAGAGACGCGCCAAAATGACCTTTTCCCGCCTGGGGACCCCAAAATCATGAGGTGCCAGACTGCCATAGGGACCCAGATGTGCAAAGGCAGACTTCCATGCCTGCTTTCCTAAGAATAAAAATAGAAATGTCTTCACTGAGCTGACCACGTGCCGTGCCATGCTTTATGTATATTAACTCATGTTATTCCCTAATGATGCCGTGAAGGAGGCGTTAAGAGTACACCCACCTTACAGAGGAGGACACGAGGTGACAGGAGATTAGGGGGCAGAGATGGGCTCTAAACTCTAGAGCAACTGGCTGTGGAGTCTGTGACCACGTATTCTTTCCTTCTTGGACAGCACTGGGTAGAATTACCACCTCTCCATTCCACCCAGCAGGGCAAGAAATTCTGTTTTCTCGATCCTGTTGTGCCCATCACTGCAAAACTCCAGAAGTTCCAAAAGAGAAGTAAATTAACGGGTTTCCTAATTTTGCCGGAAACCAGCCTGTCCTGACGTCCACAGGCAGCACAAAGTGACGGCCAACCCAGAGGGCGCCTTCCCTGCATCCCAGACCTGGCCCAGGGGAACAAGGATGAGTTCTGGACTGAGAACTAGGAGCCCAGGTCCTACTCCCCTTCCCTTTTTTCTGATCAGTGGCTGTCATACTTAGATAGACTGAGCTCCCCCAGGCTAGGACAACCACCCAGCTGCCTTATGACCGGCAAGCTCGGCCCATGCTAAGGGTATGGACAATGATTCCTGCACCTCTACTTCCTCATGCCCAGCCCTGGGGGAATACAGCCCAAGGAAATCCCCTACCCTAACCACACACATGCACACACGCATGCACACACATGCACACATATGGGCTTGCACACACACATCCAACGTGCGATGCCACCCTAGGACAGGAGTAGGATTTTCTGAGTTCAAATCCCAGCTCTTTTGCTTATGAGATATGTGACCTTGGGCAAGTCCCTTTACCTCTCTGATCCTCATTCTCTTCATCTATGAAATGGGGATGATAATCATGGAGCCTTTCTAGGTAGGGCTGTAGGGCTGTAGGGCGATACTGGATATGAAAGCCTTGGGCTCCAGGAAGTGTGCTGTGCTCAATAAAATTGTTATGCTTGTTCCAGGAGGGAAAGAGAATGGCAGTTGCCTAAGTTCCAGGGAAACCCACGGTGACGGGTCTGGAGCATGGGCATTTACTCAGTATATCTGATGGGAATTATCTTGAGGATAGGAAAGTATTTGTGGATCCAACATCACCTTGTTAACACCATGTTAATGAAAATTTAGACTTCAAATCAAGAGAAGGGGAGAGACCCAAGAGGATACCAAATTTGTGGCAGAGACAACTAGCTGTCCACAAAAACTCCATTCTCCCCTTCCACAGCATATAGCAGACATTGGGAAAGAGCCACCCAGCCAAGAACTCCATTTCCCAGCCTCCTTTGCGACTAGACTGGCCACAGGACTAGTTCTCCCATGTGGCAGAGGGCAGTGAAGAAGCAAATGTTCCACACTTCCATGCTTTCTTTCATTAGGAGCAATGTCCAAGGGGACAGTAGGGACATGCATGGAAGAGGACCTCCCCCCATGCAGAAACACCTGCCTTCTCCTAAACGTCTGTTTTGTTTGAGCCATTATACATGTTTGGGGCTATTTGTTACTGCAGCTACTACCCTGACTAATACAACCTTCAATCTCCTTGTTCACAAATGAGATATTTATGGCCACAGAGTGAGAACACCTTGCCTAAGCTCACGTAGCAAACTCCACAAAGCTCCAAAAGTTTGGTCTCTTATCAGTCTGGAGTAGATCTGCCATTTTCAACTTGCCCCACCGAGCTCTAAGAGTGACGTTCCGTGAACGGCGGCCCAGAGTCCTCCACCTCTGTTTCAACTAGAATAACATGCCTTATATCTGTTTTCCAATCGCCATCCTCCCTATATTTTCATTGGACAAAAGAGTTCTGCTTCTTAAAATAATTCCAAAGCCCACACACTGGGTGACGGCTAGAGCGCTCTGACTTTCTGTGGTGCTACAAGATAAAGTTTCACTTCTGCACCAGACCTCCTGGCCTCAACTGCTGACACAGGACATGCAGACTCACAGAAGTACATAGATATTTGCTTAGAAAGGAAAAAAATCAACCTCTGTGTGCAATAAGCAACCCAGAAACCTGGACAAAAGGCAAACAGAAAAGATGTTCACATCCTCTAGCTCAGTGGCCCTCAAGTTTTGGGGTGCATCCGAATCATCTGGGGAGCTGGCGCCACATGCAGACTCGCACACCTCGCCCTCAGGGATTCTGATGGCACAAACTGAAGCCTTAGGAAATACTCATGATTATTCGGCATGCATGATATTATTCATGATCGTTCCGATGCCAGCATTCCCACGATCGCACTTTGAGAAGCCCTGAGTCTACTTTGCAGCCTTGAAACTGGCAGGGATTACTGGCAGTGATAACCACGCTCATGCAGTGTAGCTCAAAGCGAGTGAGACAGGCGCTGAGGGTTTTTTGTACCCTGATGGGAACCTGAGCATTAATAACCCACTGGTGAAGAAATTAATAATAATTTCTATTTGGCTCGGATGGGTGTCAATGGTATAGATGGCAGGTGGTATAGAAATGATCATAGAATCACAGCTAATGTTTCTGGAGCTCCTTACGACATGACAGGCCCTCTGCTAAGCGTTCCACGTCCGAGATCTCGTTTAGTCTTTATGATATTCCCATTTTACAGATGAGGAAACTGGAGCATACAGATACCTTGTTCCATGTCACTCAGCTGGCAGGGGGCAGACCGGGTTCAAACTTACCTAAACGAAATCACTCTGCAGCCACGATGGTGGCTCTCGTGGACGTCTAACTTCAGAACCCCTCCCCGGGCCTCAGTCTCCTCATCTGTAAAATGGGCATGGTAATAATATCTTTATCATGCAGCCATGGTGAGGATTCAAGAAAATCATGGCAGTGGGCGCCTGGGTGGCTCAGTTCGTTAAGCGACTGCCTTCGGCTCAGGTCATGATCCTGGAGTCCCTGGATCGAGTCCCGCATCGGGCTCCCTGCTCGGCGGGGAGCCTGCTTCTCCCTCTGACCCTCCCCCCTCTCATGTGCTCTCTCTCTCTCATTCTCTCTGTCTCAAATAAATAAATAAAATCTTTAAAAAAAAAAAAAAGAAAATCATGGCAGTAAAGTGGTTTGCCAACTGAGAGGAGTTAATTAAGGAAACATCTAAGGGATGAGACTTTGCCCGACTCACCCATCCCATTTTACAGATGGCAAAACCGAGGCCTGATTATTTATTCAATGAACATTTACCGAGCACCCACTGAGGATACAGAGAGGAGAGTAAGTACCCCAAGTCTAGCCTCAAGGAGCTCCCAGGCCAGCAGGAGAGACAGACAAGACTGGGCACGGAGACAGGGACCTCTCAGAAGGGGTCAAGCCAGAGAGGGGAGTGACTTGCCCAAAGTCAACTTTACCTATTCCCTGAAGTTTTGGCAGAGTCCAGAGAAGGTCCCTGGGTACCAAGAAAGAACTCTTCCCGTGGGCTTCTCAGTGCCTGACACCCCACCGCCTGAGCATCCCTGGTTTAAGTTAAGCCTTCTTTCTTGAGAAAATGCCAAGTAGCCCTCCTCCCACCACTGGAGTTTGGAGGAAGGAAGAGCAACAGCAAGAACCACAGGGAAGATCGCTCTTCGAAAGGAAGCAGGGGCTGCCAATAGGGAGGCTGGGGATCAGGCCTCTTACTGGAAAAAGAAGACAGACCCCAAATCTGGCCACCTCCTCACTGGCCTATCTGAACCACAGGCTGGTCTGAGTGATCAGACTTATCTCAAGCAGCAGTTACTGGATTATCATGTGCTGTGTATAACTTCGCTCAAGGCTAGCCTTTACGGTGTGCTCATTTAAACGGTAGCACAGCGCCCAGGTGCTAGCCGGAAGCAGAGGGGAGTGCGGGGTATGTTCAACAGCTAGCACTGCCAAAGGGTTCCCATCCTTCCTATATAAAGAACTCTTAAAAATCAACAAAAGATAAACATGCTGACAGAAAAAACGTGGGAGTGGATTTGAACAGTAGAATCATAAAAGAAAAACGAACAACGAGCTTGCAAGGGATGATCAGCATTAATAAAGAAATGCAGAGGGAAGCAGCCAGAAGCCTCACAAACCTTAAGAACAGGCACACTTTTGACTCAGCGATTTGGCCTTTGGAAAAGTATCCATAGGTCAGACATGCGAAGATAATGTACAAGAGCGGGTCATCACAGCACATTTGTAATCATGGGGGAGAAAAGAAGAAGAGGAAGAAGGAAGCAACCACAATGAGGAATGGTTACATAAATCCCAAGATAGCCTTTCCATGCAGCCATTAAAATGTATCCTGGAGGAACATAGATGGGAGTTCACAGTCTGCAGTGCAAAACAAGGGAGGCTGCCAAACAAGATATTGGAAGCGTGAGTCCACACCTACATACTTAGATGTGTCTTCTCCATCTGTAGGCACTCAAGAAACATCAAAGATAAACTGGTGGGCGAGCAAGTGTGGGGGCGACGGAGAGAGCCCCCCGAAAGGCCACCTCTGGGTGAGGACCTCCTCCTGAGTCTCTGTACAGAGATACAGCCCAGGGGCCAAAGCAGTGGGCTGTGGGCTTCGTTCCAATCTCAACCTCCCCTCACCGCCCCCCGCCAACTCCCGGCTTACTGTCTCTGCAGCTCTGAGCCACTGCCTTCCCCTCTCTGAGCCCTGGTTCACTCCCCTGTAAAACGAGGACACCTGTGAGAGGGAAACACCTGCCTCGTAGCTGTGAGCTCGGGTGGAGTCATGAAGGAAAACACGGAGCTCGCTGCTTTTTAAAAATAGGGTGACCCTGCTGTTTTTTACAATTAGCATGCATTACTTCGGAAATCTGAAAAATCATGTTTTCATTATGACCAACATTAAATGTTACGCAGAACCACAGGCCTCCTCTCTCTACGAGTATCCCCCTTGCCTGGCCCCTCCAGACGATGTCAAAGCCAAGTGTGATACCTTGTGGCTGGTCTCTGCCTGGGTCTTCCCAAGGGTTCCCCTGGACTTCAGGCCACTGGAGGATGTGCAGGGGACCCGTGTGGCCCCACTTCTTTCTCTCGGCCACACTGTGCTCTGGCTGTGTGCCCAGAAGGCAGTCCGTCCATTCGTTCAAGATGCTCCGGAACCCCCCGATTGCAGCCTCCCCCCCCAGAACAGCCTCAGCCCTCAGGAGGCTCTCCGGGAGACCTCGTGCTGTCCTGAGCTCCTCGCTCGCCGGGGGCTGCTGTCCTGAATGGGACAGAACTCTGCCAGAGAAACAGCTGGAGGGAGGGGAGAGCATGAGGGAGGGGGGGGGGGATGGAGGGAGGGGCAGGAAACTGGGCTGGCCAAGGGCGGGGGCGGACAGCTGCGTGGAGTGGGGGCCGTCAGAGGAGGCTGCCCCTGCCTGCCAGCCGGGGACCGGCTTGTGGGTGGTGGCTGGTGGCTGGTGGCAAGGCCCGCCGGGGACGACCCGCCCCTCTGGCGGCCAGAGCCCAGCTGGGAGCTGTGCCCACCCTCTGAGCGCAAACCAGGAGCACGTGCGAGCCCCAGGCAGCTGTGCCAAGGGCGGCCGCTCCCTGCAAGGGCCTCAGGAGCTGCCGGGTATCCCACCAGCCTGGGCCACCTCTCTCCACCGGGGTGCCCTTCCTGGCCCCCTAGTTGTGCTCCCTTTTCCTGATTTTATCTTATTTTTTTGCAAATTAAAACAGCAATGAGATTTTTTTTAATAAAGTATCAAATGAACAAAGATGAAAATGTTTCATAATGTTTGGTTTTAGTAAATGTCACCGGGAAGCAAAAATCTTCTGCATAATTGGAATATACATTGATAGACCATTTCTGGAGAGCTGACAAAATACATCAAAACCTTTAACTACATTCAGGCCCTGTGTTTAAATATAAATCCTGCTTTCATCCCAAACCCTGCTCCCCAGAGAGAAATATCATTAACACTTTGGTATGAACATACACACACATATATATTCTATATCTAAATGGAAAATGGCTCAGTCATACTCCGCGCACGTCCCATACTGTAACCTGCTTTTTCATTCAGTGATAGGTGTGTGTGTGTGTGTGTGTATACACACACCCTACCCTGTTTTAACTGCTGCTCATTATTTCATTGAATTGATGCAGTGGTTTGTTATTTATTTATTTATTGAACTTTTGTTTCCCTAATGGATGCAGTTTATTACTTACATAGGCAGCAAGGACTGGTTTATTGAATCGACACTTTCTGGGTGACTGGTTGGGTTCTTTTCAAAATTTTGACTATAATAAACGCCCCATTTCACGCTCGTCCAATTATTTCCTTTTTTTTTTTTCCGTCCAACTATTTTCTTATACAAAATTCCTATGAACATGTTTTATTATTCAGAGGGTCGCCTGCTCGCTTTTCAAGTCTCAGCTTGGGGACCACCTCTCCAGAAGCCTTTCTCCCCCACCGCTGCTGGAGGGGGGACTGCTCTCGGATCCCCCCGGGGTTCTCCTACCATCATAGCGGCAGGGGCGTCCCTTCCTGTGAGAGTCTCTTTCTCTCCCTTACCCTGGAAACTCAGCTGGAGAAGGGACTGTATTCTGTCCCCTGCTCTGGCCCTGGGGCGAAGCACGGTGCCTGGCTCATCCGCGCGATTGCATCACGGGCAGAATAAACATGAGAGCAGACACCCAGACAGGGTGCCGGCCGGCCACTCGCTCCTTCACCCTCAGGAGGTACTATTTCTGCGAAGTCAGTACTATTTCTGCCCTCATTGTACCAATAAGGAAATTGGGACCCAGAAAGGTCAAGTCACTTGCCGTGGGCCACACAGCCCATAGGCAGGAGGGCTGGGATTCCACCCAGACTATGGGGCTCCAGAGCCCAGCCCTCGGCCTCCAGACTGAAGAACTAACCGAAGGGCCCACTGTGTGCATCGCCCTGTGCCCTGGGTGGGGGGGGCTTCCCATGGAATGAGTCACGTGACCCTCCCCCCACACCAGAGGAGGTGTCCTTCACCTGTTCTACAGATGAGGGGAGAAGTTCTTTTGCCGAGGGCACCCAGATGGGGCCGACAGAGGCCTGACTGAACCCAGGTCTGGCTCATTCCAAAGCTAAGGCTGCCAACACTAACTTGTGTAGAAAGGAAGAAGGGGGGATGAAGAAGGTGAGAGAGAGAGAGAGGAGAGAGGGAGGGAGGGGGAGAGAGGGGATAGGAAAGAGAGAGAGAGAGAGAGGAGGGTGGGCGAAGAAGGGAGAAGGGCAAATCGAGAGGGGATGGGAGGGAGGGTCACTTGCTCTTCTTTAGACCTAAGGGCTTGGGTGGGTGTGGGAACATGTCCTTCACCATCTGACCAGCCTTAGAGCCTCTCCTTCTTTTCCCCACCATCCTCAACTGTTAGTCCAATGAGATGGACACTTAGAAACTATCATCTCTTTCATTTCCTAGATACTAACTGGAAGCACAGAGAGGTTAAGTCACTGTCCAAGGTCACACAGCTCCCTAGAGTCAGAAGTCAGACCCAGCCTGACTCTAAACCCCTCTCCTCCCTGCTCTGGCAGGCTTGCCCAGGGGACCAAGAACATCTCATCCATGCCCTTACTGTACAGATGGGAACACTGGACCCAGAGAAGGCAAGGGACATCCCAGGGCACCGTTAGCAGCCGGGCAGCAGCCCCAGAGCATCCTGGTCCAAAGGTGAGGATATTTCCACAATGCGATAGAAACCCCGTGCATCATGAACATCACCATCTAAATGTCTGTCATTAATTGAGACTAGTGGTTCTCAAAGTGCGGGTTCTGGACCAGCCGCTGACACCTTGCTGGGGAGCTTGTTAGAAATTCAAGCTCTTAAGCCAGGTCCATCTGCAGACCTTGGGAACCTGACCTCTGCAGGCGGGGCCCAGTGAGCTGTGTGTTCAAAAGTCGCCAGGGGATTCTGATGCTCGCTCAAGTTTGAAAACCACAGATACAGACATTTCCATTAGGAATAAATCCTGGATCCTGGAACAAATTATCTTGTCAGTCCACGGAATAGTGGTCAAGAGCTGGGGGCTCTGACATCAGACAGAGTAGATTTGACCGAATCCCTGTTTCCCCTACTGTGAGCTGTGTGACTGAGCAAGTCCTCTCACCTCTCTGAGCCAGTTTCCTTATCTGCTGGGGACTGAGAGGGACTGTAGTCGGGAGGGGAAAGAGAAGAGGGAGGGAGGGGGGGGGGGGGGGGGGGGGGGAAGGAAGGGGGGGGGAGGAGGGGGGAAGGAGAAAGAGATGGAGGGGGAGGGGAAGAGGAGGAGGTGGGAGAGGAGACAGAGAGGTAAGCTCTGAGGAAGATCTTGCACACTCAGGATATCCTGCAAGGGGAGCCTAGCAGGGTAAATCCAGCGTCTAGATGGATTTATGGAAATTTCCTCTTCCTCCTTCATTGAATGTTGGATACCATTAATGCAGGTCTCCTGGAGGCCCCCCACCCCACTCCCAGCCTCCAAAGCCAACCCAAGACTGTAATGATTGTTGGGTTTTATCGGCTAGGAGATCTGACCGAGTGAGGACTCCAGGCCCAGGCCAGCAGGGCCCCTGGATGCCCAAGGTAGAGGTCAGAGCACACAGCCCCACCTGGGCCCCCAGTGAGGAAGAGCAAGAATCCGGGTGCCCCAGCCAATCAAAAGCCAGAGGTCTTTGGTCACCATTCTGAACATGGCTGAGAAGTTTGGCTTTTTCTTCCTTGGAATAAAAAGGGTTGCAGGTAGGGTGGGGGAGTTGTTTGTTGTTGTTTTCAAATAGGATTCTGAAACCCAAGGCCTAACATTGGAGTACTGGGACCCGCAAGAGAGGTGGTGGCAAAGAAGACTCTGTTTATTCCCTCGAGAATGCTATGTAGTTCCAAGATGGCGGATCAAGCTTTCTCTTATACCCAAATCTAGTTGGTTGGCTCTGGAACCCTGGAGCTCTGTGTTAAAGGAAATCTGAGGCCACATCCAGGTCAGGCTGGAAAGGGCACAGTGACCCATGAGCAATGCCTGCCTTGGACCTAAAGGAGGAGCCTTGCCTCTCTCATCCCACTCTGTCCTCCAACAAAAGTCCAACCCATTGGCCTAGGAGGCTGGGGGGGCGGTGCCAGCTCTGCTTCATCCTGTCCCATGGATTGGCCAACCCTAGTGTAGATAAACTTATATCTTAACTCCCACACCCCTTGGTATATGTCTGGATATATATGGTATATGTATGGTATATTAGTGTTCATGGATCCCCAACACTCTAGTTAAAGCAAATCGTTTCCTCGTTCTCCCTGATTATCAGTTGCAAAACTAGGTTCACCAGAGAGGCTCTCAAACCACAGGAAGCCTGGGAAGATACTTTCTGTGACATGAAGGATTCCCTATAAATCCAAACTGTGCCCACTTCGGACTTTGTTTAAGATGTGGACAGACCACACTGGAATGAGAGCTTCATGTCAGCCGCTGACTGGCTGTGTGGCCTTGGCAAGTCATTTCTCATCTCTGGTTCATTTGATGCTCGTGTGATTAAGTTATGGATGTGATGAAATTGTGCCTCTTGAGATGGGGAAATTATCCCGGATTATCCAGGTGAGCCCAGGGTAATCCAAGGGTCCTCAGAAGGGGAAGGCAAGGACTCAGGGGCGTTGGGGGGAGAAGGCAGTAGGATGAGGAAGGAAGCAGACATTTGTGATGTGGCCATAAGTCAAGGAAGACAAACAGCCTCCACCCTTGGAAGGTGCAAGGAATGGATTCTCCCTGAAGCCTCCAACAGGAACCAGCCCTGCCGACGACATCCTGATGTTAGCCCCTTCAGACTCATTTTGGACTTCTCAGCTCCAGAACTGTAGGACTGTAAGTATGTATTGTTTTAAGCCACAATATTTGTGATTTGTAGAGCAGAAGTAGGAAATTAACACAAGGGCTGTTCTAGAGACCAGAACGCTGACCTTGGTGGCGGACACATCTGGGTTTGAGTCCCTGCTTCCCCTGCTAGCTGTGTGACCTTGCACAATTTCCTAACCTCTCTGAGTCTCAGAGAGGCAGACTTTCTTTCTCTTCCGCACACGGCAGTAATAAAAGACCTACCTCAGACCGTTGGAAAGATGAAAGAAGTTGATACCCACAACGTGCTCGGAACAGAGTCTGACACACTGCATTCAATGAATGTTGGATCACTTTCCTGTCCTGTTGGGCATTAGAAGGTTGGCATTCCCCAATGCAGGCCCTCTAACCATCCCCGGGGCACTACTTGAGCCACCTTCCTGATGTTCCATTTTGTTCAAGGTCACACCACTGCTCAACAACATTCCATGGCTCCCTAGTACATAACCTCATCTCCCAGGAAGGAAAAAATTAAAGGGATGGCAAAGCTGAAAGAGGGCTGGAGGACCCAAACCTTCCCAGGTTGATTGAAATGTCACTCTCTTTGCACTCCCAAGCTAGGTCAGTGCCCTGTCATTCATCCCCACGGCACCCCTTCCCGTGTTACAGCACTGAGCCCAATTGTAATGCAATGATCATTCGTATTGTGAATATACCATCCATCCCGTATCCCCGGGGGTTGGGACTGCTGCTAGGCCCATAGTACCTGTTCCACAAATATTTGTTAAATGAATGAACAGATGGATGACCAACCTCCTCGGACCAGCTGGGCCATGTTCCCAAAGACTTCTTCCTGACGGCCAAGTTCTCGCTCTTCACCACGGAGAGGCCTGCGGGGTTACCAAGATGGGAGAATGGAACACCGTGCCAAGCGTCATCAGACATTTGTAACTCCTGCAGCCAAAAATGTTATTGGAAACATGATGTGTGTCTGGGTGGTATGTGTTCAGGTAGCGGGGGGACTTAATTCCACCCCCCCACCGTCCTGCAGACCAGGTTCAGGGAGGGAGGGGAAGGAGGATTCCTCGTGCTCCTGGAGGTCCAAGGTGGAGGGAAGGAGTACAGAGGTGAGAAGTCAACTTTTGGGGACTGAGAAGGAAGAGGTAGGAGGTAGGAGGGTGCTGACAGCCCAGTTGATTTTGTCTGCTTGGCAAGAATCCAGGCCCCTGGCCTCTGGTCCCGGCTGGGAAGGGTTAACAGCACTGAGAGGGAGTGTTGGGAGGGTGCGACCAGGAGTGAGGAAGCCCTAACAGGGGATGGGGCTTCTTGGTGTGGGTGGATGAGGCCCATTGATTACCGCCCCCCCTCCCATGAGCAGGACCCTACCCATCCAGCCCAGCTCCTCCCACTGGAACAGAGAGATTTGCAGGGGTAGGGGGAGACCACCTGGGTGCCTGAGAGGAGTGGGGGGTACCAGCAGGGTTGTTCCAGCCCATTGTTCCAGGATGGGGATGGGAGGAGCTTGGAGCATGTTTGAGACCCCTTCTCAAACCCAAGCTAGCTGTTCCTGGGTCTGGGAAAGCTTCCATGTTCCAGAACAGAGGCCCAGAGAGGGTTAACAGCTGCTCAAAGCCACACAGCAAGTCCTGAGCAGCCAATCCTTCCAGTTCCCAGAGAACTCCTCCACTCCTGCTACACACACACACACACACACACACACACACAGATGTATTCAGTGGCCTTGCCCTGCCCATCTCTCCAGCTACATGGCCCACCCCTTCCTCTCCTTCTACTCTGACCCCATCATGTGGTTTCAAATCTCTGCGCCTTTGCTCGAGCTGCCCTCTCTGCCAGGAATACCCTGTCTCGCCACCGTGCATCCAGCCACAGTAACCTGGTCATCTTTCAAATGCAGACGTCCTCTCCTCCAGTCAGTCTCCCAGGGCTGCCCGTCCTCTTCCCACCTACCTGGGAAGGTTGATCTGCCTGGGGTGGGGGTCTGTACTTGGCCAACACATTCATCCTTTCTCAAATCACACTGCCTCTTCATTTTGTCACGTACACATCTGTCTCCACCCCTGGACTGCTGTTGTACCAGCTACCAGCACTGGACCTGACCCATACTGGAAAAGTTGGATGAACTGAGCCAGCCTTCATGCCTGCACCTCCCTTCCCAGGGCCAACTGTTACTGTGAACTCCTGGAAACAGATCAGAAGCACCAAAGCCATTGCATTTTAGGGCAGTGTAGCCTAATGGTCAAGAACACAGGGGCGCCTGGGTGGCTCAGTTGGTTAAGCGACTGCCTTCGGCTCAGGTCATGATCCTGGAGTCCCGGGATCGAGTCCCGCATCGGGCTCCCTGCTCGGCGGGGAGTCTGCTCCTCCCTCTGACCCTCCCCCCTCTCATGTGCTCTCTCTCTCTCTCTCTCAAATAAATAAATAAAAATCTTAAAAAAAAAAAAAAAAAGAACACAGACGTTTACATCTGCCTTTGGCTCAGGTCATGATCCCTGGGTCCTGGGATGGAGCCCCGCATTGGGCTCCCTGCTCAGCGGGGAGTCTGCTTCTCCCTCTCCCTCTGCCCATTTTTCCTGGCTCGTGTATGCTCTCTCTCTCTCTCTCTCTCTCGAATAAATAAATAAAATCTTAAAACAAAAACAACAACAACACAGACTTTCAAGGTCAGAAAAACCTGGGTTTGAATCCCAGCCCTGCCACTTCCTTGCTGTGTGACCTTGAGTAAGATACTTGCCCTCTCTGGGCTTCCCTTACCCTTTCTGCAAAATGGAGATGCTAATTTCAACCTTGCAGAGCTGCTTTGCAGGCTTCTCTGAGATGATGCATGTAGGGTGTATGACACAAGGCTCAGAGTAAGTGCTTTATATACGTTGTTGCCCTAACTCTGTGAGTCATTTCTGAAAGCCCATCGCTCCCCACCCTGCCTCCTGGCTCTGGCCCTGCATCATTCACCGAAGTCCCTGTTCTGGCTGCGTTGTTAACACGGAGTAAGTTAAGCCCCACTAACCAGGTGCCCAGATGGGCATCCCAGCTCTGCCACCGCGCTGGCTGTGTGACCTCGAGAAAGCGACTTCACTTCTCTGAGTTTCCGTTTCTTCCTCTGTAGCATGCCGATAGCAACAGCACCTGCCCGGCAGGGTATCATAGAATTAGCGTTTGTGCTTGTAAAGCCCCGAGGGCAGCAGGGGGCAAATGCTGAGTGCTGGCTTGCAAGGTGCTCATCGGAAGACTCGAATTCGCCATCTGGGCCACTTCTTCCTCCGCCCTCTTTCTCCTCCCACTGCCCCACCCACCAATTTACAACCAGGGACTTGGCCTCTTTTGCCTTCGCTGTTAGAAAAACCCAAGGCCTCCAAGATCAGTGGACTGAGAGTCTTTAGATTCCATGGCCACAGGTCTTTAGCTTCCTTTTTAGGAGCCCCCTTTCTTCCAGAAGGATCTGTAGGGATCCCCAAAATATAAAGGCATATGAAAAAGCACCTGCTCATCTAGAGAGGACGAGGGAACACGGTGCCACACCCCTTAAGCCCCTGCTGCCCCTGCTGCCCCTCCCAGGCTCTGCAAACTTCCCATTAATCCACTGACCCCTCACCCACCACCACCACCTTAGATGGAGGGAGAACGTTTTCTTTTTTCATTTTGATATCATTTTATTTTTTTTTATTTTTTTTTTTAAAGATTTTATTTATTTATTCATATGAGACAGAGAGAAAGAGGGGCAGAGGGAGAAGCAGGCTCCCCGCTGAGCAGGGAGCCCGATGCGGGGCTCGATCCCAGGACCCTGGGATCATGACCTGAGCCGAAGGCAGACGCTTAACCATCTGAGCCACCCAGGCGCCCTCATTTTGATATCATTTTAAACTCACAGAAAGGTAGCAACCATAGGACAAGGAACTTCTTAAATCTTCGCCCAAAGTCACTGATTATTGCTCTTTTGTCCCATTTGCTCTATCATCCTCTTCCTCTCCGCCCCTCCCCTTTCTGCACGCCTCTTCCTAAACCGTTCCCATTTTGCATACAGGAAAACTGAGGCCCAGAACCTGTGGTCCACAAGTTCGTCAAAGGCCTCTGGAGATATTTGGAACCTGAAATCGCAAGCAAACCGACCCCAGAACATGGAAAGGCAGCTGAAAACTCAAAATAAATAAATGTCTGATGAACTGTCTACAGTACACTGGTGAGTCAGCTGCTAGTCCACAGTGCTCGTGTGTTTAGAAATAGAAAAGCCCAAATCACAAGAACACGCTGAATAATTTATTCTTAAAAAAAAAAAAAAAAACCCTGGTTGTATGAATTCTTTTAAAACCTTTTCAGATATTTTTATAAGAAATGCATATGTGTAATGGGATCTGTAGGGACATTTTGAGGTTTGCCACGATGTGGGGTGGGGTCCCCCAAATGTCAGAGATCCTGGAGCCTTCAAAGGCTTTACGATGAGCTCTCTTGGCCCCAAAGCCCCTTGAATCTCACTCAGATAAGGCATAAGATGGAGATTTTTCCATGTATTTTTATAAGGAGGCTGTATGTACCTTTTTATGTGGGTCATAAAAAAAATGTAAAAAATTTCAAAAACACGGAGCAACACAAGAAATTCGTCATAGCAACAGAGCTGCCTCTCCTATTTTTGAAAAGTGAGCTGCTCTCTCCTCGTCTTAGTACAGAAAGTTTATTTTCCTGCTGGGGCCTCTGACTCAGAGGCGAGCCCCGAACTCAGTCAGCCGCCCCTGAGGAGAGACAGGAGGCATGGGGGTCATGGCCCCAGACGAGGGCAGGTGACGCCCAAGGGTCCCAAGCTTCTGATCCCCCTCAACTGAAATGTCCTCCGGGCACCCTGGTGCGCCTGGCGCTTCTGGTCACCACGCGGGCCATCCACCCTGTGCTCACCCACATATTCCCACCCGACATGCCTCTGCAGAACAGCCCCACCTTATAGGGGCCCCGCTGGGGCACTCAGACCAGCTCTGTAAATATCTAACCAGCTGGTAAACCCCAGCTAAACAAGACTCTCTCCTAGGACCATGCCATGATCCAGGGGCTAATGGAGTAACAACCGACAAGTAGGGGGCCCAGGAGTCTGACTCAGGACTGCTTTCTAATCAGGGACGTCCTGTCAGATGATAAAGGGGATATTACCGCAGCCCATGGGCTTCAACATAGCAACTGGATGTGGCTGTGGTGGGGGTGGTTTTGAGAGAACAGGGTGGGTTTGAATCCTGCCCCACCACTTACCAGCTGTATGACCTAAGGCAAGCTCCTTAACCTCTCTGTGCCTCAGCTCCCTCTCATAAGTATTATTAGTAACCATGAGTTGTGGTGGGCATGACTAGTGTTAACCCATATGAGGCACTTCTGATAGCCCCTGGCCCAGAGCAGAATCTCAATAAAGGTTTATTTATTTATTTATTTATTTATTTTTAAAGATTTTATTTATTCATTTGAAACAGAGAGATACAGAGAGAGCGAGAGCATGAGCAGGGGAGAGGCAGAGGGCGAGGGAGAAGCAGGCTCCCCGCCGAGTCAGGAGCCAGATGTGAAGCTCAATCCCGGGACCCTGGGATCATGACCTGAGCCGAAGGCAGATGCTTAACCATCTGAGCCACCCAGGCGCCCCTCAATAAAGGTTTATCATCATCTCCTATCCCCAATCCTTCGTAACACTTTTGGTGACCATCTTATGCGATCAAAACAATGAAACCAGGGGCACCTGGGTGGCTCAGATCCTGTTAGGAGTCGAGCTCCAAGGTGTTACGCAATTGTAATGACACGAACATGAGGATGGCATCTTTCTTTCATTTGTTAGAATATGCAATGATTCTGAGCCCCCTGCCCCCGGGGAATTCACTGATGGTTTGTGAGGAGGCTATAAACACAGGGTCCTGGGATCGAGTCCCGCATTGGGCTCCCTGCTCGGTGGGGAGCCTGCTTCTCCCTCTCCCTCTGCCTGCCTCTCTGCCTACTTGTGCTCTCTATCTCTGTCAAATAAATAAATAAAAATCTTTAAAAAAAACAAAAAAAAAAATGAAACCAGAATCCAGGTTCCATCAATTACCAGCTGAGTGGCCTTGGGCAAGTTACAAAACGTCCCTAATGCTGATTTCTCATCTGTAAAATGAGGATAATAATACAAACACATAGCGCAGCTCCGGGCTCGTGGTAAGTGTTCCTAAACACTGACTGTTATTATTACCGGGGGTCGGAAAACGATAGCCCATGAGCCAAATCTGGCCCACTGCTTGTTTTTGTAAATAAAGTTTTATTGGAACACAGCCATGCCCATTCATTTACGTATTGGCCGTGACTGCTTTCTTGCTACAACAGCAGGGCTGAGGAGTTTTGATGAGTCACTGTGTGGCGCGCAAAGCCTAAAATATTGACTATTTGGCCTTTGAAGAGAAAGTTTGCCTGGTTTTTATCATTTTGACCTTTAATGGCAATAATTGCAGTACAGAGACATTTCATCTCTCTCAGGAGACCACACAAGTTAAGATTTGCTTTCCAGGAAGCCCTAGCAACCCACAGTTGAGCTCCAATGGTCCCAAAGCTTCCTCAAATGATTCACAACAGTAGTGTGTGGAGAGGGGGTCTGTAGCCTTCCTTGGCTTCCCAGAGGCACCCGTGACCCATAAGAAGTCCACAAGCGCAGGAGCATAAACCCTGGAGGAGCAGGCCTGCATCCAAATCAGTGCCCTCCGCCGTTTTCCTGGGCTTGCTGGTTCTCTCAGACAGTCGCACTCCAGGGCCCCCAGACACCGAGGGGTCATTGATGAGCTTTCTCTCCATGCTGCTTTAGCACCCACGCCCAGCAGCTGGCTGCCTCCTGGTGCAGGACGCTTCACATTCTTTTTGTGTGATGTTGAGGCTAGAGAAAGGCCATGGGGGTGGGGGTGTGCCCAAGAGCTTATCGGGAATTCAGCAAAGGAAACCTGTGAATTATCCACCCCAGAAAGATGTCTTCCCATCTGGTTCTCTCCCTCCTTCGGCAGGAGAATCTGCCCTGGCTTATTGGCCTAATGGGATTTGGGTTGTGGGGATGCAACACAGCACAAAAAGGTATCTGTGGACCTCCCAGATCCTAAGGATCCTGGTGGCCATGCTCCTTGGCTTTGTCCCATGGTTTCCACTATTCCAGGAGTATTGGTTCCCAAAACCCGAATTGGGCCTTGACGTCCCCTGAAAGACCAGGCTGGACTCAGCCACCCGTAGTCCCTGTCTTGACTGGTGACATCCAGGGACCCTGACATCACCACCGCCTGCCCTGTCTCTTCAGGTCGTTCACTCTTGTTTCTTCCCGACACGCCGTCAGGGAGATCCAGGCCGGATCAGGTGAGAACAGCAGTTCCTCCCTGGACTGCGAGCTCCGTGAGGGCTGAGACCAGGCCTGTCAGGGTCTCTGCTGAAGCTGCAAATCTCCAAACAGCCCACACATAGGAAGTGATGCGCAAACGTCTAAGTCTACAAATGCGGCTGTGGGAGGAAGGAAATCCTGTTAGGAGTCGAGCTCCAAGGTGTTACGCAATTGTAATGACACGAACATGAGGATGGCATCTTTCTTTCATTTGTTAGAATATGCAATGATTCTGAGCCCCCCGCCCCCGGGGAATTCACTGATGGTTTGTGAGGAGGCTATAAACACAGGACATTATACATGTGAGCGCACAAGGTTTTGTGGGGAGGGGGTCCAACATTTTCATCAGACGACCTCCAGAACCACAAATGGTTTATGAACATGAGACCCCAAATCTGATCCCTATCTGCGTCCCCAATGCCTAATACAATGGTGGGTGCGTGAGAGGTTCTCAAGAAAGGTTTGCTGGATGAATCGATCACTGAATTTGAAGCTACAAACCACCAAGCTGCCTGATGATCAGCTTTCCTGGACAGCTGAAACGCACTCATCTGGAATTTGGGGATAACGTGAATGGATTCTTTTTTTTTTTGTCAGCAGGAAGGGAGTGGTACATGAATGGTACAAACAAGAATGAGCGGCCGCCAGCTGTGGAGGGTGTCCACACTGGCCAGCAGTGGACTTTACTGCTGTGGGCACTGAAGCAGCCTCCCCAAGGAACCGCATGGAGGAGAGATTTTCTTCTCCCATACCGCTGTTGTCTGTACCCAAAAGGACTGAAACTGCTTTTCCTGGAAGATATTCTGGGATTCCTTCTACCTGGACTTCCTGCTCACGGACCTTAAAATGCTCTCCCCAGACAAGCACAGCAGAGCCCAGACCAGCTAGAAAACACACACATCTCACAATTCAGTGACATTCGTTGACTTCAGTAAAGGAGTTTTCCTTCATAAATAATAGCACCAGAGGACACAGTGAACAGGCACTTAAATGCACTATAGGGGAGGGTGGTGGGGAGAGGAGGGCACGAGGGGGCAGGAGTTTTTGGAAAGCAAACTGCCCAAGAGTTATAAAAGCACTCACTTGTGCAGAGTAGTTACACTTCTAGAAGTCTGTTCTAAGGAGACCATAAGAATTATGCACAAAGATTTATTCCTACAGATATATAGCTTCACATGATGGATAATAGCAAAGAAGCTGAAAACATTTCGAGGGTTCAACAACAGGTATTAGGTAAGAAATTCATGGCACACCCATATGAAACATTAAATCATACCATAAAATCATTCCTTGAAGATAGTCTTCATAAAAAAAAAAAACTTCATAAACATTTAAAAATGTTTGTGCTTCAAAGGGTATCATCAAGAAAGTGAAAAGACACCCATAGAATGGGAGAAAAGATTTGCAAGTCACATATCTGATGAGGGGCTTGTATCTAGAATATAAAAAGAACTTTTGTAAATCAATATAAAAAAAGCGGGCGCCTGGGTGGCTCAGTTGGTTAAGCGACTGCCTTCGGCTCAGGTCATGATCCTGGAGTCCCGGGATCGAGTCCCGCATTGGGCTCCCTGCTCGGCGGGGAGCCTGCTTCTCCTTCTGACCCTCCCCCTCTCATGTGCTCTCTCTCATTCTCTCTCTGTCAAATAAATAAATAAAATCTTTAAAAATATATATATATATAAAAAAAGCAATTCAATAACTCATTTAAAAGTAGGCCAATGACAAAAAAAAAAAAAGTGGGCAAATGAGGGGCACCTAGGTGGCTCAGCTGGTTAAGCATCTGACTCGATTTCGGCTCAGGTCATGATCTCAGGGTCCTGGGATCGAGCCCCATGTTGGGCTCCGTGCTCAATGGGGAGTCTGCTTGAGTATTCTCTCTCTCCCTCTCCCTCTCCCTCTGCCCCTCCCCCTGCTCATGCTCTTTCTCTCTCTCTCAAATAAATAAATAAATCTTTAAAAAAATTTAAAAAAATTTTTTAAAGCAGGCAAATGATCTAAACAGACATTTCTCCAAAGAAGATATACACATGGCCAATAAGCACATGAAAAGATGCTCAACATCATTTGTCATTAGGGAAACGCAAATCAAAACCACAGTGAAATACACTTCACACCTACTAGGACAGCTGTAATAGCAAGTGTCGGAGAGGATGTGGAGCAATAAGAGCCCTTATACACTGCTGGCGGGAATGTAAAATGACGCAGCCACTCTGGAAAAACAGTCTGGCAGTTCCTCAAAAGAAGCAAACAGAGTTACCATATGACCCAGCATTCCACTCTGAGTACACACCCGAGAGAAAAGAAAATACACGTCCACGCAAAAACGTATACGCCAATGTTCACAGCACCATTACTCATAATGGCCGAGAAGTAGAATAAACAAAATTTGGTACAGTCATGTAACAGATTATTTGGCTATAGAAAAGAAAAGAAGGGTGCCTGGGTGGCTCAGTCAGTTAAGCATTTGCCTTCGGCTCAGCTCATGATCTCGGGGTCGTGGAATCGAGTCCCGCATCAGGCTCCCTGCTCAGTGGGAAGCCTGCTTCTCCCTCTCCCTCCGCCCCTCCCCCAGCTTGTGCTCTCTCTCTCTCTCTCTCTCTCTCTCTCGCTCTCTCACTCTCTCTCAAATAAATGCATAAAATCTTAAAAAAAAAAAAAGAAAAGAAGTACTGACACAAACTACAAGGATGAACCTTGAAAACATGATGCTAAGTGAGAGAAGCCAGACACAAAAGACCACATATTGTGTAATTCCATTTATATGGAAGATCAAGAAGCAGCAAATCTACAGAGACAGAAAATAGATTCGTGGTTGTCCGGGGTTGGAAGGAAACAAAGAGCGGCTGCTGAGGCATACAGGATTTATTTTTGAGACAAAGAAAATGCTCTAAAATTGATTGTGCTGACAGTTGCACACTTTTGAGAACATATTAAAAGCCAGGGAAATGTACACTTTAAATAGGTGAATTGCATGGTGTAAATTATATGTCAATAAAGCTATTATATATATATTATTATAAAACAAATGTTACATATTAAGTATATTATATATAAATGCATTATATAATATAAATATATGTATATATTAAGTATAGATATATGTGACATATTATATATATTGTGTATATATACTATCATATATGTTATATATAATAGATCTATATAATAAATGATGCCCAATGAGTACTATATTTTAAATGTTTTCTTTTTTAAAGATTTTATTTATTTATTTGACAGAGAGAGAATGAGAGAGAGAGCACATGAGAGTGGGGACGGTCAGAGGGAGAAGCAGGCTCCCTGCCGAGCAGGGAGCCCGATGTGGGACTCGATCCAGGGACTCCAGGATCATGACCTGAGCCGAAGGCAGTCGCTTAACCAACTGAGCCACCCAGGCGCCCGAGTACTATATTTTAAAAATCTCTCAAAACAGACTAATACTTCTCATACCTACCTACTAAATGGTAAAGAATGAATGCGTAACTCTGAGGGTCTGGGATGGAGCCTAAGTCATGAGCGACATTTTTCTTTGAAGCTTCATGCTTTAGTTACAAAACTCAGGCACATTTGGCCTTCCATTTCAAAATACGACCATGTTAATTTTAATATAAAAAGATTTATTTTCTCCAAATCCATGAATTAAACTGATACCCTAAGAAAAAAGAAGAAAAAAGAAAAAAAAATATTTACTAACTAGGGGAAATGGCCATAACATAATAGTAAGTGGATATAACATAATGATAAGCACGTATAAAGGTCTGTTTGCAGGATGTGAGTCTACCAGGGGGTGGGGGCAAGGAAAAGAAATTACATATATACCCAGAGCAAAAAGACTAAAGAGATATATGCCAAGAGATTATCAGTGGTTATCTTTAGGTTGTGGGATTGTGATTTTTTTTTAATTTCTTGATTTTTTTTTCCTTTTCCATATTTTTAAAGAATGTTGCATAATATTAAAGAATAAACATTTTTTGGTCCAAAAGAGGAGAGCCAGGAGGGAAGACATCGGGCAA
The DNA here is from genome assembly GCF_002201575.2 of Neomonachus schauinslandi. Classification (NCBI taxonomy): domain Eukaryota; kingdom Metazoa; phylum Chordata; class Mammalia; order Carnivora; family Phocidae; genus Neomonachus; species Neomonachus schauinslandi. The sequence goes on from NC_058416.1 coordinate 74,468,613, forward strand.
TGTTTTTCTGGAGATGACTTAGCGCGGCCCTCCCTGTGGTGTGAGCATGCTCACGCCCCTGGGATCACAGCTGGCCCCTAAGTGGAAGGACATGTGTGCACACAGAGGCTCCCAGCATCCCCTGCTTTCTGTGGGTGCTGGTGGAGAATGTAGATTTATCCCCAGAGGGGTGATGAGGCCAGAGGCTTTGCAAAGTTGCAGGAAGAAAGACAAGCAGAGGGCGCCTGGGTGGCTCAGTCGGTTAAGCATCTGCCTTCAGCTCAGGTCATGATCCTGGAGTCCCAGGATCGAGTCCCACATCGGGCTCCCTGCTCAGCGGGGGGTCTGCTTCTCCCTCTGACCCTCCCCCCTCTCATGTGCTCTCTCTCATTCTCTGTCTCAAATAAATAAATAAAATCTTTAAAAAAAAGAAAAGAAAAGAAAGAAAGACAAGCAGATCATCACTATATGACAACAGCGAATAAGGACTGGATATGACATGAGGGATAGGTCTCTGGACTGGGTGGGCATCAGGAGACGTGGGCTCAAGCCACTGCTTTGCGTCCAGCCAGCAGGATGACCTTAGTCAAATCACACCCTTTCTCAGGCCTTAGCTTCCCCCTCCGAAATGAGGGCACTCGGTCCTTCTATTTCTGATGGTTTTTGATTCTGTGATCTCACATCTGCTGCCTTTGTTTCCACCACCCATGTAACAGTTTGTAGCTCTTCATACTGACCGCCAACACAGCCCCGGCCCCCAGAATCTCAAGAGCCATTCTGCCCAAAAGTAATGTCTACATTGACACGTGACACTTTTCGACCCACCTAATCAGAGGAGACTTTCTGAAGAAGGCAGCGTGAGCAAACAGCATTCCCCAACCTCTGCACCCCTGAACCTGGTTGAGTGTGAGGATATTTACTGAGCATTGACCAGGGACCAGCCACTCATATTGTGGTACAAGTAAGACACCGTCCTGCTTTCTTGGAGCTTACGGGATCAACAATAACTACCAATACAGACCACCTGTCCTGTTTGACAGGGGGAATTCACATACACTACTTAAAAAAAAAAAAAAAGATTTTGTTTATTTATTTGAGAGAGAGAGAGAGCACGCACGAGTGGGGGTATGTGGCAGTGGGAGAGGGAGAAGCAGGCTCCCCGCTGAGCAGGGAGCCTGACACGGGGCTTGATCCCAGGACCCTGGGATCATGACCTGAGCCGAACAAAGGCAGATGCTTAACCGACTGAGCCACCCAGGCGCCCCTACATTACTTTTTTATAAGCCACACATCAGTACTTTAAGGCTGATGCCATTATTCACATTTTACAGCTGAGAAATTGTAGACTAAAAGAAGTTGGTACCCAAGGTCACAGAGCAAACAAGTGGTAAAATCGGGATTCCAGACCCCATCAGTGACTCTTCCCAGTCACCTGTGATTTGTCAGTGGTTCTTAACTTTACAGTTTAGACATAACAAAAGACCTCAAGATCCACCCAATTTCTACCCTTTTTGATTTGTCTGTAAGAAAGAACTGTAGAAAAACAAAATTAAGTTGCTGTAAACTTGATACTGAAACATCAAACTTGACATTGACTTTATAAGAGCAAACTATGAGCTCATACAAATGAATTTATATGATAAAACAATACCCTTTAATATGGACAAGACACTATTATGTAATGAGTCACAACATGAGAAAATTATTCTCTTTTCAATTTTTTTCCCAATCCTTCTAATTACACCCAAGAAAAGGTCTTGATTTGGTGCTAACAGATCTTTACCACGTTCTCCAATACTTGCAGATCTTCCTTTATAACAAAGAAAGAGCAAGCATCAGGCTCAGAGCCTTGGTATCTAGCTAACAGCATCTGGCTAATATTTAGTAACATTGTTTATTTTCATTGTTTATTGAGAGTGGTGTTTGGTGGGTATATTCTATTTGAGGAAAGTGAAAATTGATTTCCTATTTGCTGTGGTCATGTAGATTTTCCTTCTGAGCTACATTTACTGATATTTAAGGAGTACATTTACTGACGCTTTTAATGAGTAGATTTCAAGAAAAATGTTAAATTCATGACACCATAGAGGTGGTATATAAGCAGGGCACAAAAAAAAAAAAAAAAAAAAAAGTGGCGCTGGAATGACCAAGCCTTGAGAAATGCTGCCCGATGAAATTAAAAATAACCCAGCCATGTAATTATATTGTCCTGGAAGTATATTGCAAGTTACCTAAATAGCACACATTCACAGTAGACCATCACTATTAAAGCACATTTTTGAGGGTTTACGTATGCAGTTACTTTAGCAACAGAGATATAACTGAATCATATTTGAACTGCAAGACATACGTGCCTGAAGATCTAATTATTGGAAAATTACAGACCTAAGAAATACAGCTATGCTTCACTGCGCACTACAGGGCTGACAGAACACCTCACGGTAATTGGATAAACCACGTCTACACAGAAGATGTGTGGAAAGGAAGAACCTTTCCCCACCTGTGGCACCCTCAACCACATGTGAATGCAGAATTGCATATATTCATCCATTCACTCATTCAATCATTCCTCACGATGTTTATTTTATTGAGCACGGTCACGTGCACTGGAAATACAATGGACTCCGGCGGGCCTCCAGTCCAGAAGGGGGCGCCAGACATCATGCCCAACCTCATGGCCAATTGCCTGCCAACTGGGCTCTGGAAAGAGCACCATTCTTTGAAAACTCCTAACAAAGCAACCTGCCTACCTGGGGGTGGTCAGAGAAAGCTTCCCGGAGGAAGTGACCATCAAGTTTGAGAGCTAAAGAAATAAAAGGAATTAAGCAGAGGAGGTGGGAGAGGAGGAGGTAAAAAGGCAGGGACATCCACCTAGGTAGATGGGCTCTCATGTCTCGTGCACCTCTCATAAAGTGAGCCACCCTGGTGCCATCCCCCAAATGTGATCTTTGCATTCAAAACTATGTATTTCATATGTCTTGGTCCCTAAATGCAAGCCAGCACGGGTATCCATTCTTCAATGGGTATATAGCTATCCAATCCCAACACTGAGGGAAAACATGGTGGGGGCTCTCCAACATCAGCCTCCCGTGGGATTTGAAAGACTGATTTTGACCATTAGCTTTTGTCATAGGCACCAACGTAGAGGTCCTCAGCCAGGGACCACACTTAGGACTCTGGGGAGCTTTCAAGCCTCAGTGTCCAGGCTGCACCAAGACCACAACCAACCATTAAGTTAGGCTCTCTGGAGGTGGGGCCGGTGACTAGTAATGTTTAAAGCTCCTCAGAGGAGTGCAATGTATGGCCAAGGCTGGGAACTACATAGAGACTCTAACCTTGATGGAATAGTCAAGTCTACCAAAACTTACTGAGCACCTACTCTGTGCCAGGCAGCAGGCTGGGGGCAGGGGTGGTGAGCATAAGATCCCACCATCATTTAAGAATCACTACAGAAGGCTGCACCTGCTCTCAATGAATGTATTGGAGCCCAGGTAATGATGAAAAGTGCTTTGGTCCCATGAATTGCCTGGGGGATCTCAGCAGGTCTGGATGGATACTAAAGAGTCTGCATTTCTAACGAGCTCCCAGTGTCAATGCAGGGCCAAGATTTGCATGTGGATGGCAAGGTTCTGCAGGAAACCTCTCAGACCAGGGCTGCTTCTTCCCACCATTTCCCCACCCCTCTGACAGTCCCGAGCATCGCCTGGAGGTGATAACAAAGTGTAAGGAAAGAACAAAATGCACCCTGGCAGCCAGCCAGGTGTGCACCTGTGTTTCCTCCAGGCTTCAAAGCCCCAGGGCAGCGCTCCGTTCCCACCCCACACACACCCATAGAGCATGGAGCAGATCTCAGGAAGAAAGGGAAGGGGCTGGGATGGAAGATGGGGTGCTGAGTAGGTGGTTGTCATAAATAGCAAACCATCTGCATGCCCCCGCTGCCTAAGGACTCCCCTATCTGGGGCCAGAACAAAGGCAGCAAAATTCAAGAGGCATCAGAGATCAAAAAGGCCTCTGAGGCTCTCCTGCAGCGAGTCTTCACTTCTAATTAATCACTCACCTTGGCAAATCAATTGCGCCTGTGTTAAAATCTGTGCTCCCAGGGCAAGGGATAGGGTGGCAGTTGGAAGCAAGAAAGTCTTTGGAGCTGACGCTCAGGGCGGTGAATTCTTGCGGAGGAGACGCTTAGGTCAGCCCTGACCTGTTCAGCAGGGTCAGGAAGAGAACAGATCAGGAGACACGAATGCTTGCAGAGGCCAGGCTGCTCACAGGAACTGATGAGCGGGGTGGGGGTTAGCGGAGGAAGCCCCGGGGGACTGGGGCCAAACGGAGACTGTGTGCTCTGACCCCACAGGGTGGCAACTCGTCACTCCTACTCCCTCACTGCGCAGCAGAAATGCAGACCCGTTTCTGCATTTCTGGAAGATTTGCCAGATCTTCCTTTTTGTTTTGCCTGAAAAGGGGGTGCCTCGATGGCACAGTTGGTTGGGCATCCAAATCTTGGTTTCGGCTCAGGTGGTGATCTTGGGATAGTGACCTCAGGGTGGTGAGACTGAGCTCTATGCTCAGCAGAGAGTCCACTTGAGATTCTCTCCCCGTCTCCCTCTGCCCCTCCAACTTGTGCTCTAAACAAACAAACAAAGCTTGGAAATGCCTGCAGATACGAGTTCTTTAAATATGAAATCTCCTGGCTTACAGAAGTCAGCTCAAATTGTTTTTTTTTTTTTTTAAAGATTTTATTTATTTATTTGAGAGAGAGAATGAGAGACAGAGAGCATGAGAGGGAGGAGGGTCAGAGGGAGAAGCAGACTCCCCACTGAGCAGGGAGCCGATGCAGGACTCTATCCCGGGACTCCGGGATCACGACCTGAGCTGAAGGCAGTCGCCTAACCGACTGAGCCACCCAGGCACCCAGCTCAAATTGTTTTGAAACGCCATGCCATCCATTAAAATCTTTCTGAGAACCACGTATGCAGCGCAGGCTGCCCATCTGTGAGGTCTGAAATAGAGACTGGACTGGGGGAATGACCTGGAAAATTAAATGGCCTGTGGGCAGGGACTTCCTCAGGGGCCTAGAGGAGGAGAACATGGGTGGACAACTTCCTGAACACAAGGGAGGTGTCCCTGAAGCCCCATGTATATAATGCCAGAGGCATTCACTCCAATTACATCTTAATAGCACTTACTGAGCATGTATTATATGCTGGTACTGTGCTAAATGCTTTATGTGTATTAACTCATTTAATCCTTGCAACAACCCTGTGGGGTGTTACTATTACCCTATTACCCCAGCTTTACAGATGAGGAAACTGACCTGGGCAGTCTGGCTCCAGAACCCATTCTCTTCATTGCATGCAACCCTGCCTCTCTTAATTCCCACAATGCCTTTCACAGAGCTCGGCACAGAGCAAGTGCTCTGGAAATGTCTGCTATGGTGAAACAAAGCCTCTGTGAATTAGATCTACCAGAATCTGATGCTATGATTTCAACTGATTCGGGGTGCTCTTTCAAGAACTGGCTCATGGTTTCTGCCGGGGCTGCGTCCTCACCCAGGTAATGTCCGCATCATTGTGTTCAATGCTAAATCATCCAGGCACTGTCTGCAAAGAGAAGGAGCCCCCAGCCCCTGCTCCCCTTCCTCCCGGGACTCTGCAGCTTCCGGCTTTTGTCTGTCTGGTTGCCTTCCGTCCTCGCCCAGCTCTCCGGCTCATGCGTCCCTCCTGGGACCTATTTCAGAACCTGTCTTAGTGTTACAGTCCTCAGAGGACCATCTCATGCAATGCGGTGCACCTGGAAGGGGAGGACAGGGTTATCCCCCCAAAGCTAAGCCCTGTGGGGGACTGTTCAACCTTTCCCTGTCTTGGGACTTGTAAAGCCCCTAGAAGAAAATTCCCACTGTCTGGAAGGCAGAACTTGTTACCCTGTGGGAATTCCAGTTCCCACCGGCTCCTTGTTACCCTGTGGGAAGCTCACAAAACGGGACAGGCTCAGCAGACAGTTTTGGTAACAGCGGACACTGGCGGCTGAGCCGAATGCCGGCTTAAAGTCACCTGATTTGAGTTCCAGATCTGCTGATAAACATTCATTCATTCATTCGACAAATATGTATTGCATGTGTTATGTTCTCAACACTGACGTGGGTGCTAGAGAATCAGCGCAAAGCTGAGGGGTCCCTGTGAAATCCCTGTGAGACCGTCAGGAGGTCAGGTGTCCTCTCTGAACCTCAACCTCTTTCTCTTGTATGAAGATGCAAGATCTCCTGCAAAGTCCTAATCCCCACCTCTAGCTGAAAGGCATCCTGGATGGGGCTCCCGGTGGCTCAGATGGTTAAGCATCTGCCTTCGGCTCAGGTCATGATCCCAGGGTCCTGGGATGGAGCCCCGCGTCGGGCTCCCTGCTCAGCAGAGAGTCTGCTTCTCCCTCTCCCTCTGCTCCTCCCCCTCTTTGTGCTCTCTCCCCCCGCCCCACTCTCTCTCTCAAATAAATAAATAAAATCTTAAAAAAAAGAGAGAGAGAAAGAAAGGCATCCTGGAGCCACAAAATGAGCACTGGAAAGAGAGTCAGGATGTGGCCTTGGGCTGAGTGCCCCTGATGAGGTCATTTCTCTGGGCCTAATTTCTCGGTCGGGAGGTTGAGAGGGCTGCTCTGCAGGATTTCAAGAACCCGTCTAACTCTGTGACTCTCCAGTTCACATATTTTAGGATTCCAGCATGGGAATAGCCTGTGACTCCAGGAATGGACATCCTCCCGTTCTGGGGGCAAATCTCCTCATTCTGGGATGCTTTCCATGGCGCAAAGCAGCAGAGAGGAGCTTGCTTCTTGCCAGGTGAGAGCATGGAAGGGTATGGGGCACCTCCCGGGAGCTGCTCCCCCAGGATTTCCAGAATCACTCCATGTACCTTCCCCATCATGCTCTTAATCTCTGCAAATTTAGTGGCACGACCAGAAGCTGCCTAGAGAACATAGCTGACCCATCACCAATAAATCAGAAGCTCTCGGTGATGCTTCTGAATAAATGGTAGTCCCTCAGATTGGTGGGCAGGCGGGCTGAGGATGTTTAAGGTGTCTTGGGAGAGATTTAAACCCGCATCCTGCTTGGGTGGGGAGACATTGCAGAGAAGACAGGGAGCGTGGTGAGATCAAGAAGCCCCCAGAGTCACCCCTGGGTGTTTGGGCAGAACCAGACCTTAGCCTTTCCAGTCAGGGCTGGCTCTGTCTTGCCTGAAAGGAAAACGTCCTCCAGAGAGAGGGAAGAAAAGATGTCCCAGGGTTAAAGAGATGCCAAACCTCAATTAGAATCCCTGCTCTTTTAGGGGCTCCCGGGTGGCTCTGTGGTTAAGCATCTGCCTTTGGCTCAGGTCATGATCCCGGGGTCCTGGGATCGAGCCCCACATTGGTCTCTCTGTGGGCTCTCTGCTTGGCAGGAAGCCTGCTTCTCCCTCTCCCTCTGTTTATGTTCCCTCTCTCACTGTGTGTCTCTCTCTCTGTGTCAAGTAGAAAAAAAAAAAATCTTTAAAAAAGAATCCCTGCTCTTTTGAAAATCCCCTGCTTGGCCAGTTTTCCCATCTATAAAATGGGGATCCCAGTAAATTGGGACATGTCCTACTCCTTTTTTTTTTTTTTAAGTAAGCTCTATGTCCAGCGTGGAGCTCAGTAATGCAAGGCTTGAACTCATGACCTTGAGATCAAGACCTGAGCTGAGGTCAAGAGTCAGACACTTAACCAACTGGGCCAGCCAGGTGCCCCAACATGTCCTACTCTTGACCTTGCACTTTTTGGACCCTATTTCCTTTTCTGGCCCCATTTCATACAGAAAAGGAAATAGGCTCAAAACAGTGAAGTGACTTGCCTGATAGGTCTTGTAGAGAATAGGAGTTCAGTCCAAGGCCTCACCCCCCAACTCTGGGCCTTCTTTCCTGCAGTGGGAACCCTGGGTCCTATCTGGCTGCCTTTCCACTTTGGGGAGCTGAAACCCACAAGGAGAGCCCAGCTGCACCCCGCATCCGGGTGCCTCTGAGAGCCAGTGGCAGTGGGACGGTGTGAGGCCCATGGTCTTCCTACACACCCCCAGGTTCTGCATTCCATCCCCTTTGGCAACTCCGAGAAACAGGCAGGTGGGCAGCCCCAGGCCAGGCTGAAGATCCTTTGGAGTCAGTTTCTAGTGGGTACCATATCCAAGGACAACCCATGCCCTGCCAGGAGCTGTTGGGAAATTCTAGCCGACCCTGGGTCATGGGAAGCAGGCTCTGCTTGGACAGAGGTGAGGAACTGCAGTTAGGGACTACTTATACTGGGCCTTTCACTGACGTGGGGTCTCTGAGAGCTTCTAAGCATATTAGGCTCCCGACCGCTCTGCCTCAGAAGTCAGGAGACACAGATAGCCACCTCTGAGCTTTCACAACACTCTGCCCAGAGCCCAGGGTCTCCTTCATGCCTCCCATAAGGGCAAAATCATTGGTCCTTAGAGCTAAAAAACTGACCCAGTGTGATGGATTTTTAATATTTAAAAATGGTTTTTAAGACATCAAAGCCTTTCTTCAAACAAAATCTTACTCAAATTCCCAATTATGCAAAATAGATAAAGGGAGAACACAGTTGATGACTATCCCAGTCCCCACCCACCTGTCTGCCTCCTGCCTCCCAAGGCAGCCCCAGGGCCTGCCACAGAACCCTGGGCCTCAAGGAACCCAGTTTGTAAACCACTGCTTAGTCAGATGGGGAAATGGGCCCAGAAGGGAAAATGCATGGCCAGGGTTACACAAGGACATAGTGCAAGGGTGAGGCCCTTCCAGGAGGGCTGCTGAAAGCCCAAACAGGAGGCAGACAGCCCTTTCCCTCAGCCAAGTCAGAATCCGCTTCTGTGGATTTGCCCCCAAACCAGTATATTTCGGTTGCTTTGTTAGTTCGTGGTTATTTGATTGGTTAGTTGGCCTGTGTTTTGGTTGGGTGATTTATTAGTTGCTCACTGAATGGTTGAGTAGTTATTTGGCTGGTTGACTGGGTGGTAGATTAGCTGGCTAGTTGGATTATTAGTTGGTTAGTCGGTTGGTTCATGGTTAGTTGGTATTCAGTTACTTGACTGAGTGGTTAGTTGGCTAGTTGGATGGTCAGTTCACTGACTGGCTAGCTAGTCAATTACATGGTTCATTGTTTCTTAACTGTCTGGTTGAACAAATGAGTGAGTGGTTGCATTAGTGATCGCCTACAGTAGTGTTTTGGAGAAGGCTCTGAGACATGAGGCGCATATCTGATGGAAAAGGCACCATGCAGATGGTGAGACATGGAGAGAAGAGTGAGATGCACTCACAGACCTCAGTAAAAGTAGCGAAGTTGCTGTCTCCAGAGCTGGTTTGTCCACTTCTTGACCTGGGAGGTGAGTGGCTGAGCCAATGAGTATGAGTGTCCTATATAAACTGTAAAGCCCAGTACACAGGTCAGCGGGCCCCTTCCACTCTCTCAGGGCTCCCAGTGCCCCCTGGTTTCCTCCACCCCCTCCACCTCTTTACCCCCAAGCAACCCTGCTCTTCAATTCTTTACTACCCTGCGGTGTTGGTGATGGGTAACAGCTCAGTGTGTTTGAATATATGTATTTTTGAGAGAAGGAGCATTCATGGGAGTATTTCAGCCATCCTACAGCAGATGGCATTGGGATTGGAAGGAAAGATTCTTCTAGGACTCGGTGGTCACATCTCATGAACAGCACTTACTCAGATGAAAGGTAATGGTATAAGTCATGTAACCCTCCTGGTAAACTTCCATACTAAGCATCACTATAATCTCCATTTCAAAGATGAAGACCCTGAGACTCAGAGAGGCGCAGTGACCTAAGTTCCAACAGGTGGAGAGTGGGGGGCCCAGACTTGAACCCTGTCCCCCAAGGACAAGCACCACACTCTTGCACAGCCCCAAGATCGCTCGGGTATTGGAACCATAATGGGTCCTCCACAGCCTGCCCTTCTCCACCCCCACGGCTCCTTCTCCGTCCCCTTGGGGTTCTGGATGCCCATCCAGGTGCCAGTGGGGAGCCCCGAGCATCCCCCATCATCAGGCCAGGCGCAGCAGGCTACATGTGCCACAAGATGACCACCACCACAAAACCAGCACAGCGGGTCCATGGCTCCCAGCCCTGTCTAATGACCTCTCAACTCAGTTCTGAGGCCTCTATCAGTTAATAGGAAAATTCCCAGCTGGGGCCACTCTGTGCATTTATTTGCAAGATCAATGGCAAGTACAAAATTGCTTCTTCACTTTGGGACAGTCAGGGTAATCTGGAGACACCTGTGTGACAGTCCTATAAATATTCCTCGAGGTCACTCCTGCCTTGTGCTACACCTTTTGTGATCAGAATGCAGTATTTTCCTGCCCGTGCTTTGCAAGGCTAAGGGGAACAGGCCAGTGGATAGGCCCAATTGTATAATTAAGAGGAATTTCAGTCTCCTCCCTCCTCCCCTCTCCATTTGTCCTTCCCAGGGATGTGGGAAGAGAAGATACTTCAGGGGGGCCACAGGTCAATTTCTTCTGAGACCAGCTTTAAAGATTTAATAAATTAATAATAATAATACATTAAGTCACCTATATTGGGGGCTGCCTAAGAGCCAAGCCCTTCATTCATCTCACTTCATCTTGGCATCAGCCCTATGAGAATGAAATGGTTATTATCCACATTTTGCAGATGAGAAAGCTGAGGCACAAGATCCCATAGCAATTTAGTGGAGGAGCCTGGACTTGAACCAGCACTGTCTGACACCAGAGCCTGAACTCTTCACCACAGTCCCCATAATAGGTGCTCCACGAACCTGACTGACCCTTCCTTAGGGGAGGTACAAGATAGTCTGTGGTCAGGACTAAATGAGGAAAGTAAGCCTTGGTAGTCTCCAGGGCCTGAACCCTTTGAAACATACCCTGCCTTTGGGCCTCCCCATTCCCATTCAAGCCCCTGTCTCAGCTGCCCGATGGTGGAGAGCTCAAACTCCGGGTCAGGCAGGAGGTTTCAGCCTCAGGCCCCCCCCCAGTTTCCAGCACTATGACCTTGGAACTTCTCTGAGCCTGTTTCTCCTCTATAAAAATGTCAAGCAAGGTGTGCTTGTTTTCATGTTCTGCTAAGTCATAAATGCTCATGATTAAAAAAAAAAAAGTTCCAAACATACAGAAGAGGAAAGCCTTTCTCGAACCCCTGTCCTCACCATCTTCCACATTCTCCTCCCCAGATGTAACCACCCTTACCAGTTTCTTACGCATCCCTCTCCAGCAGCCCAAATGGAACTTTCCAGTGATGGAGACATTCCACACCTGCGATCTCCAAAACCCTGGCTACTGAGCATTTGAAATGTGGTTAATGGGATGAAGAACTAAATTCTGGGTTTTGCTGGATTTGAGTTCATTTACATTTACATAGTGGCACGTGGCTAGTTGGCTGCCACACTGGAGATCACAAGTCTAGAGACCCTGATAACTAACGTTCATGGAGCAATGACTATGTGGCAGACCCTATCCTAAGCACATCCATGTATTGTTAACTCCTAGTTTTGTGTAAGAACCCCATGAGTAGGTACTATATCACCTTTTTTCTCTCTGGAGACACTGAGGCACAACAAGATTAAGTTCTCAAGAGGTCACTCTCCCAGGACTTGGAAGAGCTAGAATCTGAGCCCAGGCTGTCTGACTCCAGAGCTGAGGATCTTAGCTACTGTGACTCGGGAGCCGTTACAACCACATGAGCAGCTTAAATGAGACTGTGTACAACGAGCTTACCACATTGCCAGGCACAGAACAGGTCTTAGGAACCTACCCCAGCCTACCCTAAATCAGGTTCATTTTCTCCCTGCTCTCTGTTTAGGCCCGACTCACCCCCACCCTTGGGCCCTCGCTCATGCTGTGCCCCCTTTCTAGAATGCTCCCTTCAATCTTTCCACTTAGCCAAATCCCACCCAGTGATCAGGCACCAAGGATGGAATAAACGGAATCAGAGGCATGAGTTGGCCTGGGCAAGACCTGAAGAAGTCGGGGGTGTGGGGGAACTGGTCACAGAACTCAGAGCGGACTGTGGAACAGCCCTGCTGCTGGCCAAGCCACCAGCCAGCAGAACAGCAAGCAGACAGACATCAGTAGGGTGTAAGCTGCATCTTGGAGAGCAGTGGGAAAGGAGATTAGGTGAGCAGGGCTGGGACAGGACGTAAGAGTTTTGACTACCAAATATTAATTTAGATCTGATTTAATAAGTGGTAAGAGGCTGATGTTGATATAGTCATGCGTTTAACAAACATTTATTAAGTACCTACTTAACTGGTCAATAATCACTGGGGGCCGCCCATGGGACTGTCCTAAAGACAAACTGGACTTTCTGGTCCACCTCCTCAGTGTTGCCTTTTCTGAGCAGCAGAACACACAGGGGCAAATCTTTAAGTTTTTTACCTTTGTCCTGTTAACAGGTTCTTTGTACATGAATCTACTCAACACCCCATAAAAAAAGTTAAAAAACAGTATCAGAATCCCATTTCACAGATGGCCAAGCAGAGGCTGGGGACGTGGAGACAATTTGTCCAAGGCCCACTTGACCTGTTAGTGGATGCGCTGGAATGAGCACGCAGGCCCCAGTCTGGATCTCTTTATCCTGTGTTAACTGTTCCCTTGCAGGGCACAGAGGTCTGTAAATTCCATCTGCCAGGAGGGGGCTCGCCAGCCAGAGGCATCTGGCATCTCTGGCACCAGCTCAAAGGGCTGCCTTCCCGCTATGGTGGGAAGGAATCCTTTTGCTTGGCATTCCACCTGCCATTTTCCACCTGGGTGGGTTTTAATCTTGCAGACAACAGATATCTAAGCATCCCACCACCCTGGGGAAAACAAAAGCTCAAAGTGGCCCAGGAAGAAGGGGCTGAGGGCTATGCTCTGTGCCTGGGCACAAAGGGGCTGTCATGCTCAGGATCCAAGTGACTGAGAGACAGAGCATCCCACACAGAGCCTCTGAGGGGTGAGGAGAAGCAGAAGCAGAGAGGGCAGTTCCTGGATCCCATCTGTCTGCCCACTGGAGGAGGAGGGTGGGTCATCCCTAGGTACCTGGGAAGAACCTCCTGCTGTCTTGCTTCCCACTGGGCCTGTCTTGCTTCCCAAGAGTGGGCCTGTCTGTCCTCATAACAGTGCCTCTTCCTTCCCTGCCTCAGCTCTGCGTCTCAGGGGCTATGTTTCCCAGGCTTCTGGGTCAGCTGGATTCTGTCTGGATGCCACCAATGAGAGCTTGGGCAGGAGATTTGCAGATGTGGGGGAAAGGAAGGAGCCAGGGCATTTCTCCCCTGTCCTCTGATCTGGGTGTGAGTCTGACAGTGTTGGACTCCTTGGTGGCATCAGTTTCTCCTGGATAAGCCCACTGTAATTCCAACTTCTGCCAGGTGCCCCCAGGCCCCAGGGTGCTCGTAACACCACACCCTCCCTTGTTTCTCCAGCCCCGGGTGGGGGGGTGGGGTGGAGATAGCAGCTTCCTGCTCTTGCTAATCTCTGGGGTGTCTCCTGTCTTTGTTTGGGTTACCCTCAAGGCGGATCCTGAAACAAAGACTGGGGTGTATGCAGTTTATTTGGGAGGTGGTTCCGGAAAACAAGTAGGGGAGGGAGTGGGGAAGTGAGATGGGGAAGGGATACAAGCTAAGAAAGGGTGTGTGAGTGACCTTGACGGGCAACTAGGCTCAGTCCCACTGGAGCTTTTCTGAGAATCCTTGGGAAACTTACCTCAGAGTCAACGCACTGGAGGAATGAATAAGAAGCTATGTCATTTATCTACTCAATTCCATCTCCCTTGTTTGAGGGGTGCCCCTGGGGTGTTAACTCTCATACCTCCAGACTGCACCTGCAAGCTCCCAAGTCTGGGAGGAAGATCTCACTCAGAGGAGCAGAGTTGCGTGGGCTGCAGGTGGAATGGAAAAGATACCACAAAAGAGGATGGACAGAGGGCCAACGAACACGTGAAAGATACTCAACAGCATTAGCCACACACCAATAAAACCACAATGAGAGAACACGGCCTACCCGCCAGAATGGCTAAAGCGGGGCAGGCTGATAATGCCAAGTGTTAGTGAGGACGTGGGATGACTGGAACTCTTATCCACTCCTGCCAGGAGTTGTGAGAATGGTACAACCACTTTGCGAAAATATCGGTCTGTTTCTTATCAAACTAATCAAGCAGTTCCTCTAAGGTGCAGCCGTCGCTCTCTTAGGTATATACTCAAGAAATATAAAAACACGTCCACACGAAGACTGGTATGCAAACGTTTGTTGCAGCTCTGTTTATACTAGACAGAGACTGGAGACATCCCAGATGTCCCTCAGCAGGGGAATGGATAAAGAAATGGTGGCATATTCATATTCAACAGGACACTACTCAAACATAAAAATGAACAAATGATTAATACATGCGACAACGCGGATGAATCTCAAAAAACAAAGAATGCTCCTGGAAGAAGCCAGACACCAACTGGATGATTCCATCTATGGGAAACTCTGGGGAAGACACAACTAATCCACGATGCTGGAGGTCAGGATAGGCATTGACTGGGAGCAGAGATGGTACTGGCTGGAAAGGGAAATGAAGGGGAAAACTTCCAGATTAGGAATGTTTCATATCTTGATCTGAGTGATTGGTCACACCATGCTCACAAAGGTAAAAATTCATACACTTAAGATTTTGTGCCTTTTATGTAAAGTACACACCTTCTAAAAATATAAAATAATACGAATGAGGAGCTCGATTCTTAAAAGCTCTGCTTCAAGCCCTGAGCTGGCCGCCAAGGATGACTGCAGCTGGGGTCTCTGGCCTCATTAGGGGAAGGGGAGGGAAGGCCCAGGCCGGGCTGAGCCTCTGGAGTGCCAGTGCAGAAAAAAACACTCGCTCCCGTCAGTGACTTATGATTAAGAATTTTCCTCCTGGCCTCTGAGTGTTTTACTGGCTCATCCATCAATCTGTCAGGGCGGCCGTCAAGGCAAGAACAGCAGAAAACTAACAGCTCACACCCAAACAGCCTGAATAATTCAACGCCTCTGGACACTGGGAGCGTGAAGCTAAATTTTTTTATTTCTCAGGCTCTGCAGTTTATTTTCATGCCCCTGGAGGCTCAGAGAGTGGGCATGGGACTTCCGTGGATCAAGAGAGGATGGGCCAAAGCCATAGAGCTGGGGTATCCCACCCTGATGTCTGGGGCAGGACAAGAGACCCAAAGCAGGGGTGAGGCCAAGTGGGGGGCCTCTAAACAGTGGGGAGAAAGAGTGGGCACTGGAGTCGCAAGGCTTAAGATCTGGGTGAGCCACTTCTCAGCGGGGTGGTCCTGAGCAAGTCATTCACGTCTGTGAGCCTCAGTTTCTCTGGCTACAAGATGTCATGAGGACAGGACATTTACATGGTACTTACTTTGTGCCCAGTCCTGTTCTGATCACTTACATATATTAACTCATTTAATACTCAAACATCCCTATGTAGTACGACATCGCCCCCATCATACAGATGAAAGAACTGAGGCCCAGAGCTTTTCCCAAGAAATCAAAGCACCTATCTCATAGGATGAGGATTTGAGGAGATAGATCTCACAGATCCCTGGCATGCAGGAGGTGCTCAGGAAAACATACCTTCTGCTATTGTTATTATTAAAATATCTCTCAGGGTCATTATCTGGTTTGAGTAAGACAACAAACACATGGGGTTGATGGCACTGTGTAATCATAGTTGAGGAGACTGAGGCACAGACAGGTAAAGTGGCTTGCCCAAGGCCATACACATTAACCTGAAAGACACTGCTCAGGGGGCGTCTGGGTGGCTCAGTTGGTTCAACACCCGACTCTAAGTTCAGGTCATGATCTTAAGGTCATGCGATCAAGCCCCACGTTGGGCTCTGTGCTCAACGGGGAGTCTGTTTAAGATTCTCTCTCCCTCTGCCCCTCCCCACCCCGCTCTCTCTCTCTCTTTTTCAGATAAATAAATTAATTCATTAATATCTTAAAAAAAAAAAGACACTAGGGCGCCTGGGTGGCTCAGTTGGTTAATCATCTGTCTTTGGCTCAGGTCATGATCCCAGGGCCCTGGGATCGAGCCCCATGTCGGGCTCCCTGCTCAGCGGCAAGCCTGCTACTCCTTCTCCCTCTGTCCCTGCTCATGCTCTCTCTCGCTATCTCTCTCTCTCAAATAAATAAATAAAATCTTTAAAATAAATAAATAAAAATAATAAATAAATTTTAAAAAATAAAAAGGAGATTAAAAAAAAGACACTGCTCTGTCCTCAGACCCACCTCAGCTCCCTTTATGAAGCTGTTGAGACTGAGTCCCATAGCCTATAGGCCAAACAGACCCCCCAAACACAGACTTTCCTTTCAAAAGAATGACCTGGATTCAAATCCTCCATCTGCCACTCCCCAGTTGTGTGACTGAAACAGGGTCCTTCACCTCAGCTTTCTGGGCTGTGAAATAGGATGAAATGATCAATTACATGGGGATCAAGAGCAAATTTGGGTGACAGAGAGTGACCCTAGACTGCCACTTACCAGCTGCAGAACCTTGGACATGCTGACTTCTCTGAGCCTCAGTTTCCCCATCTGTAAAATGGGGGATTCATAGTCCCAACCTCATAGGGTGGTCCTGCGGATCCCATGAGGTAATATAGGAAAGGGCCTGAGCCCAGGGCCAGGCACCTGAATAAGGGCTGCCATTAGCATCACTCCCAGAAATTCCTGACTGCCACCATCATGTTTGCAAAGGATCTTGGAAGATGAAGAGCTGGCCTGAGAAATAGGGAGGTCTGCCCAGCTCCCTTCTCCCCAACCTAGAAAAGATTTGTGACCTCCAGGAAGGGGTGAGCTACCAACACCAACCCTCTGGGCTCTTTGGAGGTGGAAAACAGTAGGGAACTTCTTGATTTATGCAACACTGCAAGGGCCTGAGGGATGCTCACCCAGTCCTGGCAATGGGTCACATGAGTGGATAATGCACTGGGTGGCACTTTCAGGATTTCTGAGTCAGAAGCCATTCTGATAGGGGACAAATATCCTTGTGGTTGCAGCCCCCCTGAGCCCCCAGGGCTGGTCTATTCCCCCTGTATCCATTAGCTACTTATTGAACATTGAGGGTGAGCCAGACCCAGGACAAGTCAGACAAGGAAGTTCCCAGCCACCACGGGGCTCAGGCATGGGTTTCTTTTGTTCAGAAGCTAATCACTTTGGGGTGCCTGAGTGGCTCAGAAGGTTAAGTGTCCGACTCTTGATTTTGGCTCAGGTCATGATCCATGATCTCAGGGTCCTGGGATTGAGCCCCGTATTGGGCTCTGCGCTCAGCGAGGAGTCTGCTTGTCCCTCTCCATCTGCTCCTCCCCACCCCCTGCTCATGCTCTCTCTCTAAAATAAATAAAGTAAATCTTTAAAAAAAGAAGAAGCTAATCACTTTGGGGAAACCAAGGCAGCTCAGTGGCTCTAAGGCTTCTCTCTCAGGACAAGGTGGAGAAAGCTAAGACTCCCAATGATCTCCTGGGAAGAAAGAGTCCAGAATGATCAAACCCTCCCTCCTCGGGAAATACCAGATAATTCCTCATTACTAGCTCCTCCTCTCCCTAGCAGAAAGTTCTGGTGAGGAGTAAAAGGAAGGAAGCTCTAGATCAATGGTTCTCAAACTTGAATAAACATCAGAATCGCATGGAGGGCTTTGTAAAACACAGATTGCCGGGTCCACCTCAGAGTTTCTGATTCAATAAGTGTGGGGAAGCACCTGAAAATGTGCATTTCCAACAAGTTCCTAGTGATGTTGCTGCTCTGGTGACCCCACTTTGAGAACAACAAATGTGGATGAAAGACAAGAAAAACGGAGTTAAAATTATAGCCTTGCCATTTCCTGGCAGTGTGACCTTACACGATCTCCTGGGCCTCTCTGAGACCCAGTTTCTTCATTTCAAAATGGGGTAAATAATGTCCACTTGGCAGAGTTAAGATCAGGGGCAATAAACACTGATACTTAGTAGGCCCTCAATAGAAGGACACCCCAGGTGACAGTTTCCTCAAGATAGATTTTTTTTTTTAGAGAGAGCACGAACCGGGGGTGGGGGGAGGGGTAGAGGGAGAGAGAGAATCTTAAGCAGATTTCACACTCCAGCGCAGAGCCGGACACGGGGTTCAATCTCACAACCCTGAGAGCATGACCCGCGGTGAAATCAAGAGTTGGACGTTCAATCGACTGAGCCACCCAGGCGCCCCCTCCAAGATAGATTAAAAATAATGCTTTCAATGAAGACCACCACCAACAAAATACCCTCCTGGAATCCATTTTTCTGAACTAGTGGTTTCACAGAGCAATGTTCCATGAAGTCAGAAGTGAGAGCCAGGGACTGCAGAACTCACAGGAAACTCTCCGACATCACACTAAGCAGAATGGATGCCCAGATTTGTCTGTGCACACAAAACAGTGTTAACCTAAAGAATCAATTAACTCCCTGGCAGACAGGCCGTCTTACCCCAGGGCACCCAGCGAGGGCCTGCCCACCCCAACTGCCCTGAGCGCCGTGGGAGCAAATCTTCTAAGTCCTTTTCTTTCTAGTGCCGGCGTGATTAAGGACAAGATGCGCCACAGAGCTTCTCAATCAGGGGGCAACTCCATTAACAATCCTCAGATGGCAAAACGTCATTGGCCATGTTTTCCTGGGCAGGGAGGGCCCCAGGTAAATAACACCTGCACTTCATAAGCTGCAGGTAAATGATGTTCTGTTGCAAGGTCATCTTTTATTACAACGGCAAACCTGAGCTCTGGGCCTCAGTTTGATCTTCCCACTCTGATGTTGTATAATGCTAATTACAACAGTCTGAGGTGAAATCAGGAACAGGGCTCAAAATGGGATCAAGAAAGGCTGGAATTTGGACAAGCTGTAGGACCGAGCTAGGAGGGCAGGTCCACTTCAGCACCACAGACAGCGCCAAGCAGCAGTGCTTCTCTGGGGGAAAATTATTTGAATCTGTGTGAGGACCAAGGTATATATAATAGTAACATTCACATTGTAGTCTAAGTCAGGCTTCCCCAACCTTGGCACTATTGACATTTTGGGCCAGATAATTGTGGAGGGCTGTCCTGCACAATGTAGGGTGTTTAGAAGCATCCCTGGGCTCTACCCACTCCACCCCCAAGTTGTGACAATAAAAAATATCACCAGCCATTGCCTGATGTCCGCAAGGGGACAAACTCATCCCTTCTTGAGAACCACTGATCTAAGTGAATAGCACTCCCTGGAGTTGTACAGTGTACATCCATGTACATCTGAGACTACATTCATAGTCCCAATCCTCAAACTGCCTCAAACAGGACTTAAAGAGCCCTCTTCTCTCTTCTGGTAGGAAGTGGTAAATGGGTTAAAAAACAGGTAAGCAAGTAAAATAAGTAAATAAAATAAAGACTGTAATAAGTGCCATAAAAAAAAAAACAGGGGGATGTAATCAAAAGACAATGAGAGAACATGTGCATTAGACAAGGGAAGCCTCTTACACTGTCAGTGGGAAAGCAACCTGGTGCAGCCACTGTGGAAAACAGTCTGGAGGTTCCTCAAAAAAATTAAAAAGAGCTACCATATGATCCAGCAATTCCACTTCTGGGTATTTATCCGAAGAAAGTGAAAACACTAACTTGAAAAGATATACACACCCCCATGTTCATTGCAGCATTATTTACAAGAGCCAAGACATGGAAATAACCTAAGGGTCCATCAATGGATGAATAGATAATAAAGTGTGGATAAGAAAATTTTTTATGTATAAATAAAATTATTATTCAGCCATTAAAAGAATGAAATCTTGTCATTTGCGACAGCATGATGGACCTTGGGGGTATAATACTAAGTGAGGGTATAATACTAAGAGACACAGAATGACAAACATTGTGTGGTCTCACTTATATATGGAGTCTAAAAACAAAATAAAAAATAAGTTCATGGATACAGAGAATAGATGGGTGATTGCCAGAGATGGGGGGTGGAGGGTGGTAGGAGAAATGAGTGAATACAGGGGGTCAAAATGTACAAACTCCCAGTCATGAAATAAAGTCATGGGGATGTGATATATAGCATAGTGACTATAGTTAATAAAACTGTATTGTGTGTTCAAAAGTTGCTAAGAGAGTAGATCCTTAAAGTTATCATGAGAAAGAAAAAGATAATGGGAGAACATGTATCACTTTAAATAAGGTGGTTGGGAGGGGCTTCTCTGAGGAGGTGACACCTGAACTGACATCTGAAGGATGAAAAGGAACCACCTGTAGGACTATGTGGAGAAGTGCATTCCAGGCAGAGGAAACAGAAAAACCAACAGCTCAGATGCTGGAAAGAGCCTATCCTGTTTGAGAAATTGTAAGGAGGCCAGTGTGGTTGGAGCAGTGTGAGGTGAGGGGAATAGGAGGTAATGAGGCATGAGCAGGAGACAAGGATCTGACCATTCAGAGTCTTGGCAAGCAGGTTGTATTTTAAACTAAATCCTTGGGAAAAAACCTAAGTTTCTAATGAAAGGCTCCCCCACCTGCCCCTGTGTCCTGAAACTCATAGACATAAACCTCAGGCTTTCTCCACTGTGGACAGCTGCATGAGCTCTGGCCCAGCCCACATTTGCAGCTGAAGGTGAGGCCAATATCTGTTGGACTGCTCTTCAGGCTTTTATTCCCCCTCTTCTTTTCCAAAAACTAGCAGTGTTTCTTTTTTTCTTTTAAAAGACTTTATTTATTTATTTGACAGAGAGAGAGAGGGCGCACAAGCAGGGGGAGCAGGAAAGGGAGAAGCAGGCTCCCCACTGAGCAGGGAGCCTGACACAGGGCTTGATCCCAGGACCCTGAGATCATGACCTGAGCCGAAAGCAGATGTTTAACTGACTGAGCCACCCAGATGCCCCACTAGTAGTGTTTCTACCACTTATGAAAGGTCCCCATATTTCTAGATCAAGGAGATGCAGCACATTCCACAATATCCAGGGAACAAGGTTTGCCCACCCTTAAGCATATATCTTGCCATAGATCCTAAGTTGTTAGTAAGCATTTGAGAGCATCTTGTAACTTAGTAAGATGGTAGGGTGTGGGGAAGGAGAGACAAAATAATAATTTCCTGAGGATTTATGACCACATAATTTAGTTTTCCTGCCTGGATCTTTGTCTCTTCCCCCAGTGGCAAACTGTGCTAGCCACTCTCCAAGATGGCTCTTGTGTAGTCCTCTCCTATGCTGAATAGGGCTGACCTGTGTAACCACCAGGATACTGCAGAAATGACAATGTGTGAGTTCTAAGGTTAGGCCATTTTAAAAAATGCAGTTTCCACCTTGCTCTCTCCTAGATCACTCTTGGGGGAAGGCAAGCTATTCTGTGGTAAGGGTCCTGAGGCAATCCTGTGGAGAAGTACAGATGGCAAGGAGCTGAGGTCTTCTGCAAACTGCCAACACCAACTTGCCAGGGACATGAATGAGCCATTTTGGAACTAAACCCTCCTGCCCCAGTCAAGCCTTCAGATGACTGCCGGCCCCAGCTGACATCATGACTGCAACTTCATGAGAGACCCCAATCCAGAACCACCCAGCTAAACTGCTCCTAAATTTCCAACCCACAGAAGCTGCAAGATAATAAATGTTTATCATCATTTTTAAAAAGATTTTATTTATTTTTTTGAGTGAGAGAGCATGAGTGGGGGAGGGGCAGAGGGAGAGGGAGACAAGCAGACTCCCCACTGAGCAGGGAGTCCAACATGGGGCTCAATCTCAGGACCCTGAGATCATGACCTGAGCCAAAGTCAGACACTTAACTGACTGACCCACCCAGGTGCCCCAATGTTTATCATCATTTTAAGGCTAAGTTTTGGCATAATTTATGGAGTGACAATAGAGAACTAATACAAATTTCCCAAAGCATGTAACTCATTTCTTGGAACAAACTGAGGCTTAGTAAAATAAATACCCAATGTTATTATTACTAGAAAGGAGCTTTGCCCTCGAACAATACAAGACGAATCATTCTCCTCTTGCACATCACTATAAGCGTCAAGAAGAAATAGATGTCATCTGCAACATTCTGCCTGGAAATCTCCTTATCTAGATCACCCAGTAGATTACATACATTATCCAATTTCCGTGTTACCCCAGGGGAAAGCATCATACTAAACTCTCTGCTACTATATAAGAAGCATCCCCTTCCCTCTGACTTATCATTTATTCTTGCATGCACTCACTCATCAAATCATTAACACTGTTCCTGGCAGAGGGAACAGCATGTGCAAAAACCTTGAGGTGACAGTGGGCAAAGCTTAGTGAAAGTGAAGACACTCTGCCTGAATCAGAGAGCATAAGGGGCTCCACAGAGGTGGAGAGAGGAGGAGCCAGATCCTGAAGGGCCTCATAGACCTTTAGCAGAAGTCTGGGCTTTATCCAGGGCAGTGGGGGGCCATGGAAGAGACTAAACAGAGGAGAGATAGATGCGCATCTTAGGAAGGCCACACTGGTGGCAGTGTGGAGCATGGTTGGGGGCGGGGGAGAACAGTATAGACCCAGCATGACCAGGTAAATGTGGTCAGCTTGGAAGGGTGAATGGCTGGAACGGTATGGCAAGGTGGACAGAGGATCCTGCCTTCAACAGCCATAGAGGGAGAATCAATTAAATTCTTGGCTGTAGGGGCGCCTGGGTGGCTCAGTCGTTGAGCGTCTGCCTTCGGCTCAGGTCATGATCCCAGGGTCCTGGGAGCGAGCCCCGCATCAGGCTCCCTGCTCCGCGGGAAGCCTGCTTCTCCCTCTACCACTCCCCCTGCTTGTGTTCCCTCTCTGGTTGTCCTTCTCTCTGTCAAATAAATAAAACCTTTAAAAAAAAAATTCTTGGCTGTAATTGTTTTTATAAATGAAAGCATAAGTAAAGGGGAGGTTGGAATTGGGGACTTTGGCCTTATGTCGATCTTCTTGTGTTCCCCCTCCTCCCAGGGCTCTACCTGGAGAGGCCCAGGGGACAGGCTGGCCTGGGTCACCCAACTCCCTCCAGCCACATGGCCAGGAAATAATTGCATTCATCTGCTCCCCAAGGCAGCCGACCCAGATGAGGAAGACCCAGAGGCGGGGCAGCCCCAGCGGCTGGAGGTGCTCCTGAGTTAATTGAGAGCACATGGGATGAGCTGCTGCTCTGTTTTCATCTCGATGGATCTAATTAGACAAGCAGCAATTGTGCTAAATGGACTGGCCCGGCAGACCGAGGCCACAGCTGGATGCCTGGGGACCCAAGCATGAGGCAGACCAACCTCTGCCAAGATAATTGTCTTTCTTGAAAGAGGCAGGGGTAGGGTGGCTGGGGCTTGTTGGGCACATGCAACAGAGAGAAATCAGATTTCCACGGACTCAGTTACAAAGTCATACCAGGTTCACCAAGATCTACGGAGTCTTTCCAGAGCTCCCACTAGGGGCCAGGCACTATGCCCGGCTCTGGGGACACAGCTGTAAGACAGACTTGTCTCTGCCCTCCTGGAGATTACATTCTAGCAGAGTGACAGATGTCACAGCCAAAGAATCACACACGAGATGAAATAATCATGGCCAAGCGGCGAGGGAGATTTCCCAGGGCCGTGAGGAGGAGACCGAGTGCCTAGTATGCACACATTTTAACTCATTTAATCATTACAACAACCCCATGTGGTAGGTTTTATTATTGGCAGTTCCATTTTGCAGATGAGGAAATTGAGGCCCAGAGAGAGGAAGTGACTTCCTCAAGGTCACCTAGCAAGGAAGTGGCGGAGCTAGGATTTGAAGCCGATGCTCCGGCTCTAGTATCCAGATGCCTAGTCACCACCTGGCAGAGGGCTGTACAAAGGCCCTACGGTGGGAAGGAGGGTGAGTGGTAGAAGAACTGCCAGGAGGCAGGGGACTGGAGGGCAGAGATGGGGGGAGGGGCAGGATACAAGCTGATGCTAGAAGGAGAGCTGGTGGAAGTTGGGGCCAGACCACTCAGGATGTGTGGGTTGTGTCAGGGACATATGTCTTTATTTTGAGGGCAATAGGGAACCACAGAAGGGTTTTCAGCAAGGGAGGGATGTAACCAACTTTAATTCTTACCCAACCCAGCAGAAACAGAAGGTCCGGAGCAGGACACACATTTGACAGATGAGGAACCTGAGGCCAAAGAGATAGGCTGGCTCAGGATGGGAGGATTTGGAGGTGCCACACCAACTGGGTGACCTTGGGCAAGCTCCTTGACCCCTCCGGGCCTCCACTTCCCTATCTGTAAAATGGGGACATAGGGTGATCATCAAAGACCATTTTAGCTCTGACCTGCTAAAATCACTTGGCTTCTTTCTTTTTCTTTTTCTTTTTTTTTTTAAGATTTTATTTATTTATTTGAGAGAGAGAGAATGAGAGACAGAGAGCATGAGAGGGAGGAGGGTCAGAGGGAGAAGCAGACTCCCTGCCAAGCAGGGAGCCCGATGCGGGACTTGATCCCGGGACTCCAGGATCATGACCTGAGCCGAAGGCAGTCGCTTAACCAACTGAGCCACCCAGGCGCCCCGGCTTCTTTCTTTTTCTTTGTGTTCTTCCTTCCATCTAATGGCATACAAAATCCCCACTAAGCGCTAGGCACTGTGCCGATTCCAGCCCCATCACTGGAGGAAGATCACTGAACATCACCTGCTTCTTTCATGTCCCTGCATTGTGCCCCAAATACAGGGGGTACCCTGCACCTGCCAAACTCACCCAGGACTCCCACCTAATGCCAGCCCCGTGCCACCCGCTCCAACAGCTGTGGCCACAGCAGGCCTTCCGTCTCCACTCTGGGATCATTTTTCCCTCTGATGAAAACAGATGGAGAGACTTGGAAGGAAACATAGCCCAGCCCCCACCCTGGAGCTCATGGCTCTGGGATGGGAGGAGAGCCAGAGCTAATTCCAACACCAGCTGCCTCACTTGGGCTCCAGGTTCCAAGGCCAGCTCCCTGGAGACTTTTCCTGCCTCTCTGCAGGCCATGGGAGCTCAGATTTTATTTCCTTGAGCTCTGATTGCTCCAAGCCCGGCTCCTCCTTTTTCTGGCACAGCACCATCTCCCTGGCAGGTGCACAGAGAAGCCTCAACTCAGCTCTTTCTCCAAGGACTTCAGGATGTGGACAAGGCCCTGCTGCCCTCCCCCCACCCTACCCCGCAGACCTCCATCCGCCCCAAGATCCAGGAACCACGGCCGCCACTTCCTCTGCAGACCCAGTTCAGAACTAATGCTGCTCAGAGGACAATTTGGGACAGGAATTGAGAAACAATTATAAACGGTTTAGAAATGTGCAAGCTCCTCATCCCAGGAACATCTTTTCCAGAAATGTCTCTCACAGAAATATTTGCCCTTGTACAATCATGTATCTGTAACTCAAAAATCCAAGAGGCTTTGAAAACTGAACATGTTTCCGAAAGTTTGGAGCCAACA
Organism: Neomonachus schauinslandi; assembly: GCF_002201575.2. Taxonomy (NCBI): domain Eukaryota; kingdom Metazoa; phylum Chordata; class Mammalia; order Carnivora; family Phocidae; genus Neomonachus; species Neomonachus schauinslandi. Next base: position 74,493,988 of record NC_058416.1, read on the forward strand.
CTTGCTTGACAGCGAAACAGGCCCTGAACTAAAGGGCGGCCATCTACGGTGCTCACTGTGTCCCACTTAGTGGGGATATTTATGGGTTTCACTGAAGAATTTATTAGTGTGTTTGATTGTAAGGTGCCGCCCCGAGCCCTGCTAGTGGTATCATGTAGTGTGTGTGCTATATGTACCCTGTAATTTGTCTGAAATCCAAAACTCCTGAGTCCCAAAGCACAGGTAGCCCCGGAGGGTTTGGATAAGGGATTTGGACCTGTATTGGCAAAGAGTGGAGACAATCTAGAAATCCACCCATGGGGGACAAACAAACACCTTGGTGTCTGAACAATGGAATAGCAGTAACAACAGCAAGATCACAGCAAAACTTTCAGACAGGACCGGTCATTATCCCCATTTTGCAGATGAGAATACCGAGGCTCAGTGAGGATAGGTCACTTTCTCAAGGAAGAGGACTCTGCTGTAGAAAGAACAAGGTGGTGCTGGCGTGGAAAGAATGAGGAGATACGGCCAAACTGCGTTGTTGATTTTTTTTTTACGAAGGCAAGTTGTCTGACAATACAGTAAATCCATTACATATGTGTGTGCACATAATCTATACATATACAATATTGTGATATACGAGAGCAGTTT